>NC_066857.1:28850652-29192727 GCF_025177605.1 Cucumis melo
ACAAATATCTTCTCCACCACGGTCCATCATGAAGCACATTCCTTCTTTGATGGCTTTGCAATTATAAATATAATGATCACAATCAAGGTTGAGAATGAATGGACCATTTGATAACACAGCTGATGCTCTTACAAGGGCATTCATGGCGCCTGCCTTCTTGTTGTGATCGTATCCGGGTCGTTTCTCACGAGAGACGTACACGAACATCGGAAGACGAATGTCAACGTCTGTAAAGTCTATGATCTTTTCGTCCACACTTCCCATTAATGGGTCATGGCTCGGAGGCTTCAACATCACCTGGTAAAGATCAAGAAAAAAAAAACATTGATTGACAGAAAAAATTAAAGGATTTTTACCATGTTTACAAATCATTCAAGAACATGCCCTACATCTTTGACATTTCAGGTTTAGAATGAGTTTATTTTTTGTTTATACCTGAAGAATTCCTGCATGATCACCTTTAGAATGATCACCAGATGGAACAACCCAAGTACCAGGCCAATGAGATCCATCAGCCATCCATGTTGCTTTTTGAACCTTAATTGGCTCCATAGCATCTGCCCCTGTTTCTTTCATGTGCTTCCACATTTTCATTTCTTCTCTTGCATTGAAAGCATCTGATCGCCTCCTAATTGAGTCGGGAAGCCCATTCGTTCGAACCTTAAACTCGTCATACTCTCTCTTGATCTTCCTTCTATCCTTCACAAAATCTGATCTACTCTTGTTCTTTGTTGGATCCACTTTTAAACTAAAATAGCTTTCGGGATTTCTCGGCTCGATATTGTGTTTACGACAAAATGGAACCCACAAATCCGCAAAACTCGCAGCCTCTGCCATTGCCTCGAACGTCAAGAGGGCACCGCCATCATCAGAGATGTAGCAAGCAAGTTTTTCAACTGGATAATCAGCTGCAAGAATGGATAATATGGTATTGGCAGTTACAAGAACTGGTTCCTTTTCTGGATCTGCTGTGGATACAAACATGTCAACTCCCGGAAGATCGGAACGACCGGTGGGATTTGAAGGAGATGGAGCATCGAACTTGTCGTGAAGGACTTGAAGGTCAGTAGCGCGGTTGACGGGACATAGCTTCGGAATTTGATCGAGAATCCAAGAGAAAGCGAACCATATTTCACAAACGATAGACATTAACCATAGCCATATTGCATCCTCATTTGGATGTTGCACTCTCCAATGTAAAAAAAAACCCAACACCACAAGTCTTACCAATATCAACAGCCTGCCCCCAAAAAAACACTCAATATTATTACTCTCAAGATGTTTCAAAAGGGTTAAAATATGTATGTCAATGACAATGTTGATATTGAAATTTAAACTTTATAGATATATCGATAAAATATTAATATAGTAATGAAAATTCTTGGCAAAACAAAAAATTGTAGTACTTATTTTAATTTTAGGTCAACTTACACATATCGACTATCTAATGAGAGACATTCTAATCCTATAAGACTCAAGTGTCAAAGGAAATTTATATAGGAACATATTAACATATCAACCAAAACATTCCAAATATGTAAAGGAAAGAAACCTGTATGGACTGATGATGCTAGCTGGGATTGGAAACGTTCGACTAAGAGGTTTCCATGGCTTGTCCATCGACTCCATCATCCCTTCACGAAACTTATCGTCTTCGCCATCGTAGTCATCGTAATATGCATTGCCAACTCCATAAGTTCCTTTTGACTCAAACAACCATTTGTTGTGATCAAACTCTCCACCTTGGTTTAGCTTCATCATTGACATGTTTTGTGAACCACCCTTAGACCCATCTGGCCCTTGTAATTGTAATGTTCCATTGGAATAATCATTCGAATCATCATCAAAGTCTCCAATTTTGTATGGCTCTTTGCAGCCAGGACAAAGCCCCGTCTCCTTTACTGCATCAAGATGACAATCCCTACAAATTTTAAACCTGTACAAATACAACATTCAAAATACGTACAATTGTGAAAAGCTTAAGTAGATAGATGGATTACTGTTATGCTAAACTATAATTTGATCTCTAAACAGTTTAGTTCATATGCTCAAATAAGATTTCATAGATAGTCTCTACAATTTGAAGAAATTTTATAAACCAGATACTATATTCTAAGTTTCTTATGGAATTTAACCAAAATTTAATGTTATATCATTACTTTTGAAAACATGAGAGATTCGAGGATGAGGAATTACAACCTGCATTCGCAAGGAGTAATATCCTGGCCTCGATCGTCCTTCATGACCTTGCCATCACAAGCAGGCATGCCACAAGAAGAGCCCTTGGCTCCGGCCATTTGTGGATGAGTCACTTCTGAATCTATCACCTTATCCATCAAATGTGCTCGTGTCACACTGTTGAATCCGCCGGTGAATAGTGAATTCGAGACATATTGCTCCTCTGCTTTGCTAATTACCGACGATTCCATCGGTTGATTATCCGGTGTCGGAGGAATATGCACCGTGTAATTAATATAGTCCCCCGATATCTCTCCTGACATGTCAAGATCTTCTCTTGATAGGCTAACATATCGGCCGCTCGACGTTCTTCGTGCGAATTTAACTGTTTGTCCACTCGAACCTCGATTGCTCGTAGCATTTGTAGACCCGCCCGGACTGCGAATGGCTTTCTTGGATGGTTGGTTGGTTAAACTTGCCATTTATTATTGTTTCACTTTTTAGCTCCAAGTTCTTTGTTGAGTTATCAATTAATCAAATTTTCGTTTTAGTCCCCTGTCTGTAAAACCCATGACCTTTTACCATATTGTCACCAACAAAAAGGAAAGAAAGAAAAAAAGTTGCTTTATCTTCAGCTTAGACAAGAACAGAACTGGGAAATGTTGCTTGAAGTTACAAGATTGTGAAATCAAAGGAAGGGAAGTTGGGATCAATGGTGGAGCATTGTTCGAGAAGGGAAGTTGGGATCAATGGTGGAGCATTGTTCCAAGAAGTTTAGGAGAGGAATGGTGGGAAATTATTGGGACATACCATTAACGGATTAACCCAACGATGGAGAAAGACAAAGTTGATTGAAGCCTAAATTTAGGAAGGATCTGTTACCGATTTTAAGGATTGTATGTGTGGAGGAAATTATATTGAAATTTTCTCTCTTTAATAAACCTAACTAATTAAGATGTAGTTAGGTGGTTTAGGTATAAGTATAATATGAGGCTCAACATGTCCATGAATATTTTTAGGTTTTCTTGGATTCAACATCGACATGAATGGTGAATCGATATTTTCATTATATCGTAGAAAAATCTATGAAACATAAAAAATATATATTGAAACGTTAATCAAAATTTGGAAAGCTATTCTTTCACACTAGTTAGAGATGGACACAACACACCCCAACAATAACGGAGACAATAACAAATCAACCAAAAGAGAAGCAACAGAAACACACGAGTAGGTGACCTAGTTTGGTGATACAACACCTATGACGGGAGGAAAATGTGCCTAAGAAAGATAATCGACCAATAATTAAATTCAAGTTAAGTGATTACAACATTGTACTTATTTGGTAAACAATTAAAATTATAATGACAACCATAGAGCATAACTCATTTGAACACCTATATGCTCCCACTCGGTGTGATTCCCCTCTCTTTAGAACTTAAGCTCCACCTAAGTATGTGACTTTTTAGTGGAAAGAACACTTAGGCTTCCCTAATCTTGTGAGGCTCCCTCTCACTGCACACGTTGAATCTTTCATTATTTTCTTTGTGAACTCCGTTCACTTAAAAACAATTTTTAAGCTCCCAAAAGGTCGAGAAAACCATCTCAATCAAACTTGGATATGCACTCTCCAACAAAACTACTCAAAACTTTGCGCCACACTCACAAACACTAATAATCTCACAAAGTTCCATTGAATGAACAATCAAAACAATATATGCGGTAACTCTTGAACATAAATAGCATGTCGGATCAAATATGCAAAATAAATCGACAAAGCTTCAGGGTTGTTGCACTTCGATCTTCGATGCAAAAAATTGTCCAAGTCTGGTAAATAATGATGAAAGAAACGATGCAGCAACTGAACGGATTGTTAAAAGGAACAAAGACTGCAAAACAGAAACTGAATTAGTGAAAGGATGAGTCGCGAAACACACTCTCTTTAAGACGTTTCGCGGCTCTGCTCCGAATTGTGTAAATAGAATTATGTCTCGCCGTCCCCAAGATAAAACAACCTTTTTTTCGTCAATTAGTTTTGCACAAAAAACTAATTGGAACTGAAACACTAAAAAATAAACCGCTCGAAAAACTTTTAAGGGAATGAGAATTTGAGAGAAGGTTGTTTGTTGTGTATTTTGAGAATGAGAGTGAAGGATCTATTTATAGTGTGGGCGGATTACCAACGGTCATATTCACAAAGTTCACAAATTAATTTTGTAAACGATCAATTTAATTCTTAACGGTCAAACGGTCAAAAAATTAATTTTGTAACGTTTAACGATCAAAAAATTAATTTTGTAACGTTTAACGGTCAAAAAATTAATTTTGTAATGTTTAACGATAAAAAAAAATTAAATTGTAATAAATGTTCCTTACAAAATTTTCATCCAATAATCTCCACTTGAAAAATTTTTACTATCAAAGACGAACAGCCCAAGTGGATCAAATATGCAAAATAACATAAATAAAGAAATATTTTGCAAGAACCGCAAAATCAAATAAGGACACTCTAAAATACGATCTAGGACAAACACATAACCTACCCAAGAGACGAAACAAGAGAACTTAAACAAAGATATTTAGCCAATTATCAAATAACTAAATAATTAAATATTATAATATAATCTAAATAATAAGCTTGTTTATTTTTTTACTTTTAAATTTTTTATATTCTCTTTTAGAAAAGTCTACCCAAATCGATATTTTATTGCTATATAATTAGTGATGATAATCATTTTCATTGACATGAAGTCTTTTAGGCGATTTCAATATGAACAAAGCCATGATGGGTATGTTTAAAGTGAACAATCTATATATGATAAACGTGGGCATATGAGATCATCTTAAATTTTGTATATGAATATAATATGTATTATGTATGTACATATGCATGTGTATATGTGTGTGTGTTACGTATGTGTCTATACACAATAGGAGTAGATTTAGACTAGCAGCATAATCTACGTTATAAAGCTCATAAGCCATTCGATCGGGAAAATGACAAAACTTGAACAAAAAATATATCACACCTTAAGTCCCAGGATTATGGGTCAAAGCCCCAAACTAATATGCTCAGTCTCAACAAAGGTTGATCCTCTCCATTTGATGGAGTATGTCAGACTCGTTTAGCTTGAAAATTAACCTAATGTGACATAGAAACTCTCATCCGACCACTATAGATCAATTTAAATTGTATGTTTATAAGATGTAAGAATGTGATATATTTTAGTCTATGAATAAAAGTATCAAACTACCATCTCTCTCGAAGATTTTGATATAGTTTGATGTTCACCGTGCAATTTTTTTACTCAAAAACAAAACATGGTGTACATAATTTAGAATTGTATATATATAAATAGTTATTTTGTAACTTGAGACAAATAAAAAGTCACATATTAAACTGGATATTAGATATATATGGATTTCACTCTTAAAAGAAAATTAAGCTTTTAAGTTGTGAGCACCTGTGATTTCAATTCTCACAAATAATCCTATCAAAAAACCAACATTTACAATCAAAAGAGGAGAAAAATAAATAAATCTCATAAAATGAAAAATAAAGATAATTTAGTTAAAAGAAATATTGGAATAAACTCTTCATTAATTAATCTATTTGAAATAAAAAGAATAAAAAATAAAAGTGAAAGAAGAAAATTTTGGAGACCATTATTCAAAAGGCCTCTGAATTTTCTTCGGAAAATTTGTTTGATTTTCTTTCTTCCCAAACACATTGTAAATTTTGTAACGAAATTTCTCAGTTTTTTCTATCACAATGTCGTCGGAGGTCTTGATGTATTGTTGTTCCACCTGTAACCATTGTCACGAAAGTTGAAGCTTCCGATGTCTCCAAGCTGGCCGCCACCACCTGTGGTTACGATATTAAATTTTTGTTGACACCTTCAAAAATCATATTTTTACCGTACACGGCCAAAAATATATAAATCATATTCAATATGGAGTGATAGATTCAAACCTACAATTGAACGATAACAAACAAGAAATTAGATAATCTATGTCTTTTTTGCAACAATTAAAAAAGAGCAACAGTTTTCTTCAAGACGTGGGCATTTAGCCACCAACTTCAATTTGGTGGAGTAATATTTTATTATAGCTCACTCCATGTTTCAGGCTTCTACTACTGGCTATTATAACTTACAATATTAAATATAATATTATCATTCTAAAAAACATGTTTACTATTTCTTTATATTTTTTTTATTATCGTGTTCATATTTCTTAGCTAAACTAAAATATTTTACATAATTAACGCACGTTATTATAACTCAGATAGTACAATAACAACTTAGTTCCTCAAGCACTGTTGAAGGGTGGTTGCAAGTGTTCATGTACAATTGCAACAACTATTTAGCCAACATATATTAATTCATGAACGTGAAGATAAAAAGCTTTACCTGAAGATGACGACGTCGATGGGTGAACTTGCACCGGCGGCTCTGCCTCGTCCGGCGGTAGCCGATCAGACACCGCATTCGTAAACGATGCCACCATCAATATAACTGGACTCGATGCTGTCAATGGCCCGAGGACGCTTCCTCCGATGACCTGCCCTTCCCGTTGCCCTGGCCCGCCGGTCAAATAAATCGTTAGACCTCCGGCACCCGATGACGGCAACGCCGTACCAGTCAGAGACACAATCTCAAACGTTCCACGAAAACTCATAGCAGTACCCGAAGGAGCCGCCGGCTGACGCAACTTGACGTTCGTGACGGCGCCAGTGCCGCCGAGAATGCAAACGCCGTGGCGGCGGCGGGTGGCGTAACTCGAGATGGATTCCACCACATCATAGCCTGCAGGGACCTCTAGCACGAGCGACCTCATAGCGTAGGGGCTGTCACGTGTTACGATCACCGGCGGTTTTGGCTTGTTCTTGGAGCCGGCGGGGCGGCCACGAGGGCGGCGCGTGGATGAACCGCCGCTGGTGGGAGTGTTTGAATCGGCCGAATTGAGATTTTGCTGGTGAGTTTCCGGGGATATATTAGGATCGCCAAGATGGGTTTGTGAGAAATTTTGAAGTTGGAGCTCTGAACCGAGAAATTGATCGGCGTAGCGAGAGGAGTCGCCGTGGACGGCGGAGTTCAGATCGGACATAATTATTTGTGTTGTGGAGTGGACGAAATCCTTCGGTTGTTTATAACGTTAATAAAATTGGAGAATTTATTGAATCGGTCCACATAAAAACTCCACACGTTTTTTCCTTTTCCTTTTCCTTTTCCTTTTAGGTTTCCAACTTATTTTTAAACATATCATATTTATTAAATTTATCAATTTAGTATAAATCTTAGAAAATATTTATTTGTATAGAATCACTTTTAAAAATAATACAATATTAAATTTATTTATAAAATATAACCAAATTTGTCCATACTTTAAGTTTTTTAATCATACTTTGTAAGTAGCTTTATTTGTTGCTATTCTATGCTAAGACATAGAAATATCAATTAAAATTTTGGGTCTTTTCAAAAATATAAAAAAACCTCAAAATATTTACACTCTATAGAACAATTCTAAAAACAACCACGCCATCAATAACATATAACTATAATTTATACGTCATCATTTAAATATGACTACAATTTATCTTTTCAATTTCATTACACAATTTTTTTAATTCTTTTGGTACATGATCGTTTAAATTTCTTTACACAATCCTTTACTTCTTTTATTACATTTGGCTACTATATTCCAAATGATTTTTTTTCAAGATTATTTATATACAATATTTTATTTTTTTTTAATTTACTTTTTTTTACACGATAGTTTACACTGGCTCTTTTTTTACACGATCGTTTATCAAGATTCTTTATACACAATATTTTATTTTTTTACATGAACGTTTACTTTTTTTAAACGATTAGTTACATTTGGTTACTCCAATCTAAATTATTTTTTTAAGATTATTTGTACACAATTTTTTACTTTTTGTAGATGATCGTTTACCTTTTTTACAAATTTTTTTTTTAAGATTCTTTATATACGATCTTTTATTTATTTTACACGATAGTTTACATTTGGCTACTTCAATCTAAATAATTTTTTTTCAAGATTCTTTATACACGATCTTTTAGATTTTGCTATTTTTTGTACACGACATAAAAAAAGAAAAGAAAAAAGACGATGGAAAGAAATCGTATCGAAAAAAAAAAGAAAAATTAAAAAGACAATGTAAAAGTGAAAAAAAAAAGAGGAAAAAAAGAAAAACGATGGAAAGATTAAACGACGTAAATAAATAATTGAAAAATAAGAAACATAATGGAAATTTTGCAGGAAAAAAAAAGAAAAGAAAGACAAAAATGCAGACGATGAAAGAAATAACAGGAGGAAGACAAATCGCAAAAAGAAAGATGAGGGCAAAACCTCAAATATTTAAAAAATGACTAACTTTATGAGTCTTATTATAGAAACAGTAAATAGTTTGGTATTTTGTTAAAGTTTCCTTATAAAAATTAAATTTATTAAGGCAGGGAGAAAAACTTAATACCATATTATATATGTTAGGATGTGACACTATATTCCTCTAAGTGCATTTAGATTGCATAAACTCCCAAATCCAAAGTACAAGTAGAGTAGAATTAAATGTGACAAAGGGGTTTGTTGGGAAATGCAATCTTAAATCTTATGGTGTTTGAATTGAAAAGAAGTACTCTTTTTTTTTTTAAGTTAAATTGAGAGAGAAGAATAAGAAAACCAACACATGCATCCATGTGTGTGGTTTATTTTTTCTTGGTGAACCTTTTAATCACATCACATGTGGTCTTAAATAACAATGGTTAAGAATTAAAATTAATTTTTAAAATGGTAATTTACAAGTTTAGCCCTTAAATTCTTGAGATCAACTACACATAAATTTAACAAGTTAAAAAGATTTAAACTTTTAATTTAACTTTTCAGAAAACGATTCCAAATTGTAAAATGGATTGTTAAAAAAAAAAATAGAATTTATTATTTATGGTTTGATAACACTATTCAATAAGGAGTATTTAGAAAAATAGAAGAATTTAACACACAGTATACCCTATTTAAGAGGTATTACTTAATTATATTATATCTCTCATGTTTTTTACAAACATTATATTTAGTTTCTTTTTTAATAAATTGGATTATCAAATTTAGATAGTAACATTGTTAACTAAAGTACTTTAGGGGTTTAAAAGTAAGATAACTTTTCCAATATCACTGCTAAATTTATGATGTTATTAATAAATTCACGCAGCAATTATTGTAACCAATCACCTTAGGAATTATTTTAAGAAGTAATTGATTGTTAATTTGTTATTAGTTAGAAATCCAAGAAAGTGAATGGAGATCACATGAAATTGAATTAATTCGGTGAGGTTGGGCAACCTTGAAATTAGAGAATTTTTTTTGTTCAAATCACTTTTTTCTTGAGCCACCAAAAAGTTTGAACTCAAACCTTTCTTTCCCCTTTTCCTTTTCTTATCATGTAATCAACTGTAAAATGTTTGTCATAATTCAATAAAAATATCAACTGTAAAATCAATTCGCTAGATTGGCTTGATGTCGAGTTTTGTATATTTGTTTAGTTGTGAGGATCAGTCTTCCTCTTCCTTGGAAGATGTTGGGTTTCTGTATAACCAATTATGTCATACATCCAATCTCAAATATTTGTTATTCACACCCATGAAAAACTAAGTGTGGATCAATCAGGCCTCATGAACCAAAGAAATGCTCTGTTGATCTTCTAAATAAAAAATTAAATATGTTAATATAACTTTTTTAAATAATCTTTTCAAAAATAAAACAGACTTGTATAAATTAAATTTGAAAACAAAGAAAACTCATAATTCATATGGAAAATACCGTTTGGCTCTTTTAAACTTGGGTAGCTAAAATGGGTAGCCAAATCGATTTTTTTTTTTTCAAGATTTGTTGGTAAACGATTTTTTAAAGATTGTTTGGTTGTTTGGATTTGGCTATTTTTTCTACCAATTGTTTAGAATTGATTTTTTTCATGCTCTTTCATATTTGGCATATAATCTTTGAAAAAAAAGTTTTTAAATGGATATTGATATTTGATATATGATAAAAAGAAATAGTCGACATAATGTGTTTTTTTTATTTTATTACGAGAATCGTAAATACTTTGTATTTTGTTATATGAAAATTTCCGTTTTTTTTTTAACTTAGACTTTTCTCAATATTAAAATTAAGGGATTTTTTTAAAGATACAACAAAACAGCAAAATATTTACACTATATAGAATAATTTTAAAAATGGAAAAAACCCATGGGATCACAATGGAAAATACCAAAAATATCCTGTCAACCACGTTGTTAACGTATTTAGTACACGATCGTTTAGATTTGGCTTTGGCTATTGTTTGGTACACCATCGTTTAGATTGAGTCATTAACATTTGGACAGTTAAATCTAGACGATTTATTTTTTCAATTCTTTTTACACAATCGTTTAATTTGGTTATACGATTGTTAGATTTACATGATCGTTAGATTTGATTACACGATCATTTAGATTTTGCTAAACATTATTTAAGGTTCTTTTGCTACATTTAGATTTGTCTTTTGTTTCTTTTTTTTGTACACGATCATTTACATTTGACTATCATAATATAAACCATTTTTTTAGAAATTTTTTTGTAGGTTTAGATTTGGCTATTTTTTCTTTATATTTGGCTATCCAAATCTAAACCCAAATCTAAACAACTTTTCTTCGGTATTTTATATTTATATTTAGTATATGATTTTGAACAATCAAATAAAACTTTTTGGAAAAAAAATATAGAAAAAAGACGAAAAAAAGGAAATACAAACTTGAAATATTTAAAAAATGACTAACTATATGCGTTTTGTTATCCGAACAGTAGATAATTAGAGATAATTAGGAAAAGAATTAAACTACAACTATGTTTAACATTTAATTAAAAGAAAAAAAAACTGAAAATTTTAAAATGGATTCATAGTTTTTAAAGTTCACAAATATAATCTAGTTATGAGATCCAAATCATAAAAAATGTCTATTGACTAATAGTTTGAACCAAAACAATATTTTAAGTTAAAAAAGGAAAAAGGCAAATCCAATCATAAAAAAATGTAATTTTTCTTTTAAATTTTTGAAAAAAAATAAAATAATATTTTTTATTATGCTTCATTGAACCTAACCCTAAGAACATAAAAGTTGTAATTATTATTATTAATTAGAAAGCTAAAGGACCCTTTAATTTGCGTTTTCCTCATCCACTGTTTTTCATTAAAAGTTTAATAATAATAATAATCATAATCATAATCATAACAATAAAGGAAAAAAGAGAGGAGGAAAGCTAAAATAGTACTTTTTTTTTATATATATAATTATCTTTTAAATTTCATAGGTCCATGTTGGGTGTAATTCATGATAAAGCTAACCATTTTTAAGTTATTTTTTACTATAAATTTTCTTACCATCATTAAACAAGTTCGACGGAATAACTTTTTAAACTAAACAACCCTATTCCTCTCTCCTAATCTTTAGAAACAATTATTTTATATTCTGATTTTTCACCATTACAATCCTTTTGATCCTACGATACTTTTAAGATATTTTTAAGATTTTAATGGCTCTTTTTAAAATATAATTTTTTTATTACTTAGAACGAAAGTCGTTTTCCATATATGTAATTAATTTTTTTCAAAAAAAAGATTAAAGTAGCAAAATCAGCCATAGGTACAAATTAAATTATCTAGGTCGTACGCTTTCCTACTATTTAAAACGACCATTATAATAAAACCTATAAGAGATATCGAAAATGCAAGCGAAGTTTAATAGTGCTTGGAAAAAGAAAAGATCCTTGATATTATAAGTGAATACATCTATCTATTTCAAAAAAAAATAAAAAAATAGACAATAGGAAATTTTAAAATACAATATTTTAATTCATATAATTTTAAAGGTGGAACAATTAAAAAAAATATTTCTATTAGTACAACAATTACTGGGTGGAAAATTAACTTAAGCTTCGTCCAAGCGGTAAGGAGGAAGACAGTTAATTATAGTTGTGGCTATATTTAGATTTTCTGCTCACATTCTAATATTGTTAAAGTTGATTTTTTTTAAATAATGTTTTTTTTTTAAATATTGACAAAACTAGGGTAGGCGCAAAACTAATAATAAAAATAAAGTAGCAAAGTCGTGTATTTGGTACACGATTTCGTTAAATCATGAACTGGATACACGTCTACCGGCAAAATTCTGATTGAAGTCATAAACCCAATCCACGACTTCTAATTGGAGTTGCGTACTCCGTACACAACTTTGTTCTAGAAAATCAAAACTAAAAGAAAAGAAATCAAAACAACTCCTCTATTCTTTCTTTCTTTCTTCCTTTCTTTCCTTTTTTTTTTTTTGAAAACGTAAACAGAACAATCTTTTTTCCATTGAAAAAACACAATCATTTGTTTCTTATTTTTATTCAAATTTGTCTAACCCCCAATACAGTCTTTCTTCTCCTTCCTCCTTTCCTTTTTTCACCATTAATGGCATTTCCTGTCGACGTAGAAAACTACTTCAGCTCCTCAAATTCAGCATAACTCACTATAAGAAATCAGGGTTTTCCTGACGCCAAAAAGGACTTCAGCACAAAGAATGTCGAGAATAAGGATATTCCCAACGCCGGACAGACGAGTCGTGAAAGCCACGTCAGAGAAAACTCTATTCCCGACGCCACGCACAATGCGTCGGGAGTGGCATCGGGAAAAACAGTATTCCCAATGCGTCAAACGCCGTCGGCCAAACGACATTGGGAATAAGGCCAAATTAAATTTAAAATACACCTTATTTCTGACGCCATGCATAGTGCATCGGGAACAACATCGGGAATAAGGGATTTTTCCAACGCACTATTGTGGGTCGAAAAAACCATTTAGTGAGCGTCGGGAATACCCTTATTCCCGACGCCGTAAAAGGGATCTTCCGACGCTTTCGTGCGGTGTCGGCAAATCCCCTTTATAAACGTTTCAATTCTATTTTACATAGAATTAAAAAGAAAGGGAAAGAGAGAAGAGAGAAACGAAGATTCGTCACCATCCGTAGCTCGCCATCGTCCGTTTCGTCGTCGTTGCCGGCCCTCACTGCCGTTTGCCACCTTAGGTAAGTTTAAATATAAAGTTTGTTTAGTTTAAATATAAGTTTTAGGGTTTCTTTTAAGAAAATTGTTTTAGAATTTTGTTTTGGAATAGATTTTTGTTTGTTAAATGTATTTTTGTATAGAATGTGTGTAATTTGTGGTTGAATTGAAATTTGAAGGGTTTAGGGTTTAGGATTTATAGCTAAATTGAAAATTAAAGGGGAGGGGGGGGGGGGTTTATAGTTAAATTGAAAATTGAATTGGAGAGGGAGTGTTATAGTTAAATTTAAATTTGAAGGGGGGTTTAGTTAATTTGAAATTTGAAGGGGATTATACTTAGATTGAAATTTGAAGGGGGGTTTACTAGTTAAATTGAAATTTGAAGGGGAGTTACTAGCTAAATTGAAATTTTTGTAGGGGGTTATGGTTGAATTCAAATTTGAAGGGGGTATAGTTGCATTCAAATTTGAAGGGGGTTTATGTTTTGAATTGAAAATGTAATATGTGTGTTAAGATTTGTTTTGACTATCCCGTAGTTATGGTAGTCTGTTTGTGTTGAATAGCTTATTGAATGTTTGTTTTCTATGTCCACAACCATTATGTCAACGTCATACCCACGTAATAATTTTACGGAGACGGATACTATGTTCCGCGATACGTATATATGTCTCCATTATTCTTAAGTTTTTGCAATGATAGTATACAGTGAACATATAATATGTATTAAACTTAGTTACTTCTATATCATTGTAGAACCGAAGGTGTAGAATGACGCGTACGCGCCTCATTGGGAGACTTTTTGTTATGTTTGCATTTTTTTGTATTATGAGAACTACATTTTTTGTATTAAACTTAATAATATTTTTTTAACTTATTCGTATTATTAATTTTCAATCTTTTTTTTTAATTGTGTTTGTATTTCTTAATTTATTAATTTATATTGAATTTATTTTAATTTAACCCAAAACGTCAGGAAAAATATTTGAGCAATCAGAATGTCGTGAGCAAAATATTTTAGGAAAAAAATTAGAAATTACATATTTAAAAAATATATATGAAAAGGAATTTCCGACGCCGTGTCATGCGTCGGCATAAGGTCCGTCGGGAGAGGAACTCTCGACGCCACTTTGGCCGACGCATGTCATGACGTTGGGAGAGGCATTCTCGACGTCGTGTTGGTACGGCGTCGGGAATGCCTTTCCCGACGTTACGACGTTGGCATATCCTTTTCCGACATTTTTTTTTCACTTTTTCCGACGTTTTGGATTATAAATATGGTAATATTGACTAAAAAATTTTCATTTCTAATTTGGATTACGTATTTAAACATATTGACTAAAAAAATTTCATTTCTAAATTGGATTACGTATTTAAACAGTAATATTGACTAAAAAAAATTCATTTATAATTTAGATTACATATTTAATTATGTATTTAAACTCTAATATTGACTAAAAAATTTCTATTTTTATTTCTATTTTGGGTAACATATTTAATCATGCACTTAAACTAATTGACTAAAAAAAATTATTTCTAATTTAGATTACGTATTTAATCCATAAGTTTCCTTTTTTTTTTTTTTATTATGGAAGTCGTGTACCTGTCAAACTGGTTAGGCTGACATGGATTAAAAGAAGTCATGTACGTACACAATTTCCCTTATTTACATAAACTATCCTATTTTTGACAATAGTTTGCTCATCCACCCTATTTTTGTCATATTTTCACAAATTACCCTATTTTTATCATTATTTTCAAAAAAATACTATATTTTTTTAAAATACTCTATAAAAAGTTTAGAATAAATCGAAATAAGTTATAGATCTCTTTTTTAGTATTTTATTTTTATATTGATGACTTATATATAATTGATTACGTATTTTAAAATATTTTATGTGTATAGGTACGAGCTAGATATCGAAGTTATCACTAAAAGTGATTAATAACAATGTCAAATCCTTTAATTTACAGAAGTTGATGCCAAAATCTAGATAGGCTCAAAAAAGTTTAGTCTTCGCATGATAATAAGTGAAAGTACGACAACATCAAGATTTGAGAATAAAGTATTGCTTACTTTTCTTTAGGACTATAATCATATATTTACAAGAATATAGATAACTTAGCTTATCCTCCCTATAGAGCTTTAATTTGAAGCTATCATAGGATAATCCTTCATCTTTTCAAGTTGAGCGAGGCATACAAGGGAGATATGACTTTATAGGCCATTTCGCTAGGCTCTAACCTTCACCTCGACCTTGGTCAAGGATAAACACTTCACACAAGCCCATTTGTGTCCTAAGAAGGTAGTTTTTTTTTTTTTTTTTTTTTGGGTTCGGCATTTGCAAGCATGTTCTAGTATCTAGTTGGCATTTTTGTTCGGCTTGGCCTTGATCGAGACTTGAGCCAAAGCCTAAATCAACTCTTTTCACTAGGCTTGTTTTGGTCCTAGAGTGCTTCTTTTCTTTCTTTCTTTCTTTCTTTTTTTTTTTTTTTTTGTTATTTTCTTAGCCCCGTCAATTTTGTTTCCATTTTACATCAAGCAACAGATGTATTGACATATCAACATATATGTTTTATTCATACACAAACAAACCTTTGTGTGCATTTATCATATATGGATTTATTAGGGGCATACGTGATTTCATGAGACGATCAACAGACATACTTATGGTGTTTAATTTGGTGAGGGTATTTAAAAAACAATTTATCTCTCTCTGAGTTTGTTTTCTCTCTACTATTTCTAGTAATTGTAAATTTTGTCTTGATTGATCTATAATTGAGTGCATTTTGGGCTACAACTATCTTTTTTACAGTCAAATCAAACCACACCAACGTAAAATCAAATATTTTTTTTTAAAAAAAGTGAAGATAAGTATTTGCTACGTACATGACAAACTATGAATGGACAACCAAATGAGTTACAAAATGATCGATACAACCGAAGAATATGCACCAACTTTTATAATTTATTACCATATAATATTTACCTAAATATAATGTTTATGTATGCAATCACTACAAGAAAATGGCCCATTCCCGACGCCGAAAATCACGTCGGCATAAAAAACGTCGGGAATAAGGGCTTTCCCGACGCCATCAATAACGCGTCGGGAGATGCGTCGGGAAAACAATCTTTCCCGACGCACCACGAAGGCGTCGGCAACAATACGTCGGGAAAAGGGACTTTTCCCGACGCCGTGCGCAGTGCGTCGGGAGAGGCGTCGGGAATAGGGGTTTTTCCCGACGCCACGTAAAACGTCGGGAAAAGGGGTTTAATGAGCGTCGGGAATTCCCCTTTTCCCGACGCATTTTGGGGGATTTCCCGACGCCTCGTGACTGCGTCGGGAAATCCCCTTTAAATTCATTTCGGTTCTGTGAATACAGAACCGAAGCCGAGAGGAGAGGAGAAAAAGAAAGGAGAAGAAGAAGAAGTCGCCTTGCCGCCGTTGTTTCCTTTTGTTCCGCCGCCGTCCGTCGCCGACCGCCCTCGCCGTTGTTCCTCGTCGCCGTCTGCCACGTTAGGTAAGTGAAATATGTAAATTTATTTGATTTAAGTTTATGTTTTAGGGTTTTTTTTTGATAAAAATTAGTTTAGGGTTATTTTTTATGAAAATTAGTTTAGGATTTTCTTTTGGAATAGATTTTTGTTTGTTAAATGTATTTTTGTATAGAGTGTGTGTAATTTGTAGTTGAATTGAAATTTGAAATTTGAATGGTTTAGGATTTTTGTTTTAGAAAATTGAATAAAATTGAATGGGGGTTGAATTGGGGGAGAGGTTTATTGTTAAATTGAAAATTGAATTGGGAGGGGGGTTTATATTTGAATTGAAAATTGAAAATTGAAAATTGAAATTGGGGGGGGGGGGGGGGAGGGGAATTTAGTTGAATGGAAAATTGAAATTGGAGAGGGGGGGGGGAGTGGAGTTAATAGTTAAATTTAAAATTGAATTAGAGGGAGGGGGTTTAAGTTAAATTGAAAATTGAGATTGGGGGGGGGGGGGGAGGGGAATTTATAGTTGAATGGAAAATTGAAATTGGAGAGGGGGGGGGGGAGTGGAGTTAATAGTTAAATTTAAAATTGAATTGGAGGGAGGGGGTTTAAGTTAAATTGAAAATTGAGATTGGGGGGGGGGGGGGGGGGAGGGGAATTTATAGTTGAATGAAAAATTGAAATTTGAAGGGGGGGGGGGAGTTAATAGTTAAATTGAATTGGGAATGTAATATGTGTGTTAAGATTTGTTTTTGCTATCCTGCAGTTATGGTAGCATTTTTTGTTTTGAATTTGTTTATGTTTGGGATGGCTATCCTGCAGTTATGGTAGCCTTTTTTGTTTTGAATTTGTTTATGTTTGGGATGGCTATCCTGCAGTTATGGTAGCCTTTTTTGTTTTGAATTTGTTTATGTTTGGGATGGCTATCCTGCAGTTATGGTAGCCTTTTTTGTTTTGAATTTGCTGGTATCAAGGGGTGGTAGTTAGGATAGCTTGAAGTATTTTGTTGTTAATAATTAGGTTGTGTTGGCTATCCTGCAGTTATGGTAGCCTTTGTAGTTTGGAGGGGTTTGTAGGATGTGAAGATATTTTGAAGTATTGTGTTGTTAATAATTAGGTTGTGTTGGCTATCCTGCAGTTATGGATAAGGGTTGGATGAAACTTAGAAATAAGTTATCCCTTGAGTATAGACATGGAGTGACCCAATTTTTAGAATTTGCCAAATTTCACGTTGATGCTTACGGACGATTGAGGTGTCCATGCAAGAGATGTTTGAATTTAAATTGGAGCTCATTAGAGGGTGTGGAAAGACATCTGCTGACTATAGGAATATCCCCCTACTACACAGAATGGGTGTATCATGGAGAGTCATTAAGCTATAGAGGTACAGAAAACTTTGAGGAAGGAACTAGTAGTAATCCTTTTAATGAAGGAACTAGTAGTACACAATTTAATGAAGAAGGTGATATCTTTGGTATGCTAAATGATTTACAAGCCCCTATAGAACATGAAGAGGAAATAGAGGAATTTCGTTTGGAAGATGAAATGGCGATGAATGTTGGGGTAAATATAGATGAAGATACAACAAATAATATATTTCAGGACTTATTGAATCAAGCATGTAATGAGTTGTACCCCGGTTGTTCTGAATTTTCGTCGTTGAATTTTTTGGTTAAGTTGATGCATGTGAAAGTTCTAAATGGTTGGAGTAACAAGTCGTTCGACATGTTGTTAGAACTTTTAAGAGCAGCGTTTCCAATGTGTAATAGTACTATTCCTAGTTCATTTTATGAAGCAAAACGAAAACTTCGTGACTTGGGCTTGGGATACGAGACTATTCAACCACGTATGCACATATTTATATCTAGTTTATATATTTTGATTCTAGCTATGTGTTTGTATTTGGTTATTGAATGTTTGTTTTTTATATGTCCATAGTCATTATGTCATATCGACGATCAAGTTTTATGGAGACGGACGATATGTTCCTCCAGTTTGAGGAGGATTTAGATAACATTGCGGGAGGGTCGTCATCTGTGGGCGACAATACGGGTGAGTCTAAGAATTTTATTCATTTTTAACTTACAAATATTTCATGTAGGGGTTCCTAACTTTATATCTTATTGTCTATTTATTGAGCAGGGTCTTCTTCTCAACAAACGACCCCGACTCCTAGGAGACGTGCGCAGTCTCGACTCTTGGAGTTAGAGCGCCACGTTGCAATAAATGGGCGCATTCCGATGACGATCGCCCCTGGAGCGGAGAAGCCTATTTCTCCACACGCCGTTCGCTTCAGCCAAGCGATAGGCGTGTGCGTGCGAAAGACATTTCCCGTCCGCTGTCTTAAGTGGACGGACGTTGGGAGAGAATACATTGAGGTCGTCAAGGGCGACCTCCAGGTAATTAAATGCACTACACATTTATATATGATTTCATTTGAAACATATCTAACTTTAACCAATCTAATGTGTTATGTTTGTAATGTGCAGCGATTCTTTGTGCTTGATTTCAACGATCAAGCAATGAACAGGTTTGTTGAGCATCAGATGCTCACGACCTTTAAAGAGTTCCGGGCCGACTGTCATAAACATTTCAAAAAGTACAGCGACCCGGAGGAGGCTCGTGCCAACCCACCAAACGCATTGGTTGGACGTGATGAGGATTGGCACTTCCTCTGCGACCATTATATCAGCCGTGCATTCCAGGTATTTGTCATGATTAATTATGATAACAAGTTTTTATATGTATAAGAAATAAACAATATAATTGTTTTAATGCAGGAGCAATCACGGACAAACAAGGCTGCTCGACAGAAGCAGCCTTACAATCATAGTAGCGGGTCGAAGTCGTTTCTACAACGACAGTATGAGCTCGCTGAAAGAAGAGGGCAGCCGGTCGATCGTGTGGAATTGTTCCGGGAAACACACGTTCGAGCTGGGACATTCGTGTCGCAGGCCGCCGAGGATGCGCATGTAAGTTATACCCTTATTAATTATCCACTTTTATTATATATTTTAGCGCGTTACCTAACATAATTTTTAAATTTGTTGCAGAATCAAATGCTGGAACTCCAATCCCAGCCTACCCCAGAGGGTAGTCAGCCACTCTCTGAGGATGAGATATGCGATCAGGTGTTGGGTCGACGACCAGGCTACTCAAAAGGCCTTGGTTGGGGACCCAAGCCGAAGGCCCGCAGAACGGCAAGTGCAAGCAGTTCGTCGACATCTTGTTCGCAGTCCACACAAAAAGAGATTGAATTACAAGCTAAACTTCATGAAGCTTTGGAACGGATTGAAGTACAAGATAGAAATCACCAAGCATTAGCTTCACAAGTGGAAGCTATGAAAAAGATGATTGAAGACCTAACTCGTGCACAACAGGGACCACCACATGATCCCTAGCCCTGCGGTACGTCGTATATGTCTCTATTATTCTTAAGTTTTTGCAATATATAATTATGTATTAAACTTAGTTATTTTTATACCATTTTTAGGACCGAAGGTGTAGAATGACGCGCATACGCACCTCGTTGGGAGATTGGGTCTTATGTTTATGTTTTTTGTATATTGAAAACTATATTTTCTTGTAATCAACTTATTCGTATTATTAATTTTAATTCTATGTTTTAATTTGTGTTTGTATATTTATTAATTTAATCCAAAACGTCGCCAAATTTTTTTGAGCAATCCGAACATCATTGTGAATGTTTGAGCAAAATATTATAAGGAAAAAAGTAAAAATAAAATATTTAAAAAAATATATAAAAAATATTTCCCGACGTTCATTACGTCGGGAAAAAAAACGTCGGAAAATAGGCTTTCCCGACGCCGTGAGATGCGTCGGCATAAACGGCGTCGGGAATAAGGTTTTCCCGACGCCGGCTTTCCCGACGCATCCCACGGCGTCGGGAAAGCCTTTCCCGACGCCGTACCAATTCGGCGTCGGGAAAGCCTCTCGCGACGCATTTCCCCCGACGTTCTTCCCGACGTCGTTTTGTACGTCGGGATATCCTTTCCCGACGTTCTTTGCATTTTCGCCGACGTATTTGTGCGTCGGGAGTACCCACATCTCTTGTAGTGAATAACACAAGATACCTTACTTCTCAACATTACTTCATTTTATTTCTTTTCCCCCCAACCATTCAAACAATTGATAGCAAACATTTATTTTTCTACCCAACCCTATTTCTATCTTTTTTTTCATTTAGAGTTAGGCCGATAGATGCATTTGAAGAATTTGTTGGAATAAATGATTATTGTTCATGTTTCTTCATGAATAGATGTATCATGAAATGACGCATCACTTCATGAAAACTTATAACTACTTGTGTTTCTTTATGAATGGATGCATTATGAGTGGATATATCATTTCATGAAACGTATTATAAAAAAAAGGACACGACTTTTCAAATGGTCATGAATAAGTCTATAAATATGATCCTTTTTCTATCTGGTTGGAGAAGAGAAAAATTTCCATAATCATTTGTCTTCTTCCAAAAGATTTTCTCTCAATTGTCCACAATATTGGTGTTCAGTAGATCCACAAAGTTTTGTTCGTTGATCTTCTAGGCAGTGTGCTACTCTTAGAAGAAATGTGATTTGTTTTATCCGGAGAGACAATTACTATCAATACTCAAGCACTAGGGTGAGTAAATTTGCCTTAAGACAACGTGAATTCGTTGGACTTATATCTATAATACATATATGTTTTTCCTGTTTTATTGTGTTGATAATTTTCATAACAATTTTAAGACAAATTTTTGTACATCTTTTTTGGTTTGGATTTTACACAAAACAGAATAGTTTTTTTAATTAATATTAATTTGTTTTCTTCCAATTCCTATTTTTATTCAAAGTAATGATCGTATCCCGTAGGTTTATACATATAAATATATATTTTGTTTGGATTTTATGTATGTATTAAATTCTTTTCATATTTGATTCATATTTAATTTTTCAACCCAAAGGCAAGTGTGTATATAAATTCTTTCTATATAACTTCTTCTAATTTTTCCAACCTTTCGCATACGCAAAGGCAAGTGTGTATAAATTCTTCTAATTTTTATTCATGTTTATTTTCAATCCTTCACACAGCAAAACAAGTTAGATATAATAAGCTTCTATATTGTTTTTTTTTAAGGATCCATCCCCTCTATGTTTCTGTATTATTTTGATTTTTATTGTGTTAAATATATATATATATATATAATTTAGTTTGTTTTAGGGAAATTTTCACAAATGTAACAAAACACCAAACTATTTTAACAAAGCTGATAGAATTAGCCATTTTTTAAATATTTCAAGTTTGCTCTTTTATCTTTCTTCTCTTTCTCGTGATTTTTCTCTTCCTCGCAATTTCTTTCATCATCTTCCTCATGCGATTTCTTTCATCGTCTTTCTTCTTTTCCTTTTTTTCTGATGTGATTTCTTTCCATCATCTTTCTTCTTTTTCTATTATTTTTTTCATCGTATTTCTTATTTTCCTCTTCTTTTTTTTGCTGCTATTTCTTACCATCGTTTTTTCTTTTCTTATTCTTTTTTTACGTCGTTTAATCTTTCCATCGTATTTCTTTTTTTCCTCTTTTTTTTGTTCGCTGTGATTTCTTATCATCATCTTTCTTTTTTTCTCTTTTTTTACGTTGTTTAAATTTGGGTAACCAAATCTAAACGACTTTATACAAAAAGCAAAAAATAGAAAAATCTAAAAGATCGTGTATAAAGAATTTTGAAAAAAAATCATTTAGATTGGAGTAGCCAAATGTAAACGATCTTGTAAAAAAATAAACCTAAAAAAAAATAAAATATCGTGTATAAAGAATCTTGAAAAAAATCATTTAGATTGGAGTAGCCAAATGTAAACGATTGTGTAAAAAAAGAAAACAATCATGTAAAAAAAATAAATTATCGTTTAGATTTCTCTAAACGATCGTGTATCAAAGAATTTAAAAAATCGGGGTACCAAATTTTGAAAAAAAAATGTTTACATTTGGGTCCCCAAATCTAAACGATCAAATCTAAACGATCAAATCTAAACGATCGTGTAACCAAATTAAACGATCGTGTAACAAAATTAAAGGATAGAATTGAAAAGATAAATTGTAGTCATATCTAAATGATCGCGTACCAAACAATAACCATATCTAAACGATCGCGTACCAAACAATAACCAATCTAAACGATCACAAATATATTACGCGTGCGTTGTTGAAGGCGTGGTTGGTGGGGCATTTTGGTATTTTACACGGTGGGCCTCTGGACTTTTTTCGTTTTTGGAATTTTTGTATACAATATAAATATTTTGATGCTTTGTTATATTTTTGAAAAGACCTCTTTGTTTTATATATATATTGTTTAGATTTGTTTCCTTTTTAATTCAAACATCACAGTCGCATATTAACTTGAGTGATTTAATTTTGATTTGTTTCCTTTTTAATTCAAATATCACCGTGGCATATTAACGTCAGTGTTTTTTTTTCGCATTAGTTTGAATGTGAGATCTTTTTTAATTACTTGTTTACATTTATTTTGTTTTGAAGAAATGACTTCAACAAACTTTAATTCAGGTCCTATAACTGGTGTTGTCCATGAAGAGAAACCTGAAAAATTTTGGTGGTGTCGATTTCAAACATTGGCAACAAAAAAAATGTTGTTTTATCTCACCACGTTAAATTTGGCAAAGTTTCTCATAGAGGATGCTCCTATTTTACCTGAGGGAGAGAAATTGACAAAGAAAAGCAACTTGCAGTTGTATCTTTGCAAGAATTACATTTTGAATGGATTAGACAACGCACTATACAATGTGTATAGTAGTGTTGATTCAACAAAAAAAATCTCTGAACTTCATTAGAGAAGAAGTACAAATCTGAAGTTGTTGGTGCAAAGAAATTTATTGTTGGAAAATTTCTGGATTACAAAATGGTGGACTCCAAAACTGTAATCAGTCAGGTTAAAAAAATCTAGGTAATTCTACATGATATACATGCTGAGAATATGACTTTCAGTAAGTCTTTTCATGTAGCATCAATAATTGAAAAATTGTCACCCTCGTGGAAGGACTTCAAAAATTATCTCAAGCATAAATGCAAAGAGATAAAGGTTAAGGAACTTATAGTTCGACTTGGGATTAAAGAGAATAATAGAAAGGCAGAAAAGTGTACTATGGATAATACAATAGATCCTAAGGTCAACATTGTGGAAATTAGACCACAAAGTAACAAAAAAAGAAAATTTTCTAGTGAAGGTTCAAATAAAAAACCGCGATTCACAAGAAAGTTCAATGACAAGTGCTACAATTGCAACAAAATGGGACATCAATCTAAGGATTGTCATAAGCCAAAGAACTTTAAGAAAAAACATGTCCAAGCTCATATCATAGAAGTTGATGAAGTATCAGATGGTGTTGCAGACATTATATTAACCTTTATGCAGTCAATTCATAATGCAACATGGTGGACAATTCCAAGGAATGGTGGGTAGACACTGGGGCTACTTGTCATATTTGTGCTAACAAGAATATGTTCACATCATATGTGTTAGTCTCTAGTGGAGAACAATTATTTATGGGTAACTCATCTACTTCAAAGGTTGAGGGACAAGGAAGAGTGATTCCTAAGATGACATCTGGCAAGGAACTAACTCTCAACAATGTGCTTCATGTTCCTGACACTCACAAGAACTTGATTTCTGGTTCATTGCTTAGTAAGAATGGCTTTAAGTTGGTCTTTGTATCTGGTAAATTTGTATTTTTCAAGAATAAGATGTATATGGGAATGGATTATTTGAGTGATGGTCTGTTTAAATTAAATGTAATCGAAGTTGTACCAAAAAGTATTAATAATAATAAAGTATCTACTTTTGCTTATATTGTTGAGTCATTTGTTTGGCATAGCAGACTAGGACATGTCAACTTCAATTCTTTGCTTAGGCTAATTAATACGAAATTGATTCCAAAATTCACTTTTGATACAAATCATAGATGTGAAGTATGTGTGGAATCAAAAATGACCAAAGCACCTTTTCATTCCACTGAGAGATTGACCAAACCTTTAGAGTTAATTCACAGTGATGTTTGTGACTTGAAATTTGTGCAAACTAAAGGTGGGAAAAAGTATTTTATTACTTTTATAGATGATTACACAAGATATTGTTATGTTTATTTGCTGAAAAGCAAAGATGAGGCAATTGAAGTGTTTAAGCTTTATAAAAAAGAGATTGAAAATCAACTTCGCACAAAAATTAAGGCATTAAGAAGTCATCGAGGTGGTGAATATCGTCCTACTTTCGAACAATTTTGTCCAGAATATGGCATTATTCACCAAACTATTGCTCCTTACTCACCTCAATCCAATGGAATTGTTGAACGAAAAAATCGAACACTTAAGGAAATGATGAACGCAATGCTTATAAGTTCAAGTTTACCCCAAAATTTGTGGGGAGAAGCTTTGTTGACAGAAAATTACTTATTAAACAGGATACCTCATAAGAAGTCACAAAATATTCCTTATGAAAAATAGAAAGGAAGAAAACTTATGTGATTTAAGGCAAGACCATTAGCATGCTCATAGCAACAAGGACTTGACTATTTTGATACATACTCACCAGTTACTAGAATTACTTCCATTACATAGCAATATCAGCTTTGCATGGATTTGAGATACATCAGATGGATGTCAAAACAGAATTTTTAAATGGTGAGTTAGATGAAGAGATCTATATGCAACAACCTAAAGGGTTTGTTTCCCCCGGTCAAGAGAAGAAAGTTTACAAATTAATTATGTCTCTTTATGGACTAAAACAAGCACCAGAACAATTGCATGAAAAATTTGACAGTGTAATGCTGGTCTTGGTTTAAAATCAATGAATGTGACAAATGTGTATATGTCAAAAGCAATGAGAATGACCATGTCATTGTGTGTCTGTATGTTGATGATATGCTAATTATAGGTAGCAATATCAACATTATTAAGACTACCAAACAAATGTTGGCCAATAAATTTGAGATGAAAAACATAGGTGTTGTAGATGTTATTCTAGGTATTAAAATTTCTAGAACCCCACAAGGATTAGTGCTGTCTCAATCACATTATGTTGATACAATGTTGAAGAAACATAAAAAACATAACACTGTGATTGCAAAGACCCCAATTGATGCTAGTTTCCATTTAGGTAAAAATAATAGAGATAGTATAGCACAATTAGAATACTCTCACATCATTGGTAGTTTAATGTACATCATGAGTTGTACACATCCTGATATAGCGTATGTTGTAAGCAAGTTAAGTCGTTATACAAGTTATCCAGGTCAATATCATTGAAAAGCTATCTTGAGAATTTTGGGATACTTAAAGCATACTAAAAATTATGGATTACACTATACTTGTTATCTTGTTATACTTGAAGGTTATAGTGATGCCAATTGGATATCAAGCATTAAAGACTCTAAATCCACAAGTGGTTACATTTTTACCCTTGGAGGTGGGGTTGTATCTTGGAAATCTTCCAAACAAACATGTATAGCACGATCTACAATGGAATTTGAATTTATAGCTCTAGACAAGGCTGGAGAAGAAGTAGAATGGCTTCGTAATTTTGTGGAAGATATTTCCAACTAGTCTAAACCAGTGCCTGCAATATGTATACATAGTGATAGCTAGGCAGCTATTGGAAGAGCACGAAATATTATGTCAGGCTTACTCTCTAGTGAAATTATCACAATTGACTTTGTGAGGTCAAAAGATAATATTTCAGGATTCACTTACTGAAGGCCTAACTAGGGAGTTGGTTGAAAGTTCATCAAAAAGAATGGGATTAAATCGTATAATATGAAGTTACCCAAAGAGGCATCCCAACCTAGTTGACTGGAGATCCTAAGATCTAGGTTCAACGGAAAAATCGTTCTCTAGATAAGATAATGAGCACTGCATTAAAATGTTTCACCCATTCTACGAATGATGAGGTAGTGCTAGTATGATTTTAGGGCAAGAATCATGCTTTTAATGATTTCTGTGAGTGATAATTAATAATAATAATAAAAAAAAAAAGTATATACAAAGTTCTCTACACAAATCACCTATGTGAGTGTGAAGGGACCACTTCTTTGAGAATTTTAAGTTGAATTCTCTAAAACACTCATGAGATCAGGTGGTGTTCAAGGCAAAACGAACACAATCATGAGAATAAACTTTGTTATAATGAGAAGCTGTGTGATATCTATTGTTTTAGTTTACTTTAGAACGGTTGACAGTTCAAGTCATCATGTCCACTGATTAACCAAGTAAACTCAATTGATGTTCACTAGGGAAAGTTCAAAGTTTATACTACTTATCCTCATGCAGGTTCTCCATTGAAAAATACTGAACGTTTATTTTTCACTTCATGAAAAATATTATAGAAAAAGGACACGACTTTTCGAATGGCCACGAATAAGTTTATAAATACGATTCTTTTTCTATTTGGTTGGAGAAGAGAAAAAATTCCATAATCCTTTGTCCTCGTCCAAAAGATTTTCTCTCCATTATCCACAATATTGGCATTCAGTATATCCATAAAGTTTTGTTCGTTGATCTTCTAGACAGGGTACTACTCTTAGAAGAAAGGTGATCTGTTGTATTCTAGAAGACAAATACTCTCAAAACTCAAGCACTAGGGTGAGTAAATTTGTCTTAAAGAGACAACGTGAATTCGTTGGGCTCAGATCTATAATACATATATGTTTTCCTGGTTTGTTGTGTTGATAATTTTCATATCAAAATTATTGTAGTTAATACTTTTGATTGTTGGGGAAAATGTTATTCATCAAATTGGCTTATTATTATGAGATCAATTAATAAGTAATCTGTACATATATACATATTTTAGAACGGATGCATATAGAGAAGGTGTGAGAGATTTGAATATCTAATTTTACAGACAAATATACATGTTCACTTTGACAACAATCAAAATAGTAGAAAATTTAAGGTTAAAAAACTTTAAAAAAACTACCTTTGGTCCTTTACTTTCGGTTGTGATTCATGTTGTTGATCTATGTACACTCAGAAAGTTCGTATTTGGTCTATAGACTAGCTAATTTAGATTTTTTTTTTCGTTTATTTTAATCTATGTATTCTCAATAGGTTTTCATTTTGGTATACTTTCAATTTTTTTTAATCATTTTAGTCACTATACTTTTAAAATGGGTTCATTTTAGCCCCTTAAAAGAAAACTACAATGAAAATAAAGAAACTAAAGAGGTCAAATTTTGAAAATACAATGATAAATCGAACCAAATTAGTTTAAAGTAGGAGGATCAAAATATAAGCACTTTGTAGGTGTTATATGAATAGTATCATTAAAAAAACTAGTATATTAAAAAGAATCTGAGCCCAACGTATTCGAACAATTTTACTCATTCTAGTGATTGAGTTTATCATATGATTAATTCTCTTCCGAATATAACAGATTAACTTTCTCATGGGAGCAATACATTGTTCACAAGATCCAACTAACTATATTTTGTGAAAATAAACCGAATGTGAACATGGTTTTCAAAAGAGAGAAATGGTTGTGAGAAAAAATCATTACAGAAAAATGTTCTCAAAAGCAATTTGAAGAAGATAAGTATTTATAAAATTGTTTATGGCTATTCAAATAGTTACATCTCTTCTATAAATTGGTTATTTTTAAAAAAATATGTTCAGTAAAACAATGCAACTCTATATCATATTGATAAGTACGAAGATCAAAATGACACAAACTAAAATAAACCTTTAAAAAGTATACAGATAAAGAAGGAAAGAAAATATTACTTAAACCTAATCCATCATTTAAAAAAGAAATTTTCTTAGAAATCACCTTTTAGAGATCAATTAATTCATCACTTATTCACTATTCTTTTAAACATTGTAATTTTGAAAGTTTCTTAAAAGGTTTAAAAGAAGAGTGATTTTGATTATTTTAAAATGGTTTTTAACAAACAATTACAAAAGACAGCATTATTATACAAGTTTGAAGATTTTCCACTATGTAAACACAAACTCTCAAAACAAACTGACCATGAAAACTTCAAACCATCTGTTTTAGCCACCGAAGTATATAGAACTTTTCCTTCACAGTTTAGAAACCCCAAAATGGCCAAAACTCAAAAGATCAGAATAAAGAAAATACAAACAACTTACAAACACAAAGTTACAAAGAAAACACTAAAAAAAAAAAACAGACATATTTGTGCGTTTCTAAACATCTTGAACCTCAGAGTGATAATGCCATTTGAAACTGAAACTCCCTTATCTTCTTCATCTCTATATTTCCTACCCAACAACAGATTCAATACCCAATTTTTACCCATTTTTTGGATATATATATATATATATATATATATATATATATATATTTTTTTTTTTTCTGGTTTTATACATTATGTTCCTACGTACCTCCACTGTGGACGGCGGAGCACCGGCGAGCTTGGTGGCGGTCATCGTGGACTGTGAAGAGGAGAGACTAGGAAGATGAAACACTGGCTATGTCTCTGCTTGATCTGTTGTATTTCAAGTGGCTTTTGACTAATTGTCCAGCCGCAAGAGCAGCCATTAGAGAGAGCTCTCCAGCAAGAACAGAACCAGCAACAATGGTGGCCAATAGCCTTGAGTTTGAGCCTGGGGATTCTCTATTAGCACCTTTAACTCCAAGAAGATTCAGACAAGCAGATTGGGAGGCTAGTTGTGTGCCTCCACCAACTGTACCAACCTGCATAACCAAATCAAATTGATATGAGGACACTAATTAAGGACTAGGGATGAGTGCAATTATATTTATCAAGGTTGGTGGAACAATCTGCCCTATACCGTACGAGAGTGAAACTAAAAGTTATGCCTTTTTTTATTGTATAGCTCCTCATTCTGTTTTTTTAGAAAGTAAGAATTTAATTTTTATGATTTGATAGAAAGACTATTTATGAACATCAACCAACTTTAATTAGAGAGGCAAAAAACTTTAACTTTCTTAAAATTATAGAGAACAAATTCAAAATACAATCTAGTGTATATGTAAATAAAGTTTTTTAAGACTGCAACATTATAAAAAGACCCGTGTAAAGTGACAATATTTTATGTAGGGACTAAGGCATATTTGGCTTAGGAATAAGAGTTAGAACTCCTTGTTGGATGATAATTCGCTTATTGATCCAAAAACTTAATATGACATGTAAAAAGTAAAATTTTGTTTTATATCATCTTATATTTTGCATAAGAAATTCTTAAACTCACATCTGGACAAAAAAACCATCATTTATATGAGTTCTTAACTTTTTAGACCATTTTTTGTGAGAAAAAAAAATTAGACTATAAATTCTATAACTAAATAACTTTTTAGACATTAAGACTGGGGATGGGATCTAGTTCCACACTAGTTGAGTGAAAAGAGTGAACCTTCACCACATATTTCTTTTCAAGGTTGGTTTGGACTGTTCTATATAGTCCAAGATTTTTGGATCTCCAATCAAATTTACCAAAGGAGTTTTTTATGAATGTCATTTTTTGCACTTCTCAAAAACTAAAATGAAAAATTCAATTTATCTTTAATTTAGATTTGTAAAGGTTGATGATCTTTACAAGAGATTCAATTGAAAATAAGGCTGTATTCTATAGCTTAGATGTAAAGAGTGGATCTTTGTTTTTTTTTCTTTTAGAAAAAGAGTTCAACGTCAGTTTAAATAACATTTTTTTAACTAATAATATTTGCATTAATTATTATTTTATAATTGATAATACACTAATGGTATGGATGTTTTATATGAACAAAAATGAAATTCTCTAGGCTTTTCTTACCTTAATTAGTACTTTAAGTTTTAAAAATTAAGAAAGAACTAAGCTTGTTTTGAGATCTAAACAGGCAGGCATGTATTTGTTATTAAAAATTTAAATAATTGGTAAAAGAAATAATATTCGGCAAGGATTTTATTTAGCAAAACAAGAATATTCGGCAAAGATTAAAAGTCCATCCATCTTTAAGCTCATATCAAAAGGGTCTTTGAAAGCCTATAATAGGTATTCAAACTTTAAACTTTTGATTTTAATTTACATCTTTAATTTTTTAAAGATCAACCAATAGGGCTCTCTCTATTTTTAGTTTTAAAAATAAACTTATCTATATTAGAACCTTTCTTTCTTTCTTTCCTTTTTCCTTTTTTTTTTTTTTCTGGTTAGATTTGTGAACATTATAAAAGATGTGATCAACAATTAATCACTAACTTATGATTGAAGTCTTTTAAAAAATATAATAAAATATTTACACGATATTAAACAATTCTAAAAATGAAAAAAGTTCATAAACCTACAGTAAAAAATACCAAAAATACCTCATCAACAAAACTCGTAAATTTGGCTATTGTTTAATATACAATTGTTTAGATTTGGTTACATTTTAGATTTGGCTAGTAAAAGATTTTTTTTCTTCAAAATTTGGTGTTTAGAGTTGGCTAAATGATTTCTTTCAAGATTTTTTCCGTACACGATCATATAGATTTGTTGATTTTTTTAATTCTTTTGATACACAATCCTTTTTTTAATTCGTTTGGTAAACAATTTTTTTTCAATATTCATTATACACGATTTTTTAAATTTAGTTACCTTCATCTAAACAAAAACAAAGTATATAAAAGAGGAAAAGAAGAAAAAAAAAAGAATAAAGAAGAAAGACAGACAAAAATCAAACAAGTAGAAAGAAAGATGCAAGGACAAGTTTGTAATATTTAAAAAATAACTTTATTACACACAAAATTAAAATTTTAAAAATTATTAATTACATTTTATACATGGTTAGAGTCAATAGACTTGTTAAACATAAAATTTATATTACAAACAATTATTACATCCAAAATTGAAAATCTCAAGTTAATATGTCCTATGCTAACCTTAGAAATTTTCAGTTTTAAGATTAAAAATCTATTTGGAATGACTTTTAAAATCTAATAACCTCTGAGAAATTTTGTTAAGAAAAAACAAAATACATACCTAGGTTTGAAGTTTATTTTGAAAGATATGCACATACCATTCGTTTGATTTTGATTGGTATTGGTTGACTTTTCTTTTGCTTTCTCTAAACACTATTCAACATGTTTAATATTATCCTAGAAACTTATTACACTCCTTGACACGTTCCTATTTTTTCATATTTTTGTTATAAATTTTTTAACGTTGTTTTAAAAAATCAAACAAAAATTTTGAAAAACTAACTAATCATTCTTATGATAGAAATTGACCACAAATTTAAATGTCGGAAAAAAAAAAAGGAATTGAACAAAGAAAAGGTAAAAAGAAATCACCTCAATGGAAGGCATGGTAACGGACACGTGAAGATCCCTGCCATCATTCACAGCTTCCATCATTGTAATGCAGTGAGAACTTTCCACGTTCTGTGCAGGATCTTGCCCAGTTGCTATGTAAATGGCAGTAACAATATTACTGGCATGAGCATTAAATCCACCCAAAGCTCCAGCCATGGCGGACCCAGCAAGATTTTTAAGCATATTAAGTTCTACCAAAGCCTCCACGTTCGTCTTCAAAACCTTCCTCACCACATCCCCTTTAATTACCGCTTCACAAACCACCGATTTCCCCCTTCCTTCAATCCAGTTCACCGCAGCCGGCTTCTTATCAGAACAGAAATTTCCTAATCACAACAATCATATGATTTTTCAAACCATTTTCAAACGATTTTGAAAGGATTGTAATCGAAATTGTTATTAACTCACCAGAGATGCCGATTACATCCATGTCAGGGAAATCCTCCTGCAAGAAATCAAGAACGTTCTGAACGCCTTTTGAGACCATGTTCATTCCCATGGCGTCGCCGGTGCTGCAGGAGAATCGAGTATATAAGTTTTTACCGGCAATGGCGCATTTGATGTTTTGTAATCTAGCGAATCGGCTTGATTTGTTGAAGACTAAAGCCAGAGTTTCGAAATTTTCAGGTTCTTCAAGAAACATTTTCAATTGAGCGGCTCTCTTTGCTGTGGCGAATCTCACCACCGGAGCTCTGGTCATTCCATCTTTTAACAAGACGCTGTTGGCTCCTCCAGATAGATGAATCGCTTTACATCCTCGATTTGTACTCGCAACTAAACATCCCTCTGTTGTAGCCATTGGAACTGAAAACTCTCTTCCATCTAGAAGAAGCGGACCTGCAATCCCTACCGGAATCTGGACGTATCCGATTGGCATTTCACAGCACTGCCCTAAAATAGAAGCGTAATCGAATCCGTCTAGAGGCAAACCGGAGAGAGACTTACTTGTAATTCTCTGAAGGGCCTCCCGGCGGATTGCTGCAGCTCTACCACAGTCACCGAGCTTCGCTTCGAGAGAGTATGACGGAGTAGTCCCAACCACTACGGATTTCACGATTTCCTCATCTTCTTCGTTTAGTTTGATCGGAACTGGCAACGGATCAACAGACTTCGGTACGGACAAAACTGGAGAAGGGACTTGATGAGGAACAGAAGAATCAAGCGCCGCACCACACGGCACTTTCCGGGAATCATCTTTAACAATGGAACGCTCATCATCTTCATCCGTAGTCCAGACGTCCCCCGACGGACGGAGAAACAGAGACTGAACGAAATCGATGCCGAAGAATCCGATAAGGTATACAAACGAGGCGACTAAAGCGAGGAGAGAAATAATCTCAGACGGAGTAACGAAATGCAAAGGAACAGAGTTCCGGATCTTCTCCCGCCACCGGCTGAGCAGATAATACACAACGGAGAAAAAGAGCGTGAAGAAGACAGCGTTGGTGATGTACAGAGGGAGAGCCAAAGCGTCTGAAGCCTTCGTGGAATCACCGTCGACGGTTTTCGTCGTCGGCTTCGCCTTAACGGTCGTCGGCTTCGTCGATCGGCAGCGGGCGTCCATAATGATATCGAAGTTTTAGGTCTCAAACGCCGGCGCCGGATCGGACGGTGGTGGCCGGAGAAGGAAATGGACCGTAGGAGAGAGGGAGAGAAAAAAAGGGGAAATAGATAGGGATGGAGCAGTCACCGGCGGCAATTCCGGATCAGGAAAAAAAAATCTCGCGCCGGCCTGAGCTTAAACAGAGGAGCGATTGCTAAGCCGTATTTATGGGGTTCTTTTTTCGTGTGAATTTCCCGTTTAAGCTGGGACCCACTTTATTATTTTTAATAATATACATTTGTTTTTCGAACATATTTTTTTAATATGAGGACAATTTAATTTAATTTATTTATAATCATTTTAGTGACTTTCACTTATTCAGAAGTTCAAAGGCTTAACTGTCGCAATCGACATCAAAAAGTTTGAAAGTATAATTATAACTGCTATTATAATTTAGCTTTGTTTTTCAGCTTTTTGCCATTTTCTCTTTTAATAATATTAATTTCAAACCTAAATGGAAAAATTTAGTACAAACTCTTTTCAAAAAAATAATAGTAATAATAAAAACATACAAAATAGAGTAGAAGACTAATTTTTTTCATAAAAAAATAAAAATAAACAAAACTCTTGCTTAGGAAAAGAAATTGAAACTTAACTTAACTAATATCTACGTATATCGTAAAAGTTTCAAGTTCAAATTTTTCAATTGAATATTATTATAAATAAGACAAGTCTAAACTGTAGAAGATAAAAAAGACTGACAATGAAATAAGCTAGAGACACCAAAGTATACAAATTTGAAAAATGCCTAGACTCACAAAATTTGAGGCATCCGAAAGACTAATGAATTCTACTAATAGGAGGGAGGATAGGTTTTTCATTTTATCCACCAAGTCAAAAGTTCCATTAAAAAGCGAGACCAATCCAGACGATGTGAAGAAGAAGATCGACCGTTGTCAATCAACAAAGGAGAAAAAGAATTTGAAAGGAAGAGCATGAGAAAGAAGACAAGAAAGACGATCATGAGAAAAAATTTCTAATGCTATGACTCATTTTTATTATTTTATTTATAGATCTCACGTAATTATTAAATACTTCTCAAGTTGTATTAATTTTTTATTAATAAATGTAGTACTAATTTTTCACTATTTTGTGGTTTTATCACGGTTAATATTTTGTTTATATAGTTTTCAAATATAGAAAAATAAATCAACTTATTTACGAATAAGGTAAAATGTTGTCGTTTATAAGAGATAGAACAACAAGAAACATTGATATCTCTTCTATCATCGACACTTATAACAGTATCTATTACTAATGGATATTGACAATTTACGATACTTACAAATAATTCAACAATTTTATCATTTAAAGACAGTTAGCCTTTTCGATAATTTTAATAAGCATGTTTATTAAATTCTTTTTAAATAATAATAATAATAATAATAAAAGAATTGTTGTTGCTCAAGAATTTGAGTTTTCAATCATGGTTGAATTATATATTTAGTGTTATTCAAGTTACATTATTTAAAATACTCCAAAACTTTAGCCAGTTCCTTTTAGTTATAATATAGATTTTTCAAAAATAATCATTTTTCTCTTTTATTTTAATTTTGTTGCAAAAGATTATCTTTGAATTATGAAATTATTAAAATACATTCATTCACCTCAGTGATATTAAGATATTTTTTAAATTACAAACGAGACAAAATTATAATTCTTTAAGGATAATGCTGAGATGCATCTCTGACTGCACTTAATTCTTATCGTTCACATTAAATAAATAATTAAAATATTTCATTAAAAAAACTACGAAGAATTTACCACATGAAAAAAATGTAATTTGACCAATTTGTGGGATGAATGAAGATAGATGAAACCTGTAATACATGCACCTTAAATAATTTTCTTTTAAATCTCAAACGCATCAACTTTTTTTAATATCAAATGGTAAGTCATTTCATTTTTCCAATAGCTTAGCTCAACTGACACTTATATAAATATGAGGAAAACAGGTCTCAAATTCAAATTTCACGCTTTCAATTTGTATATAAAAAAGAAATGGAAGTAAAACGTTTTATCTCTCACTAAACATTTTACCTTTCCTACCATCTTTCTTTTAAACCTTTTTCTAACAATTAATTTCACTTAGTTGATTTTTTTTTCGGATGTAAAAAAAGTTTACAAACTATTTACATTTCATAGAACAAAATTATTAAAAAAATTGTATAATATTGTATTTTGTTAAATTACAGTTTTGCAACCTAAACATTTAGAATATTGATATAACATTTAATTTATCATCACTTATTAGTTCAAATACTTGAGTCAATCGATCTTTAACATAGTATTAGAGAAAAACGTCAACATTCTAAATCTATTATAACATCATTTTGGTTTTTTACCATAGTCGTTTTCAAAATATATACGTAAGTATTTTATTTTATCAAATAATTTTACCAAATTATATGGACTAAATTTTAATTAAAATATAGTAAAAGAATATTTAAAAAAATTATTATACCTTTTAGGATTATAATAATATATAAAATTTGTGAAAGAGAGAATAAAAAATTTCATTTTGAGGGGACACACGTGTAACACGTGTAAGTTAAGACCTTAAAAAAGATGTTTTTGTTATTTATGTTTTACTTTTTAGTTTCTTTTCTTTTCAACCAATTAATGGATTTGGTTATTATTTATGATCATATAGTTCCATCCCTCTTTGCTTTTATAAGAAAACTAAGTGGTAAATGCAAAACCCAACCCCAAAGTCATTAAATATTGTAGTTGCTTTTACTTTATTATTCTTTTACATAATATAAGTTATTAATATTATATTTTTGTGTGAATATATATTTTCAATTTTAATTAATTTTTATAAAGTCAATAGTTACATTATATATCAGTCAAAATATCATTTTAAACCTAATGATCTAGTAGTAAAGGAAGAATATAAGTATAGTAACATATAGTTTAGTGATCGTACTATATTCTAATCAACTTTGATTCTAACTTCTTGTGTTAATTTTATCATTTTTAAATGCTAAGTTGGTACATGTCCTCCTCCAAAAAGGTAATAATAATCGTTGGTGCCAAATTTTGAAATTAATTAAGAAAAAGAGCCTAACCTCTTGTAATAACTATGGTGAATAAGTATTATGGCACATAGACTACAAGATTGCAATATAGAAAGATTGACATACTCCAATACTTAAATTAAGTAAATAAAAGTAAAGTGATTTGTTAGATTTTGTTACGAGTTTTCTAGTGGAAAGTCAACTTACCTCTTCTTTTGTTATGCTTAAATTACTTGTGGAGTTTGATGACATTAATTTCTTCCGTCTTGGGATTTTCTAGCTACTCTCAAATTCTCGTTCTCTCTTATATGCTATATTGATTATACCACATCCTTCATAGTACAATTAACATTAACAACAACAATAATATAGTGTAATCAACACCATAATAATAATAATATAATAGATTTAACATTTTCTTTAGGTACTTCCAATTCATTAAGCAACAAAGGTTGCAATGATGAGTTATTAAGATGTAATATCACACATTGTTTACAAATATGGAGAAGACTTAGAAACTATACTTAAAAAAAGAACTCTATAAATTCATAAGAAACACACCAAAATCAATAATTGAATATGTAATTTAACTTTGTCTTTATCGATTAGCAAAAATCGTGTAGGGTTTTTGGAGGTGCACTAACTTCATAGTGCTAAATGTTGCAATTAAATATCAACAATTAATCCATAATTAAATATTCATTTTTTCTGACAAAACGTCATCTTTACTTATATTGAGGTGCTTTAAGGAACGGTGGACAAGACTCTATCCTCACATACATATACTTACATTTTTTTTTATATATTTTTTTTCCTCGCTCACATGCATCTTAGAAAAATTCTCAAAATAGATCCTACAACATAAAATTCGAATTGGTTACTTTCAGTTCAGCTTTTAAACATTTATTAACCATATTTTTTATATAATTTGTCTGGATCCTTCCTTCATTTGAATGTGATATCAGTTCAGTCATGTATCTCTCCTAAATATAAACATTACAAAACTCTTAAAGGCACACCTTTAACAAATATATAGCAATCCTTATCTACTTCACTCTCTCTATTTCTTACATGTTCTTATTGTTTTTTTTTTCTTTTAATATTTTAGTTCGTGACATATAAATGTTTCTTCATTATTTCAAAAAGAGTATTTTATACTTTAAAAAACAACTACTCGACCAAAATATATACGTAGCTAAACTGACATAAAATACATACTATATTGTCGATAACGATTGAATTGCATTTGTTCTAAAAAAACAAATTTGTTTTACATGCAATGAACTTCATATTAATATATACATATACATAGATATATATATATATATATACATATACATAGATATATATATATATATATATATATATATATATATATATATATATATATATATATATATATATATATATACATACATAATCAAAAAAAAATATGAAATAGATAGATATAATACAAAGCTAGCTCAAGCCCTATGGATAACTCAATGATTATTCTTCAAAAATAATAAAGGTTTTTATATTATGTTAGAAAAAAGATAAAACGTGGTCAAAATCTAATGAATAAAAAAGGATATTTATATATAAAATGTAGGTATGTGGTTTTAATGGATATCAACTAAGTATTTAAAAAATAATAACAATAAACTCATCCATTTTTATAAATAGAAAAATGCCACGAATCCTTACGAAATATAATAAAATCTATTATTTATAGAATTTGAATTTTTATTATATTTTATAAATATTTTTATTTATTTTGTTATTTTTGAAATATATTTTTTTTTTATTTTTTAGTACAATAATAAGATAACAAAATTGAACTTTTAATCTCTTGAAAAAACTATGTTACTAAGTTCACTTTTACCCTTATCTATCTTTATTTATATGTTTAAATGAACATTATATGTTTATTGTTTTTTTTTTAATTAAAGAACATATTTCATATGAATTTGTACTTATAATTTAATTTGCTGATGGAAGACCAATGGTTTAACCAATTTCGGTATGCAAAGATTTCAAGAGTAATTAAAAATCAACCTACAATTAAAAAATAGGGAATATAACTTAGGCATAGATACCATATTTTCTAAACCAATTAAAGTATTCAAACTAAAACGAAAAAGAAAAAAAATTGCATTTTTTTTTCTAATTTTTATGACATATTAGTAAAATTAAAATTTGATCTATACCCATATACTCTTTTAATTAAGATTATTGGCAATTGTTTTTTGTTATATTTTACAAATCTGACAAAATATTAAAACTAAATATATTTGCATATAAATTGTTGCTAAATATATACGCATTGCTTATACCTTCTTCTTCTTATTCTTCTTCTTCTTTGTTTTTATAATATAAGCAAACCACCCACCATATTATTTGCAAATCAACATTATGAATTTTTATAATTTTGGAGTTGAAATTAAAATTAAAATATGACTTAAATACATAAAGTGAATATTTCAAGACAATTTTAAAAATCCACACCAATCTTGGTTGTAATTATTAATTGTGAAGCAACCCTCACAATGTATATATCAATAATTTATGAACCATGTGATTCTTGCCAAACAAGATTGTGTCAAGACTTCAAGAGATTTTAATTTATAAATAAATAGTTTATATGTTGTATTTTTTTTAATAGAAAACATATAATAATAATAATAATAATAATAATAATAATAATAATAATAATAATATAACAATGATTAATTGGTTTAGTAATGACAAAAATGTGGGAAGAAATACTATTGTTTTTTGGGTAGTGGAGATCATGAGATTTGAAGATTTAATCTTTAAAACAAACAAAATGCATTAATTCATTAATTAAGTTTAGGCTTAAAATTGATAAGAAGATTTAAATTTGATTTAGAACAATACGAAGACTATAGATAGTATCTTTTTTGGTTTATCATTTTTAGGTAAGATCCCAATTTTTATACAAGTAAAATGTCAGTTGAATTTTGTAGGCTCTAGTACCATATTGATAACTAAATTATCCAACATTAATATTTGATTATATTAGATAAACATCAATTTTATTTCAAAATTAGATCAATAACACTTTTGTACTTTTTAAAGATTCATTTAAAAGAAAAAAGTTTACTATCAATGTATTAGTATTAGTGTAACAATTTACTATTTTTTTTAAAAAAAAAATTAATCTATGAATTGATTAATATTTATATATTTAGGGGAAAAGTTGTATTCAAACTTTTAGCCATAACAAATCTTATTTTATCATGGGCATCTATAGTAATACACTTCAAATATATACAAAAGTATATAAATAACTAAATAAAGAAATTTAAATAAAACATCATTTTAATCCATTTATTCAAAGTTTTAATAAATCTCAAAATTATTTCTCTATTAGTTTATTGATCAAAACATTAACATTAGTAGTTGGTATGGTAGAAATAAAATTAATCTAAGATAGTTAAGCTTTTTTAAATTGGGATAAACAATTAAACTTTAATAGTAAACGAGATTGCAACTTTATCCAACAGACTATATCTTATTATTTTTTACATTATCGAAGAAATTTATCTTCTCTTATGTATTTTCTTTCTCTCATTTATAGAGGAATCTTATCTTATTAATTTCTACGGTAGAGATACAAATCTACTATGACTCCAAATCTGGTTGTCTCCTAATAATATAAAAGATTTTGGTTGATTTTTAAACGAAAAAAGAGAAAAGAAAATGAAAATGAGGCAAAAATAAAAATAAAAATTATGAGAGAGGAAGAAAGGCATGAAAAACGTGGAAACTTATGGAAATTTATGATGGGACCAAACCTTTTCTAATTTCTTTTGTTTTTTCTGATCTCTACTTCACCTTTTGAGTTGTTAAGAGTATAGAAAAATTATCTTATAAACATGATACCATTTTAGTTGTATTAATGATAGACACTAACAATTTGGTAAAATATTTATATATGGTGTATAGAACTATTCTAAAAATTAGAAAAATCTCACTGGTTCACGATGGAGAAATACCAAAAATATCTCATTCAACATGTGACTAATCGATCACGCGCGCGAGTAATCTTTTTCTAAACTATATCGTGTACTACAATCTAAACAAATGATCTACTATCGTTTAGGTCATAATACACGATTGTGTAGTTCTTTTTAATGATGTGAAGAAAGACTGCAAATTTAAACAATCGTGTTAACCATGCTAAATGATCGTGTTAATCATGACAAACGATCGTATTTATTATGGAAAACCATCGTGTTGACTATGGTAAGAGATCAAATAATTCAATGTAAATGGTCGTTAAAAACTTCAAATCAAACGATCGTGTTGATCATGCTAAACAATCACGTTAATTATGGTAAGCGATCGTTTAGATCATGCGTAGTTTGTATTAAACAATGGGAATTGACCATGGTAAAAGATCGTTTAGTTCATGTCAAAATAATATTTAAACGATCTTAATATTCTTAAATATGAGAAGAATGAAGTAGATTCATAGAATCTTGTCGAAAATGATGAAGATGAAATAGGAGATTTAAACAAAAGAATAAATCGTTTAAAAATATAATAAAGAAAATTTAGAAAAGTCGATAGAAAATCTGGGAGAGAAGAAATCGAAGAAAAGAAGGAAGAAGAAAAAATAGAAGAGACGCAAAGACAAACTTAGAATTTATGAAAAATATTTTACTGATTTTATGGACTTTTATATTTTACTAACAGACAGTAAATATTTTTAAATTTTGTAACATTTACGTAAAATATTCTATTAAAATTATATTAATTATAGACACCGTCATTCATATTAATAACTATATAAAGAAGAAGTCTAATATCATTAATAACTATCTAATATCCTTTCTTGGGAAGGATTTACTTCTTTTTAAGATAAAATCTTCGTAAACTTTTCTTTAAGATGAGAAATTTTTGAATTTTTTCTCTAACTTTGTTAAGATGAATCGTAAAAGAAAATGACAAAATCAAGTATACAGAGTGTTTATCCTTTAATAATTTTTTACTGTAAAAGGTAAATTATTCGTATTTTTTATCATTATCGAAAAAACCCCGATTATTATTCTATTTGGTGTTTTTGATGTGGTTATATTATGCTACTTTGATGACCTTTTCCTAATTAATTTTATTTGTTCTTTGAGATTTGGATGTTGACTTAGCAAAATATTTATATGGAAGTGTCAACTATATGTTTGGTGATTCCTTTGACAACACAATAACTTTTTTTAAAAACAAAAAGAAAAAAAAAATGTAATCATTGTCATTAAAATTATAATTAATTTCTATTGAATATTCAATTATCATTAATATATTCAAAACCCCTTTTATTTTCATAGCTTAGACTATATAATATAATTAGCTTTATCTTTTCAATATATAAAAAATTTATTTTTCTCTTCATATATTACACCACATGCCAGCTGTTAAGACATTTTAAATATAAAATAAATAACTAAATAAAATGTTCCTAATATTTGAAATATATTTAAATTTGGTTCATTATTTTCAAAATGATGTAATTTTAGTTGGAAATTAATTTTAAGTTTATTACAATTCAGTCTTTATTGATTTTAAAATATTACAAATTAAGTTGTATTTAGATTTTTTCCTTTTAGGTCTTAAGATTCATACTTTCAGCTTTAACTTTTTATTAGACATTCAATTTTGCCTGTGTTAATGTCTACATATTAAGACGAACTAATTAAAAGAATTATCGATAATTAAATTTTACTTTATCTCTCATCTCTCTATTAAAATTCATTTTAAATAACACTTCCTCCTTTTTTTTTTTAATGAATTACACTAAAATTGAATTTTTAATGAAAAATCAAAGATAAGGTCTAACTATTAGAGACTAAACTAATGCAACACCAAAATCAAAATTCGAAATATCGGTGTCAATTGAAGTCTTAATTTTCCAAAAATTTTAAGGAAAATATCGATAAAATATGGATTTCAATAAATATTCTTGGAGAAATTATAAAAATAAAGAAAATTAAAAACATTTATTAGTAAATAAATAATTTATTTTTTCAAATAAGTTGACATTTTTATAACTGTATTGTTTATATTATACAATTTCGATGTTTATTTTTTTGCGTTTTATAGTTTTTGTAACGATGTAATAGAAATATCGATTCATCCTTCATATCAATATCGAATTCATGAAAACGTAGAAATATCTATGAAAAAGTAATACTATGCGTAAAACTCAAATTATATTTTTGCATTTTAAAATTTAGAAATTAAATTGAAAAAAAAAAGACTAAAAATATAATATTTTGAAATTAACTAAAGTAAAATGAAAATCAGATTTGATCTAAAATTTAAAGATAAAAGAAATATTTTATTCATATATATAAATATTGTACTCTTAGGGGCCGTTTGGATCGCGGACATTATTTCATGAATATAGATATTAAATGTTTGGGATTTGAAGGTTTGAGTTTTAAATACCTTGGGATGATTAATGTTTGTGTTTATTTGTTTGGATATACAAGATAATTAATTAATTAGTATCTAAAAGTTAAGATAATGTATTTGGTTTACCAATTGGTATATATATAGAAACCAAAACTAAATAATTAATTAATGAAATGGAGGAGCACAAGTAAAGTAGTAATAAATTAGATGAATATTATTAATTAGTGTTAATTAAATTATTTATTTAATGATTAAATAAAATAATTAAAATATTATTTATTAATTAATAGTTTTATATAGTTAAGGTAAGGGAAACTTACATAAATCTAACAAAATTGTAAACTACTTACGGCCCATATAACAAAGTCTATAAAGTTAGAGTTATTTTTAAATATTTAGATTTGTCCTTCCATATTTCTTTTCTTCTTCGTCTTCTTTGTCTTCCTCTACGATTTCGTCTTTCTTCTTTTCTCTTTTTCTTTTCTGTCATTTCTTTCCATCTTCTTTCTTATTTTTCAATTCTTTATTTATATCGTTTAATCTTTCCGTCGTTTTTCTTCTTTCTCTCTTCGTTTTTTTCGCTTCAATTTCTTTCCATCGTCTTTCTACTTTTCCTCTTCTTTTTTCACTGCGATTTCTTTCCATCATCTTTCTTTTTTTTTTTTTTACGCATTTACATTTAGAAAGAAAGACAATGGGTAACCAAATCTAAACAAATGTGTAGATTGTGTACAACAAAATAACAAAATCTAAAAGATACTGTATAAATAATCTTGAAAAAAAATCATTTAGATTAGATTGAAGTAGCCAAACGTAAACAATCATGTAAAAAAATAAAAGATCGTGTATAAAGAAAATCATTTAAATTGGAGTAGCCAAATGTAAACGATCGTTTAAAAAGTAAACTAAAAAAATAAAATATCATGTATAAAAAAGTGTAAAAAAGTAAACGACCATATAAATAAATGATCGTGTACCAAATTTTTTTTAAAAAAATTAGACCCAAATCTAAACGATCGTGTAACAAAATTAAACGATGGAATTGAAAAGATAAATTGTAGATATCTAAACGATCACGTATAAATTGTAATCATATATAAACGATCGCGTATAAATTATAGACATATGTAAACGATCGCGTTGTAGTCATATGTAAACGATCGCGTATAAATTATAGTCATATATAAACGATCGTGTTGTAGCCATATCTAAACGATTGCGCATATATTGAACCATATCTAAACGATCGCAAATATATTATGTACCCGTTATTAACGACGTAGTTGACGAAGTATTTTTTGTATTTTATACGATGGGTTTCTGAACTCTTTCTATTTTTAGAATTGTTAATATTTTGCCGCTTGTTTATATTTTTGAAAAGACCCTTAAAATAAGGGAGGAGATAAATGACAGATGTATTAGTTAAAAGCTTACCAAGTATAAATAATATATTTTCTATTCAATAATTAATTAAAATTAACCATATAATGATTAATTAATCAGACTTCATTTATTTCTAAGGTATAATAGTTCCACTAAGTTTGGAGAAAGAATATTAATGGGATAATAATATTCTTGATTTTAAAATATAAAAATATGTAAAACAAGAATAATTAATGTTTATTTGAAATTTAATGACAATTTCCGTTACTGTTGTGAGTTAATTAATTAGTAATTAGTTGGTTGTATCTTTGAAAAAATGATTTAAACCTATCCATATATTAAGTTTTTAATTCCAAATAATAACAAATATATTTTGTAATTATTTTTGTATATATATAAAAGTAGTATAACATATTGTCTTAGTTCCATATTTTAGGGAGGTTGGCTCTCCTTAATATCCTACCTCTTGGAGTAGTATTTAATATTAGCAAACAAGTTTTATATATATATATATATGCATAGAATAAACTTAGGAGCATAAATTTAATTAGTGGTTTAATTAGCTATTCATATGTTCAATTAAAAGTTGTTGCATCATAAACTATTCTTTTTTCTTTTCTTACATTTTTTTTTTTAATGTTTTTAAAACTAAGTTAAATTTTAAAAATTGAAAAAGAAAAAAAATAAATAAAACTTACTTTTTCTTTTTGGAATTTGGTTGGAGTATCTGGAGAAAGATATAAATCGTTAATAAACTTAATTTTGAGAATAGAAAACTACAAAAACGAAATTCGTCATATCAAACCAAGTCTTACCTTCTAAACTTTTATATTATATTGTCTCAATGGTTGCTATTTTTCTTTCTTCTCCAATTTTCTAAATTTGTTATTTTAAAACGTTAACTCGAAATTTAAGAACTTAAAAAGTTAGTTTCTAAAAAGTTGTTTTTCTTTTAGAATTTAGTTAAGGATTTAATTATTGTATTTAAGACGACACAAATTATTGTCGAAAAAAATAAATTTAATTTTATAAGTAAAACAAATAACGAAATGGTTATCGAATGAAATCTTAATTTTTAATTTTTTTTTAAATAATGTATAATTAAAATATTTTTAAAAAAATAAAAAGGTTTATCATAAGAAAATTTGGAGAAAGCATACAAATTCCATAAATATAAAACTAAGAAACAACATGGTCAAATTCAAACTTCTAAATTATATAGTCTAAATTGTAAATAAAGTGACTAAACTAATTATAATTTAACCTAAATAAGATACAAAGAAAACAAAAAAAAAAAAAATTGAGAAAATTTGGAGGCTTTAGTTTGATTCATTTTGATTTCTATATTTTTAAAAACAAAAAATTCAAAGAAAACAATTAAAATGCGTTTAGTTTACATGTTTTTAAAACGATTTTAAAAAACATCAATTGAAGCGTTCCATTTTAAAAAAAAAAATAATAAATTATCATTTCGTTTGTTTTCAGATCTTGTTTTCAAAAGTTGCGAGATTATTAAATTCACACTCAAACACATATTTTGAATTAAAAATTCAAACTTCAAAATTTTAAATCAGAATTAAACATATTTTCAAATACATTGCCTTGTTATTTTTTTAAAGATATAATTAGGTATCACAAAAATTTGTATAATAATTTTTTTTTTGTTGCTATATATTCTTATGATTAAAAAAAATAAATATTCTTTAAAGTTGCAATAAATAAATGAATGAATAATAACCTAAAAATAGTTGTAAAACAATTCCTTTGTTGTTGTTATTATTATTATTATTATTATTATTATTATTATTATTATTATTATTATTATTATTATTATTTTTGTTAAAAAATAGGTGTTTTACTAGCAAAGCTAATTTGTTGGGATTATGAATAACAAGGTTATAATTATTTTTAAGTGAGATAATCATATACCCTAACAAATTAAACAACGTAATCACCATATTTAATTACACCACCTAATCCATAAGATGCAAATAAAATATAGAATCAATTTTCTTTTAAGTTTCTTCCTACTATTTACTTTCATAGAATAAGTTTCTTATTTAAAAAGTATAAGAATTTAACTGAATTTTTTTCTCTTTATTTTTGTTTTTTTAAATATAATGTTAGAATAGGATTAATGTTAAATGAGAAATTTTAGATTAATCACGTTATTTTTTCAAATTAATGACGAATTTATAAATAGTTGAATTTAGTATTAATTAATAGTTAACACGTGTCCCTAAATTGGAGTCGAAGACATAAATTTTGTAAATTTCTACAATGTCATTGGCCCATACTTTAACCTAAATTGAATAAAAAAATAAGCTTAACTTGAATCAATTGTCAAATGTCGATTAAAGGAGAGATGGTTGGCATCTCCCTTGACAGGGTCGGGAACAGCCTTCGGGCTTCCCTGTTAACACATACGGTAAATCAATTGTCAAATGAAGCAACCCAAATCAAATTAGTTCTATAGACCAACTAATTAAGCCTAAACCTATCAAGTTGACCATAAACTCTACAAATAGATGAGCTTTTATTAAGACTTAGAAATTTTACACTTCGAAGAACTAGAGGAATTATCCAAACGATGAAAAGACTCTTGAACTTCGGAAGTTGACCATTTCTTAAAGAAACAAATATCCTGAAGATACATTCTTTCAAGACTTCGACTTCAAGAACAACGTGTGTTCATTTTTCTCAAATCAAGCGTATGCATTCAATCGAGTGATAGAATCAAAAGATCAAGTATTAAGATCAAATTCACACTATATCCGCATCCAAATTAACACAAACACAACACATATATAAACACGCTCAACTCTACGAAACACATTTCTTAAAAAAAACAGAGGGGAACAATGACACTAGGTACTAAATAATATTTTCTTATCATGAAAATAACATAAAATTAAAAAAATAGTTACATGATTCAACATTGTGCTTGTCTTTACTCACTGATCAGTTTCAAAAGTGGAATATTTATTTCTTTGAACTTTGAATAATATTGTGAAATGACACTCAATAATTCATTGACTAAGAAAAATATTATTTTAGTAATTAAACTTGTTGGTTTGACTTCTTCTTTTTTTAAAAAAAAAAAAAAAATTGTGACAAAGAAGAGAATTATTATGGATAGGAAACAAAATGTAAATAAGCTTAAAAAAAAAAAAAAAGAAAAGATTCATACAACTCTCTCTTCTCCATTCCTCTTCTTCCTTTTCTTCTCTATCGATATTGATTACAAAGAAAATCTTATATATGCAAAACATGCATGTATACATCTAATCATACTTTACAAATCAATTAATCATCAACCAAACATATCTCTAAATTTTATCTTTAATTATCATTTCAAAGATTAAAACAAAGGGGACCATTTTTAGACCTTACAACAACCAACAATCGGATCTATTAATTATACTATTTTTTTCTAATGATATTAATTACAATAATTCTACAGCAACAAAATTAATTAGTCTGTTTTAGTACTAATATTAACTAACTTACATGATATTAATATATATTTCTTGTTGGACATTCAAGTTTCCTATTACATAAATTTATTCAAATTAATAAATATAGAAAATAGGATTTTTTTCAAAAATAATAAAAAAAAATACAAACTATTAAAACTCTATGATAAAAATTATTAAATAACAAAATTACTTCGACTTTTTCATATAGCATGAACATAGTTTGTTTATTTTGCTATTTTTAAAAAGTTTTCGAAAAATTAAAATTATAATAAATAATATATTAAAAGTTACAAGTGGACTAATATATTTTCTTGTTATGTAATAAATAATACATACATTAATTAATATAAAAAGAGTATCTCTCTATATATATCTAAAGAAGAAGAAAAAAACTGCTAATAACATAATTATTATTTTGGTGAAACTTATTTTTCATAACAAAAATCATTTATCTTATGAAAAATAAAAACATATCATCTAAAAAGGTGAGAATGTAAAGCATCATTAAGAAAAAGTAACATGAAAATGGCTCAATTGGTCGAATGAATTTGCGTATTACCAAATTTTGAGGTATGAAGATCAATCTTTCCAACCACATGTTGTTAATAAATAGAACAAGTACAAAATCGATATCATCCAACATCAACCGACAATAATTGGTATTAGATAATGTAGGTTGTCGGTTGTGTTACATATGAAATGTGTTAGATGTATTTCAATTTTCATTGGCTAACATGTAGATAATTTGACCATATCCAAACTTTTTGTTAGAGATATACAAAAAGTTTGTCACAATGAACACGAAGAACCACTAACTCAATACATATATTTCATATTTTTCTTCCCATATATTAATATACGTATGGTTTAGATTACTTTAAAAAGAAAGGAAAAAAAAAGAAAAGAAAGAATATATTTTGTCAAGGACTAGGTTGAAAATAAGGTATGTAGAGGGACCTAATTTGAAAAACATTACAAAATCTATTGGAATAATTGAGAAAGCAAAGAAAGGAATAATAAACATGTTTCTCAATTTAAAAAATGGAAGAGGAAAAATTGATCCCACATTTTGTGTACGTAATTCAACGAATCCTTCTAGAGGATGTTCGTCATGGAGTACTGCAAATAGGATTAAAAATAATCCTATTTTTTCACTAACTTCGTTCAAAATATATGAATTAAATTTAAACATTTAAAATATATAAACTCAAATAGACCAAATCACGAGGTAAAAAAAAAAATAATAATATCTCGTTTGATCATAACTATTTGATTTTATTATTTTTGTTTTTTTCAAGACGAAGTATATTTTTCTCCAAATTTTTTACAACAGTTTCCATCATTCTTAAGAAAAAGAGTTTAAAACTAACTTTTATTAGGTGTCTTTTTAGAAAACATTGGTACAGTACATAAGAAAGCAAGAAATTTGGAAAAGTGTTAATTAGGTATAATTTTAAGAAGTAAAAAATGGAAAGAAAATGTATCATAGAGGAGGTTGTGATTGTGACCATACCTAAGTTGATAGGAAAAGAAGAGGAAAGTGGAGACAAAAAGCAAAGGGAAAATTAAAGTTGGCATGTGAAAGAAAATGTCCTCTCTATAAACCTAAATCAAGGCATCAATGAGAACACACCAAAATTTTAGCCGCAACAAATTGAGAGGTCATATATTGCTTTGGAGGAGTTTATCTTGTTAAATCTTATGCATTCTAATTTGTTTAAATTTTTGGTTTTTTTTAGGAAAGAGACTCGTAAATAATCTTTATTTTTGTTAGGTTTCTACAAAAGAGAATAAAGTTATCCATAACTTCGTTTTTCCGGTTTTCTCTTCTTCAATATTCTTGAATCGAAGTTGTTTTTCTAACTTTTGTTCTCAGGTTCGAATGAGGAATGGTAATTATACCGAGTAACAATTTTAGAAGTAATAATCGAGTATATAATAACATTTTTTAAAATTTGTAAATATTGAAAAGTCTAACAACGATAGACTTCTATCTCTGATAGACTGTTATGGTCTACTCGTAGTAAACTCAAATCATTGATAGATTTAACAAATTTTGTCATATATGTTAATACTTTAAATCTAGTTATTATATTTGTAAATTATTATATTTGTAACGATCGATTTTTTCCTCTTCTTTCTTCTTAGATCAGATATGTCTTTGTAGGGTGATTGATTTGGTTTTGAATATAATTTTTCATTTTTTTTAAGAACAATGCAATTGGTGTTTATTTTTTCTTTTATTTATTTCTTGTCTTTTCTAATGATTGACAACAACAAAATTAAATGTTCAAATGTCAATATCAATGGGATATGAATTTTTTTGTAGGACAAAAAAGTTACGAAAAATGAATATTGAATTTAAGGTTAGTTTAAGATTTTTTTTTTCCTTTTGTTTTTAATTAAGCTTTGAATATCAAGTTTATAAGCACTTGTTTTCAAAAACTAAGCAATGTTTTAAAAATATATTCATTTAAAATTTAAATATTAAGAAAACTTATGTTTTTAGACTATGTTTTTCTTTAACAAAAATGAAAAACCACAAATACTATATTGATTGATGAAATGGCAAATAAGTATTAGTTTCTAATACGTAATAACTTAGAGTATATTTGGATTATATTTTTAAGTATTTAATTTTAAAAGTAAGTCATTTTAAAAAGAATAAAATTAGTGTTTAATAACTTATCAAAATAACTTTTGAAATGTATTTTAAACAACATTTATCAAAAGAGTTTAGAAAAAAATAATTTCTTGAGAAACATTTTTTATTTCCTCACGACAATCCAAACATGTAGTCTTTATAACCTATAAGCAACTTTGATCGAAACCAGGTCATTGGTTTCCTTTTTAACTTGTTTTACAAGTTATTGCATCCTTTTACTTAGAATGATGAAGTCAACTTTAGAAATAAGGTGTTAAACTTAAGCAAATTGGTACAAAAGAATATTATGTATGTTTATTATAAGTTTTAGGGACTGTTTAGAGTTAGAGTTAGTACTGTGAGCTTGAGTTAAACCCAACCCTAACCCCATTTGGCCCACAGTTTTAGGGTTTCCATAAACCGATTTTAAACCAGTGAATTCTCATAGTGCCTCCCCTTTTCAATTCGTGTTGTGCCTCCCCTCAACCCGTGTTGCCTCCTTCGTTGAACCCGTGTTTCTGCCTTCCTTCAACCGTGTTTCAATCTTCTTCCCTCACTTTTGCCTTTCGATTTCTTTTGTTTATTGTTATCTGGATTCACTTCTATGTTCCATTTTCGTCGATTTGTTAAAGGGTTTAGGCCTGTGGAGAAATTTTCGGCTTTCGATTTCTTTCGTTCATTCTTCTCTGTATTCACTCGGATGTTCAATTTTGGTCAATTCAGTGAAGGGTTTAGGTTTGTCTTATCTTTTCGGCTTCCGATTTCTTTCGTTTATCATTCTCTGGATTCACTTGTATGTTCGATTTTCGTCAATTCCTTAAAGGGTTTAGGCCTATGGTGAAAGTTTTCCCAGAAGGGGTTTCATACACGGTTTCAATGTCGATCTTAATCTCTCTCATTTGTCTCTCTCATAAAGAAAATGAAAGTTGGTTTGTTGAAGGCGGCCCCCCACCGGTACTGCCTCCAAACCGCTTGCCGTTTTATCTTTGTTTGTGTGTTCTGTGTGAACACGCATGTGCGTGTTACCTTTGAAGTATTCCTTTCTTGCCGCTCGGTGTTCAACTTGTCGTTTGACCTTGCCCTGGACTGATGTAGAACAGATTTCACACTTTGTCTTCGCTGGCAATTAGTCTTACCCGAGCATGGTAGGGAGGTATACTTTTGTTTCATTACTCTTTTTTTGAAACACAGTCGATGATGAGTACTCAATCGATGATACATTTCTGAATTTTTTTCCTCAATTCATTCACTGATTTGGTTTATATGAAATCTGGTTGATCATATTTTTATTAATTTATCACATATATCAGTTGTCTATTTCTGTTCGAATTGTATTGAATTGTATTCAATATTCTGGCTTCCAAATTGTCATCAATATCCTGCCGTTGTATCTGTATTGTAGTCTTTGGGAAAATGTATACATTTGTGGTCTGGTCAATATTGTTTTGTTCCTTCAAGCATGTGTGTTATCTTTTCATGTGTACTTGACTGCATAATAGCTTTCAATATCTACTTTTGACCATGCCTTGACTTATCTTCTAGGCTGCTTTTGCAGAGAATCTCTGACTTTTCTTGGTTGTGTCATTTATTTGCATATTTACTCTTCATATCCTCTATATAAACCTCCTTTTATGCTTATCATTTACCACTTCCACTTCTCATTGCCTGGCTCTTTCCTTTGTATTTCAAATTGATCTTTTGTAGGTAAATGGTTCTAACATTTTCATACTTTTTTCTCATCCTTGTTTCTGTCTTCTTCTCTCATGGTTTATGCCTTGTTTCTCTCCAAATGTTTATGCATTTGCAATTTCTCATGGTTGTTGTCCTTCTTTTTCATTTTGCTGCCCTTTTTATACTGCTTTCTCATCATACTTTCTATCATCTTCTCTTACGGTTTTTTCCCTAGTTGCTTGGTTCTTTCCTTTTCATACTTTTTCTAATCATAGTTTCTACCTTTTCATGCTTTTCTTAGGTAAATGCTTTTAACCTCTTTCGTATGTTTGTGCACTGTTTTATGTCCTATGTGTATGCCTTGTTTCTCTCCTATGTTCATGCTTTTTCTACCCATTTATTTTCCTTCTGTTTCCCACGGTTTCTGTCCTTGTTTCTCAACTTTTATCCGGTTAGTGCTTCTACGTACGAGGTATGCAATCATTTCGTTTTTCTTTTAGTTTTGTTCAATTATGTTGTATTTGAAGAATGTGTCATGGTTGTAGCCTTACTTGTATTCTAACTTGTTAATCTTTTCTTTTTTGCAGAACGTCGTGGTCATCCCACCCATATAAGAGGTATGATGTATTTGTTTATTTAATTACAATCTAAATTATGTAGTTAATGTCTTTTTACATACTATACAGTATTTGTTTTGTAATAAATTATTTTGATGGATATTTCATTTATATAATGAATTACTATTATTTTTCTTTCGGTGTATGTTTTAAATTTATGTTTATTTTAAACTTTCATGTGCAACCCATTTTTTTCAAAAAAAATGGCCATACCAATGTCTTCATTTCCATTATTTTATAACAATCCAATTAATTCACAAGAACTCCTATTTAAAAAAAAATATAAAAACTTTTGTACTACCATATCATAAGAAGAATAGATTAACACAGAATTGATAACTTCACAATTTGTGTTACGGAAAAAAGTTATAAATTTCTTAACAATCATTCTAAGTAATATAAGTAAAATTCTATAACCCGTAATATGTATAACTTCACAATTAGTAGTGTTCTTTAAATATGATAATAAGTTTCCATAGTTATTAAATTAACTATACGTCATTGAATTGCAATTTCAAAAAATGTGTTTAAAATTCTATTTCTATAATATTAATTTCAAAAATTGTGTTTAACCCGTCTTTATTTTCACGAGTACGTACTTCTCTTACTTACTATTTCTATAATATCTATCACACATTCAATTGTGTACTTACAATTTCATGTTTTTTTGCTCTATGTTACACAAACGAAGTAAAATATAAAATTTTGAATATATTCCAACAATTTTGCAATTGGATAAACTTTCAATAAAATTCATAACCGTTTATAGATAAGCTTTTAATTAAATTACTTTTTTTATTTGATACATGACATGTATCCTATAGTAAATACAGGTTTTTTAATAAATTAATAAGTTTAGGATTTTAGTAAGTGCATAAGAAGGTTTCATGTCGGATTTTTTGCACAATGTATATCCATATTCTACTAATTCACTTAGTACATGTTCTTTAGGAAACTTTACGTACTTTGTAATGGATCAACAAACACTTATTGGAGCCCTAACTACGTTCACGTTGGCCCAACGTCAGATGTTACTAACGTTTGAGCTACTAATGAACAACAATAAGCGTCTCCCACATACACTGTCTGATACACGTTATAGAATTAGGTAGCTTGCGTACTTTCGCATGATACACGATTCAAATCTTGTATGTCGACAGAGTATGCGAATAGACAGGCGAACATTCGCAATTCTATGCCGTTTACTTAGAAATGTAGCTGGTTTTTCGTCGACCGAGATTGTGAATGTTGAGGAAATGGTAGCAATGTTCTTGCACGTCCTTGTCCATGACGTGAAGAATCACGTCAGTCAACGAGAATTTTTATTGTCCGATGAGACATTATCTCAACATTTTAACCTCGTATTATTAGTTGTGGTTCAACTGTACGAGGAGTTGATAAAGAAACATGTTCTGGTAACAAACAACTGCAATGATCAACGTTAGAAGTGTTTCGAGGTGGGCATGGTAGAAGTTCACTGTATTTGACATTTACGTACGTGGCACTTATTTCAGCTTGTTTATTTAATCCTGTAGAATTGCCTTGGCGCGTTAGATGAGACATACATAAAGGTCAACGTCCCCACAGTAGATCGGCTTACATTCAGAACAGTATAAGGAGAAAATTGCCACAAACGTATTGGACCTGTGCGACATGAAAGGGGATTTCTTTTACGTCCTCATTGGTTGAGAAGAATCTGCGACAGACTAGTGAATTCTACGGGAGATGCCCTTGCACGAGAAAATGGACTACAAGTGTTGAAGGGTATTTCTTATTTATAATAAAAATACGTCGATTTCTACTTATATATTCAAAGCGCATAAACGAATGGTTTTAATAACAAGATATTACTAGATGTGTGATGCGGGTTATCCAGACGCCGAGGGATTTCTTGCCCCTTACAGAGGCCAGCGGTACCACTTGCAAGAGTGGCGTGGTGCTGGAAATGCGCCAACAAATGAAAATGAGTACTTTAAAATGAAGCACTCTTCGACAAGGAATGTCCTTGAGCGCGCCTCCGGTGTTCTTAAGGGTCGTTGAACAATACTTCGAGGGAAGTCATACCATCCCCTGCAAGTCCAGTGTCGTACCATACTAGCATGTTGCTTGCTCCACAATTTGATGAACAGAGAAATGACAGATTGTGACGACGTGGACGAGGGAGACTCCGCATATGCGAAGACCACCGCTGCAGAAGACATTCACTACATTGAGACGACAAACGAGTGGTCTCAATGGCGCGACGAATTAGCCGAATCGATGTTCACAGATTGGTAGTTGTGTAATGCTTAGATAAAAAGATTTTACATTAGAAGTCATCGGTTGTATGTGAATTTCTATGACCTGTAATATGTATTGTTGCTTAGATATTTGTGTCTGTTAAATGTCAAAGTGTGCAATTACTAACGTATTCCATGTATTTCTTGTAATTTGTCATTCTCAGTATGTCGACCTCAACCTGTGCCCCGAGGCATGTATGGACGAAGGAAGATGAGGGCACTCTTGTCGAGTGTTTAATGGAGTGGTGTCAATGAGGGGATGGAAATCCTATAATGGTACGTTCTGGCCAGGTTACCTGGCTCAATTGGTACGCATGATGGCGGAGAAATTACCTGGATGTCATGTACGTGCAATTACTGTAATAGACTGTAGAATAAAGACACTGAAGCGAACATTCCAGGCCATCGCGAAAATGCGGGAGTCAGCGTACAGTGGCTTTAGGTGGAACGATGAAGAGAAATGCATAATTGCAGAGAAAAAATTATTTGATAATTGGGTTAGGGTAAGAAAAATAATATAAACATCACACAACGTTCGCAATGTACATTTACTTCACAATTTTTCAATTAGTACTTATAAGAGGTGGATGTTGAAGGCATACATCTGGCGCTCGACCATACGAACGAGCAACTCAGGATGATTGCAGAGTGGCCTGCACGCGCCCTTGCTAATGACAACCATGTGGGCATGGAATTCTTTCGCATATTGCGTGAGATGCCGGAGCTAACGAGTTTGGATAGGGCGTTGTTGCAAAGGCATTTTCTGTCTCGTATGGACGACCTGGAGGGTTTCATACTCATGTTGAGGATGAGAGGGAGGGCTTTTGTAGAGTTCTCCTACAAGACATGACGAGATAGTTTATGTTTGTACTAACCTGGATTGCTTCTTATTTGCTTACTTCACTTTCTCAATGATATTGACTGTTTATGCTTTTGTTATTGTAGACAACTATTTTTTTCCTTATGTACTTGAGTTGTTTATGCATATATATTTTTTTTTTTTGTCCCTTCTACATCCGTTCAATTCCGTTCATAATGTTTATTTAAAATTAAGAAAAATAGTAACAATTTCACTCAAGCGCTATACCACGTAATTATATATGTTCAAAATAGAGGGACATCTCTATCGCTAAGTACAAATAGGAAATAATTAATTTGTATTTCTAAAAAATGAATTTTAATAAATTTTTCACAATATGTTTAGAAATTAATTCCAAATTGAACAACTGTCTCTACTAATTTAATAATATTACAAATAGATAAATTATTTACAATAAGACGGGTTCGACGCTTTCGTAAAAAAGTATGCAATAAGAATTTTTTTATCATATTACAATCTCATTTTAAAAATATTATACTACATAAAAAATAAAAAAAATTATTAAATCAGCCCATATAACACTTTCCCCAATAAATTTTATCATAAATTTCACATAAACCTACTCACCAAACCCTTCCCCCAAACACCTCTTATCATAAAACTACACTTCTAAACCCTTCCTCCCAAACAAGAGTTATGATGAAACTAGGTTTATCATAACATTAATCCTTCCATAAATCAACTCTTCCCCCAAACGCACCCTTAATGTTTGAACACGTGATTATGAACAAAGTAGATATACAAATAAAAAATTAGCTACGTCGAAAGAAATATGAAAAAAATGCAGTGAACCAAATACTTGCACCCAATCAACACGTCAAGCCATGAACCATGATATCACGCCATGAACGAACGTGATTGGTAACCGTTCAATCAGCAAGTTGGCAGCCGCAAAAAGGCAGATTTGTCCAAACCAAAAGTCTAATGCTCTGCATCAAAACCAAATCAAACAATGATGCTTTGAAATATATCATTTAGAACATCTTTCAATAGCCCAACAGAGGTTAGTAACAAGACCCAAAAAGTGTTGTTTTATTCATCTTAGTTCATGGTTATTATTGCTAGTTAATGTGTTTAATTTGTTGTTTTATAGGTTCCAAGAGCTTAAGAGACAAAATTCAAAGAAAAATCTAAAATAGACTAAATTAGATCAATCTAAAGCTAAACGAAGAAAATATGAAAATTACAAAAATGTCTCTAAAATATGATAGTGTCACAGTGCTTGAGGTTGTGAGGCATTGCGATGCCAGGCTATATTCAGTAACTGGCCCATTGTCTCCAACACACGTGTATGGTGCGACGCTATGCCATACAGCAGACATCGCAAAGTGAGCGGCAAACGACATTGTGCATTAGGCATTAGGTAGAATATTCGAGCAGTGTTGCAACACTAGGCCCTGTCCAACAACTATAAATACAAAACCTCATTTTTCCATTCTAATCGTTCCAAATCACTCCAAATAATCCTTCAATTGAGTGGTTTCTCTCTTCCCCCTTACCTTGTTTTATATCTTTGTTGTAGTTGTTTTACTCTTATATTCATATCGTCCCTAAAGGTATGTAGAATCTCAACTTGAGGATAGGATTTTTGGTTGTGAACTTTTTTGAGGATTTGTTCTTAACATTGAATCTTCTTTCATAAGCATTTATTTAACATTGTACATTTTGATTGATCTGGCAAAAAATAATAATTGTATCTCGTTTGCTAATTCATTTTAGCACTTTGCTTTCAAGAATGAATTAAAAATATGACAAAGGATTGGTTTTATGTTTTGGACCAAATTTCTCAATATATTTCAACGAACTAATTAGAATAAATAGTTAATCAAATGTTAGAAGTAAGAAAATCTTACCTAGCATTTGTCACAATTTGTAACATTTCATTCTTTAACGCAAACTTGGAGAAGATACTTAAGGTGCTTGAACTTAAAATTTCTCTAAAAAATCTAGTTTGAATTAAACCTTAACATGTGTATCTTGAAAGGAGAATACTTGACGCCGAGAGGTAGCTTATCTTAATTAAAGGTTGAACATAAACACGTGTTCATAAAAGGTTGTACACCTTGAATAGAAGTTAAATATGATGTTTATTCTCATTTTAAAGAAGCTTTAGGTTTTTTCTTTTCTTTTCTTTTAAGTAAGTGATAAGCTACTATATTATTTCAACATCATCCACAACATCTCATTTTACATGTACATAATAGTTTGGTTAGTTTTAGTTACATACTACACATATCTTATACTGTACATTGCATAGATTTTAAGAAAATCTCCAAGTCCCTAAGATCTCGACCCTAGCTCATTCAAGAAATCTTTGTTGATGCTTACACTTCAGCAAGACAGAGGAAAAGTTATATGTAACTTGAAGAATCTTTTGAAGTTAAGTAACGAACATGAGTTTGCATCATTGCATATGTACATATGTCATCTCATTGCCATTTCAAAGCGCATACTTAGAACCTCGTTGATAAATCCACGAATAAAAGAACTTCAAGGCATATGAATTCACACTAGGATGTAACAATTTTGCCTTGATGCATCGAAATCATTCAACATCCAAACAAGCAAACACTCAACTAATCAAATTCACCTAATCTTGACCCAAGATGTTTCATTCTCACTTGTTGATTGAACTCAAAATAGTAGTAAAGTTCTTTAAATTGGAAAGCATACCAAGCTGTTGTGGGAGGTGGAAATTTCCAAAAGAACAATTGTTTACAATAATATAGCTCAAATCCTCATCAAAGGAACCTTTATTCAAGGAAAAAATTTACAAATGCCAACCATAAAGGGAGTTAGAACCCAAGAAAAAAAAATCCTCTCAATTTTATATTATGAATATTAGAACATACATCTCCTCTCTCCACTAGGCAAAAATTTTGGGACTTGACATATTCTACAAAATAATGTGGATGGCTCCACCCTCAAGCCAACCTAGTTAAAGATTGATTTACAATGGAATGCTAAGTATACCACAAAGAATTTATATATATATATGTGTGTGTGTATATATAATCTTGTTATTGCATAATTATTGGCCCTATACATGATTGAAATATGATGCTCAAAACAACCTGAACTTCTCCAGAGCTATGTTCACTCCTTACAAGCTCTACCAACAATGGAAAAAGCTGTGGAACATACCTTTTAAATAGGTCCCTTTCAAACCCACATAGAACCCGCAGTGCTGAGACAACTAGAGATGTTCGAGCAGCCAGTTCTTCCTTCCTTGCTGCACCCAACGGAAGGATCCAATGTCGTACAGGCTGGTTGGTTTCTTTCAGCTCATTGGGTGTCCCGGTGCACTTCAAGTAAATGTGCAAAATTTGTTCACAGACAGTGACAAGTTCGGATTCAACAAGAGATGAATTGGAGAGCAACGGGTTATTCGCTAGCATATTCTGGAGAAAGTTGAGGTAGCTTTGGTAAGACTCGTTTTCAAAGTGAACCATGGGTGGGTCGGATATCTCTAGGATGGAGCAAGCTTTCTGTAGCTTCTTCAGAAGGACTGTGTCAGAATTAAGCTTCTGGGCATGTGTGGAAATGGAAGAAAAGATCTCGAGAATGATGGAAATGTTGCCTTCTGAGAAAGGTTGAGTATGGTTCTTGTACAAATCGGTTATGACCTGATCAAAGAAATGAGGAAAAATGTTATATTCTATAAAAATACAACACTTTTGGAATATGAGAAAGAAGCTAACCTGTATGACAAGGAGTTGCATTGAGATATGACTCTTCATTCTTGAAACTATATAGGAGGCCGTTTGTAGATCATCATCATCAAGACCATCGGTCGAAAAACCTTGATCTGAAGCTGCATCCACATCATAACAAGATTGAGAGATCCCAGGAACATTGATGTCATCCATGGTCCTCAGGACCTTGAGAAATCCCGGCACGGTTAATGTGGCAGCTTCCTTCAAAGCAAGAAAGATCTCTCTCCACTCGTTTTCGGTAAGCCTGTTAGCCAAGTCGCCTGCCAAACGCATTAATGCAGCAACACCAGTGCTGGCTGGACCTTGGATTGGACTCCTAATGAATCCCGTAAGAATTGTCACCACGCCGGGTAGTTGAGATCTTATTACATTGAAAAAACTAATGAACAGATCTACTAAACAATCTGCTGCCACTGCACAGGTATCAGGATCCCATGTACTTCCTTCTGTGTATTTGTCGTTTTCATCCATGTCCACTTCTTTCTTGTCATGTAAAGAATTGAATATGGGGAAGACTACAGAATTGATAACACCGACCCAAAATTGACGCGAGAAAAGATGGCCATGATCCTTGAGGATATTAAAAAGTACTTCCAAGGAACTTTTTCTGATTGGTGATCGAGGATCAGATGTTAACTTTGATAGCCCTGAAAGGATAAAGGAAAAACATTATGTAGATCCAAACAATATGTGTGATAGAAAACATGTAATGGTGTGTTTGGAGTGATTTTAAAATAAAACATTCTTTTAATCATTTAAAAACTTCCTTTTCTTTGGGGCAAATTCCAAACCACTTTTGATGTATGAAATTGTATTTAAAAGTATAAAATCAAAAATTAAATTGATTTTGAGGAGTAAAGTCAGTGTTTCGAATTTCACAGTAATTTTGAAGCTGACAAAAGTGATTTAACCATTTCAAAATCAATCTTAAAAATGCACTTAGCAGTAACCCCAACAGGGAGATTTCAAAGGAAATAGTGTCACCCGAAAAAGGAATGATAACAGCTGTGATATAATATAGAAAATTAATTTTGATCATTAAAGTTAATTCCCATAATAAAAACTAGTAGACAGGTGCATCTAAAAGGGAGTTCGCATAACAATGCATGTATGGTAAAAATAAATGCATATCTCGTCTAGCCAAAATCCAGTCTTAAAAACAATGTTACCTGCAAGTAAAGGAACCCAATAGGAAGCATAATCATCCTTGTCAGTGGGCGTGGGCGAGGGTTCATCTGGAGAATTGGATGAAACATTATCTCCAGCCATCTCATAGCAAACGAGTCCCCCTTCTGCAAGTTTTACAGCACAAAAGCGAAGGAACGCAATGGCATTGAGACTGACATCACTATTGAATCTGCTATTCGTAAAAGTAATCAGACATCGGACACAATCGGTAAATGTTGTAGTTTCAGTCTCAGTTATGTAAGGAAAATATTCTCGAACTATTTTTTCCATGGTTTCAAAAGCCAATAAGACAATATTCTTCCGCTCGTCAGCAGCAGCAGCAGTGAAAACCTGAGATAATAGTTGAGTACAAGGTGATTGTGAATTAGACGATGACTCCATTAATGCACCTCGTAAAAATAATCACAATTGGGAGCAAGAACTCGTAAGATCCAGTTTATTATTTAATATTCATCGACTGGAAGTATACACCACATAATATGTTAAAGAATTAACAAAACCCAAAACCTTGCTCACAAAGGAGGGAAAAAACACACGCACACACACAACAGTACACCCGATATAATAATATTAAAATAATAGAAAGGCTTAAATCAATCTGAACCTCACAGCTTAAATTTTAGAATAGTGTAATTTGAATTTTCAGTTCAATTTTTGGAATCGAAATCCCTCCCCTACTAAAATTAACAGTCCAAAGTTGATAGTAAAGTTGGAGCTAACAGAGAGAGGAAACTAAGATTTAAAAAAGGGGATCTAAAAAAATAAAATTTTTCATCCTAGCAATAAATTAGTATTGTGACACCCAAATTTTATTCCTGATGTTCGAAACTTACCATAAAAACACTTTTCCATCCAGATTTCACATTATTGACCCGACTGAGGACCATCTGCGAAATGCACCGAACTATCAATTCCCTAATTTCTGTGGAGCTGCTTTTCTGCATAACTATTACGAAGGGTCTCAGAAATTCATTCTGGAAGTTATAATTCGCGAGCTCCTCACGCTCCAAAAATTTCATTGCGAGCTGCCTCAGAGAGTCCATCACAAATATTGCAACTGAAAGGTTTTCTGACAAGCCAACTGACACAAAGAAATCAGAAAGAACACTCCACATGCGAGACCACACCAATCTGATACGGTTCATATTGTAATGCCTGCAAAAGAAATGTCAGGTGATTTTCCCATTCCACTTTTAAATGTCCACTAGTCAAAGACACTGCACAGGCTCGCACATTAAGGAAATGTGAAGCATTACCTAACAAATGTGATATAATAAATGTCACGGAACCCTATGATGATGCAATAAATACCATTATAAGTAGTTTTTTAAACCTAAGCATTTCATTATTTCAAAGAAATTAAACACTATGCAGATGAAGTGAAATCAAGGCAAAGACAAAAATCTTACGCCACTTCAACTAATTTAGTGAGGCTGAACACACGTGGGTCTGTAGGAGACTGCAACTCTGCAATAGCAACTTTGCAAAGAGCCTTCACGAACGCTACTATCGCTTCACTGTTCAAGCTTTGACTATGAGCAAATACATGGTTCAACTCAAAATTGCCAATTTGATGGAGCAAATGCAAGTTTGAAATTAGGTGGTTAATCTGATCAGGAGTTACTGGTCCTGGAGAAGAATTTGCTCCAAGAGAGGTGCTGTCATATGAACCTCCACGAACGACAGCCATAACAGCTGGATTTTGGAGACTTCCTTTTCTCTTCAGAGATGATAAACCTGCCATCTTTAGAGCTTTTTCTTCAGTTTCAATATTTGATGTGGTCAAAAACGATGCATCTGATGGTGCACCCTCTCCCAATAATTGTAAGTTCTCAATTCTAGAGAGACATGTAAATATGTGCTCCCATGCCTCATGAAGAAAATCACCATCCTCTATGGCAATCGATATTATAGCCTGTACGTGAGCATTGATTCATAGCAGGAAAAAGATCATTTATTTTGTCGAAAAAAGAAAAAGAAACCATCCTCACAGACTTGCAAAAATTGACCATACAACAAAGCGTATAAAACCAGACTAAGTAGCTAGCTCTTCACGTATAATTCATTATTTTTTTTATATAGAAACAACTTTCATTGAGAAAAAATGAAGAATACAAGGGCATCCAAAAAAAACAAGCCCCAAAAAAGAACCCCAATAAATAAAAGGTTCCAACTAGGTAAAACAATTTAGGTTTTGCTCATGTATATTCCTCATGTACTTTGAGCTTTGGCTTTTTATTATCATCATTAATTAATAAAGAGATGTTTCCGTTTCAAAAAAAAAGAAGTAGCTAGCTTTTCATGTATAATTCAATATATTATCTGAGAAAATGAACGGATCCATAAACTATCATCCTGCCCCTTCATTCCTTGACACAATGTTTGCACATCGAACTTGATTTGGTTAGTTCAAGAGTTAGGAAATGTTTGACAACCTACACTTCACTGTGGGAAAATGGGCATCCGTTTAATAAGATATGAGTATATCGGCCACCATATTTTAGCCCTATTCTCAATTTAGATGGGTAGCACAAGATATCCCTTAATAGGGCAACTGTTTTAGAGGAAAAAACCACTATCTGTTTTAATGAAGAGAATACACATACCTTCACAGCTTCAACGTTTTTTTGTTTCATATCTGCAGCACAATGAAGATAGGTAAACTTAGCCATGGATGTCACAAAAGCGTCCCGTTGAGTCTGCAAGCCCATAACAGCTGTAACATGCACAGCATACCGAAAGCCTAGTAAGCATTGAGAAGTAGCAAGCTTATCATCACTTTGGTCAAGAGTCACACTGAATGCCGCCAACATAGGACCCCAGCAAACTTCCACCATAAACCTCAATATTGTTACATCCGTCACAGCATGATAAACAGATCTGCAAAAACAGAAAAACTAAGTTCCTAATTTTTATAAGAAGTGTAAGTTCCTAATCTTTGAGGCGCCTAAACCAAAAAAATAAAATCATCTATTGACAAAGTATACAAGGCAAACCTTAGATCAAAATCCACAAGGAACCAACAGAAAGTAATGAAAGAATGAACCTATACTACTCTAGAAGAGCATTGAACCAACAAATTACAAAGGAAAACTATTGCCGCAAGTAAAATAAATTTCTCTCAAGCAGATTGAAATATCAACTAAAAAACTTTTTTATATAAGAAATATCAACTAAGGTTTCATTTCATAGCTTACTCGGATTTTCCAGACTTCGCCTTAAACTGCTCCTGTATGTGCCTTATAAGAAGCCCATTTGCACCAACAGCTTTTTCTTCTGTCTGCTTCCAAGAAACTAAATTGAGTATACCATCGAAGCCCAAAAGTTTGTTGATGCTAGTTGCCTGCTTACTTTGTGAAGCAGAAGAATCAGAATTCATCTTAATTTCATTCCTAACAATCTGATCATAAAGAGCACCAAGATACTCGTCGGGTAAGTCCTTGCCGTCATCAATTCCTCGATTATTCCGAATAAAATCAGCTTTTGTCATCTGAATATCCAACCAAAGCACAATAGAAGTCAGAAAGATAGTGGAGTACATAAAATTCAAAAAACTCAAATATCAATGTGTAAAGAAAACTTAGGTGTGAAAAGCAGCAGCGTTTTATAAGTTTCAGAAATTGTTGCATGCATTCACTAGTCAATCACGTTTTACAAATCTTAACAGGAAATAAGTCTGACAATATTACTTCGTGAAATCCTTCACTGGGCAGTGGGCATACATAAGTCACCCATCAAATCTCCCATATAAAACATTTAATAAATAAATAAATAATTGCACTTTCGTAGTCAAAATGTAACTAATGATGGGGCAATAGTGTTCTCGTGAGAAAGAGGCAGACATTATTCAAGGAGATGACACGAGAACTCCACAGTAGGAATAGATCAAAAAGACAAATACTTTACAGAACAGGGTCATAGAAGTAACTTAAATATCATCCAACTTACAAGCAAGCTGTTAAACCAATATGCAATCAAATGCACAAGTTAGAGCCAAACCTTTTCTTTCACCATGTTATTATGAGCATCTGTGTTCAGCATGATTACAGAATAAGCAAGAACATAAGCAGTATCTGCACTCGTGAATGAACCAGGGTTACATTTACAGTACCGCTCGGCAAACTTCTCCATGATCCGATCGATCTTTTGTGCTTCTCCTGGTAACCTGAAGCCCCGCAGGAAAAACCTTATTGCTTCGCCAAAGTCCATCACTTTAAAATTAAATGAATCAACATAAGCATGCATAACTTTCAAAGAGAATTCCTCCCTTTCACCCAAATAATCACCAATGACTGTTTCATTCAGGCCGTTTGTATTCTTGAGAAAAGAAGCCACCTCTTCAGGAGAACCACCAACTTTTTTTGTGCTGATCAGAAACTCAATACCCCTGGAAGGTTTCCTATTGAACAGCGAAATACCTTTCTGAACGTAAATCAGAAAAGTTGTTAGAACAAGGCTATGACCACTGATATGAAATGTGATGAAATAATAGAATATATGATGAGTATATTGTAACACCAAACAATATTTGAGGAAGTTGTCAATACAAATAACAGCAATAATTAGTAAGGAACAAAGTGAGAAAAGACGTAGGATTAACCAGATGACAAGCCATGGAGGAAAAGGCAAATAACAGACTGAATTTCCTCCCTCGAAAACCTCCAAAGTAATGACACAAGAAGGTCTCAACTATTGGACACTACCCAAGCAAAACCTTCCTCAAGAACAGTCCCTTTGCCTGGGAGATAATAGAAGAAACGTGATCTATAACCAAGGCCAGATTTCCCAACTGTAAACTGTCTCATATCCCTTCATCTATAGTTAGTTTCTCTTTATTCATGAAATGGTTTCTCACCAAAAATAAATAAAAACCATCAACAACAATAACAACTTCAATCTCCAGTATCTTCAACAAATCAGATCTCTTGACTCTCTTCAAAGCTTTGCATTGGTGTAATTCTCTGTTCACTAATTATAGCCTCTAATCATTTTTTCTTCCCCTACCCCACCAAAGAAAACAATGTCCTGATAAATTGTCATTGCCATCATGCGATTTATCCATCTTGTCCTAAGTTGAACCTTCATACTGCCAGAACAGAAGTCACTGACTCACCACTCATCACCCACCCTCAACATAAATAAAATGTATTAACCAGAGACTAAGTAATGCTCAAACCTGGAGTTCGATTTTGTAAGCTCTCCTTTGCTCAAGTGTAGCAGCATCTGAGAACTCAGAATTTCCATCTGTTTGGAGCTCAGAGTCAACAGCAGCTGTTTCTTCCCCACTTAATTGATTCTCAGGTGATGCATCGTTCTCAGAAGTCTTGAGAATATTCGTATCGTCTAGCTTCATTTGTTGGTCCATCCAAGTTCCCATTGATTTAATGATGCTTACTAAACACTTAACAGATTCAAGCCTAAATGTAATATCCTGTGCTGGAGATAAAGTCGTGGTTGAACCAGAAGGCGGTCCAAGAGCAGTTTTCAAAAGGCCATTCACAATCCTGCCAATATGTCAATTAGGTATGACTTTAACAACACAATTCTAACAACATACCATCCCCCCACCCCAAAGTCCCTTTCCCCGGGGAGAGGAAGAAAGTCACCAACCCATGAGAAAACAGTTGAAAACCAAAATTATATATCAAGTCAAACAAAATCAACACGTATAACAAAGGACGTGGACAAGTGCAGTACCTCTCGAAAATATTTGGAGAATCAACATCACAATCATAGTTGACAAAAATGTCAACCATAGTCTGTGAATCTTGAGATATCTTATCCAACAAATTGAGCACAGTCATCTTCTGCAAGAAACTAGGCTGAAGTACATTCTCAAGCACTCGGAGGACAAGCATGGGAAAGAAGATGCCAACTTCTGCTTTCAATCCTGATCGAAATTTTGTCAACAAGCTCGTAAAAATACAACATTGAAGCTGGAAGATGGCCATCGCCGAGAGGGCACTGTTTTTCAATAATGATAAGCAGAGAAATTGCTTGATAGCATTGAGAAACCTGAAACCAACAGTGACAGAATCTGTCACAGTTTATCCAATCAACAATAGCTTACTAGAAAGTACTCAGACAAAATATGAAGTTGTGATTTTGGAATTACGTCCAGAATGTGCCATCCGAGACACAAGATCTTTTTTTCTCGTAACTATAGGCTATAGCCTAGCTCAAATCCTCCGCAATTGGGAGGCTGTGTAGTTATAGCTTCATTTGAGATGTCATATGCCATAAAAACTAAGAAGCTCAAAAATGTTACAGATTTGTCAAAACAAACTAAGACAAAATTCTAGGATGACTGCTAGAAGTCATTTTCCCCAGTGAAACATACCTGGTTTAATAACATAATATTAGATAACTAAAAGGTAGAAAATTAATTTGGTTAAAATTTTGCACGAATAGAAGTTCAAGTCAGTTCTATTGACATGTACAAAAGTAGCAGTAAAATGATCGATGAGAAATGAAATTCTTACCTCTCGTTTGAGCGCCAAACTGGACCTGCATTGTCCATGACCACCTTTAACAGTTCCAGAGACAATATTTTCCCTCTTAAGAGGATCTGATCATCTGGGTGCTCCGGTGATGAGAATTTCATTGACAATTTACACAAATTCTTAAACAAGTGGAATCCATCCTCCCTAATCTTACTACAAACATCTTCCGTTTCTCCTATATCAGATTCACCTTTATTGTCAACTTTCAATGGTGAAGCATGGCCATTCTGCAATTTTGCCGAAAACTCGTATAGTTTCTTGTCCGCAATCCCTTCGCTGGCATCCATTACCTCATTAATAAAGTTCTGGCAAAAATATATAGAATTTCCTTCATTCAAGTTCTTATCGGTAAATTCCAATAATTCACTCACAGAAATTATCCTCATCGGAGCATCCATGGAGTCCTCCTCCACTCTACTGAAAACAATGACCATTACTTGACCTAAAACAGATTTTGCACAGATCTGATTCGTACCACTTAACCCACCGAGATACACATTATAACAAGTCCGAACAACACTAACCAAACAATCCCCCCGGATCAATACACAAGGGCATCGAACCGCAGAGAGCAACACTCTTAAAACAGTGAGCTCAATTCCTTCATCACCAAGACCTCCCGACTTACAAACAGACTCAACAATCTTATACACAATGGAATTAGCATTAGAATTCGCATCACCATCGGGCCGCTCGATCTCCCCACGGAAAAGACCGCGGGAGAACAATTTGAAAACGCACTCGAGCGCAGGCTCAGCAACCTTGACATAGGCAGCATCAAGGGCCAAAAGGAGAGGTTGGAGAACGAAGTCCGCATCAGCGGGTGAAAGGCCAGCGAGTGGGGAGGTCGGATCAGGAGGAACAGCCTCCGCAATAGAATCAAGCTTATCAAGAACGGATTTACAAGAAGAAACGAGATGAGAATGCTTACGCCAGGCAGCGTTCTTGACAATCTTATCGAGAGAAGGACCGATGGCACGGCCGCATCGGGAGGTGCCACCTAGGGTTTGAGAAACCGACATTGGTGAAGAAGGATGGAAGAAGAACACAGATCCATTCAGGGAATCATAGTGGGGGAAATGGATTGGAAGAAAGAGAAATTAGGAGTTATAGGAAGAAATCAACGCCAGATTCGAAGGTGAAAGTGAGTTCAATGGAAGTGATTTGGTCATGGATTTTTGGTTTTTGGTTTTGGTTTCCTCTCTCGATTTGTTGGCAAGTTGGAAGGCTTGGGAGTCGAAACCTGTTCAACAAAAACACACAGAAAAGAGAGAAAGAAGAAAGAGACGAGAAGAGAGAGAGAGAGAGAGCCGATAATTCCGTAAATCGGAAATTTTTTACATCGAACTGTAACGCAAACGGTTGGATTGGACTCACGTGCATCACACGCGCCGGCTTATTAAAAGTTTGATACGTGGAGGAATGTTTTTTTCTTTTTATTGAGAAATCCACGAAATGATCCTAATTTAATATAACTTTTAAAAGGTTTTTTTTAATTATTATTATACATTTTTCTATTTTTTACAATTTTCCTTTAAATAATTCTGAATAAATTATGAGTTGAAAAAAATTTGAAATTATTTATCAAAAAAATACTCGAGTTAGATAATTTTGTTGTATTTTTTACGTCTATTTTTTAAAATGTCTCTTTTAGAATTTTATAAATTAAATCAAATTAGTACATTTTGTTGCTTGTTCTTTTTATGTTTTTCTATACAATATTGATTTTTCTCTTATGTTAATATTTAACTAATACAAACCTATAAATATTGATTAAATAACTATATATCTACCACAATTCAATACTATGAGTTTGATCAGTATAAATTGTTATTATCAACTTCGAGATTGAGTTGGTTCTTCACCATCATATGTTATTTTCAAAAATGACAAATAGAAAAATATCTAATAGTAGTTGTAATTACACTCTCCCAAATTTCAATAACAACAATTTCACCTCTAAATTTTTAAAAGTATTAAAAATTGAATCTTCGAGTTTCAATCATAAAAATTGAACCAAACAAATCATAAAAATTGAATTCTAAAACCTACATAATTAATCCAATTTATACAATTACATAAATTTGTGGGTTTAATTTTAAAATTTACATAAGTTTCAAGCGCTTAATTTTTAATTTTAAAAGTTTAAGAATATAATTGAAACTAGTGTCATATTTTAGAGGTGGATTTGTAATTTGCCACAAAAATTGATGAAGTGTTAGCAATATTTGCTTAAACATTTAAACTTTCAATTTTAAAATTTAACCCTAAACTTTGGTCAGTTTTAAAATTAATGCTATAAATGATAAAAGTTAAACCAGTTTGAAGATTCAATCGCAACATTGATATAAGTTTGAGTATCCTATTCCTACAATTAAGATTTCGAATATATAATTATGATTATGCGAACGATAGCAAAGAAAATATTAGACCAATCAAATTACATAGCTTCTAAACTTCAACAAGTTTTCTCTAAAAAAGAAAAGAGAAAAAACCATTTGAGAATCAACAAAAAAAATCTATTTTTTTTATTGGTAATTGACTTTCAAAGTTAGGCATTTTGGAAAAAGTAAAGTTGAGATAAGATTGATAACTAAACTAGCCAACTTAATAAATAATAACATTAACTCTACTGGTGCAAAAGTATGCTCATGCTCTCGTGTTATAGAAGAAAAAAAGACCATCAAGTGGTCAAAATAAACATAGCTCAATTGATTCATAAACATTCGTACTATCAATTTTTGAAGTTAGACATTCAATTTTGCTTCCTAAATGATATAAAATAAATAAAGACCAAAAGTAAAAAATAGTTCATCTACGAAATAATCCTTTTATCATAAATATAAAAAGAAAATTAACGAGTAAAAGATTATCCACAATCATCGACAAACAAAGAAAATTAATTAGGAAAGTTATTAGCAAAAGAGATATAACAAGTCTCAGATCATTGTCGAAGGAGCTAAACCATTTACGATAGCATTTTGTGATTGATTGATATGGCGGAAACATAGCAAAAAAAAAGGTCAATGCAGCAATCTTTAAACTAACTCCCTACAATATTCAAACAATGTGCCTTGTTCGACCAAACATTTCAAAAAGACTTGACTTCTACAGCTCTTTTGCCAAAGGGATAATCCAAAAAAAGAATTAAAAAAGTGGAAACCTTCAAAATTGGCAAAGAACCACTAAACCAAAGAATTTCAAGCCTCTTAAAAGAGGAAGCACTCTAGCAAGAAAAAACAAATGGACAAGACCATAGAAAAAAGTAGTTAAAATCAAGATTTAAATGCTACTACAGTTTCTATAGTACTTTTGATCTCATTTTACAAAATTTTGATGTACATTTTGTTTAGAGGTAACTTTCGATGGTCTGAAAGGTGGAATTCATCGCTATGGTTTGATTAAAAAGAAAACTTGTAAATATCTATCAAAACCTTTTTTTTAAGTTGAAAATATCTAGAATGGCTGAAGAATAAATCCATACTCTTTCCAAACTCAAAATACATTCTCTAAGCTATTCAAGGCTTAAGAATCAGCATGTGCACACACTCAACCGAAAATTGGATGCTACCATATTAAATATAGAGAACATCTCATGTGTTAGTTATTTCTTATAATTACAATAACAAAAAGTTAGAAATTATTCAGGCTGAAAATTAATTTATGATGACATATTTCAATGAAAAAGCCGATCAAAAATGTAGACGAAAAAGAAAAAAAAACCTCAGTTGGGAACCGCCGCTGGTGCAGGTGACTCTACTAGAGGCCTATCGTTGGTCACTGCATTCCAGTCAATTTGTCTAAGAATTTCAAACCTGTCATTCAGTGGCACAAACCCGGCTTGAGGAGCAACCACACCGGACGATCTTGCTTTATGAAGTAAGACGATGCTAGCCCCCATATCAGGGCCATGGATTTTCCCCGTGAGCAACAACCGGAGTGGCATGAAAAGTGATTTTCCCTATCATTGGTGGTCAAGTTCTTTAGATAAGAAACTCAGTTTTCAACGAGTAAGATAAAAAGCAAAAACTAAGCTAATAATTACAAAAGAATAATACTAAGCTGATAATGTCAAAACACTCTTCGACTTTCTGAAGTGGCGTTAAACAACTTAACTTCACCAACTTCAACGTTATTTAATATTGAAATTTGCACATTTATTGAAAAACTCCATCTTTCTCTCTTTCTTTCTCCCTCTCTCTAATGTTTTCTAACTTTGGACTAAACAACTTTGCACCTTAAATATAGTCTTCCTAACTCCAATATATTAACTTCAAACTTCAGAATTCAACTCATCGCCCCCAAACAGTCCCTCTGTAACAAGAGGCCCATAAAGAAGAATTAAATCTAATCAAATCCCAAATATCATCCCCAGACCTCTCTACCCACGAAAAAATTCTACCGTTCCTCTCCATTGGTGGTCAAATTAGGAAGAGGTGATTATGATTTTCCTAGTAAGTCAATAACATGAAGAAGATATACAAGGAAGTGTGAACTCAAATAATGAAATGCCAATGAATTGAAGCATACCTTGCGTTTCGATGATTTTCCAAAACTTTTCACCCATTTCTGCCAGCCAGAAGGGCCTTCTTCAAGTGCATTAAGGATTTCCCCACTATCATATGCAGCTATGAGGCTCGCTGAAAATTCAGAAAGCTTATCCTCTACAAGAGGCTTAGCTTCGGAACTGCAGGCATTAGAAAAGTTCCCAACCATTTATTATCTAAAGAGATCGAAAAAATCATTGTATATACTTTAGCAAACGACTCTAATAAACTGAACACCCTTGACTTAATGAAAGACTGAGTATGTGGCAAAGTAGTATCTGATTTTTGAAGCAAATAAACTGTCGAGAAGCTTCAGGTGCAAGGTATAAAATCTTGGTTGCTGATAACAAAAACTTGATTCAAGTCAAAGAGCAAGCCGGCATCAAGCAACAAGCAAGCCTAACTCCATTAATTATTCATTTCAGATCTGGTATTGTAATTGAAACTACTACTCTTTCATCTAAATATTCTACGAACTACCAAATGCTGGGTTGTGAAACTATTTTCATACTGACAACCAGGTTGTAAGGTGAAACAAAACTTTCAGTTTCGTATGATTTCTATAAGCTGGTTCCAGTTGTGTTAATAATTGAATTTTCAGTATTGAGGTAATCGTGAGATGATTTTCTACCACTTGCCTTCATCTCTTCCTTCCCTTCTCTCTCCATTTCAATTTCAGAACCTTTTTTTTCTTTTTCTTTTTTTTTTCTTTTTATAAGAAACAAATATCAATGTTTAATGAACTTTATAAAAGAAGTGCAAGATGACCAAACCAAAACAGTTACAGAAGACTTCTCCAATAGGTCACAACCTTCTCTAACCCCTCAATATCTCAAATTCCAACTCAACCTAACCTATAAGACTACATCAGATAAAATCCAATAAGACCGAAGAAATACATATTATAAAAGGATTGCCACAACGAAGGATAACATTACTTTAAATATCTTAAGATTCAGGGGATTAAAAGAGATTAGCTAAAATCATAAATTCACCGACTTTGTAGTTTATTTTGCAAACGAATATCACAATGCTAACGACAATATGCACTAAATTCAATGTACCTTGTCAGAGTAGTGTGTAGAGGATAGGACAGAAGGTTTGACAGTGCTTTGTCAGCATCAGTTACCAAGTCAATTGCATCTTTGAGCAGCTGAACTGATTCCTATATGTAAAACTAAATCACTTCTCGTGCAACAATTTCACGATTGTAACACACATCCAATAATTTCATGATTGTAACACACATCATTAAAGAGAAAAAAAAAAGGTTGAAATTCAAATTAACTAAGCATCATTGCCAAAGAAAAATATAACATACTAAAGCAACCAGCACAGGTGCAAATGCTCGACTATAGTAAAGCCAAATCCTATGTAGTTTTAATGGTTGGGAGAATGTACTTTGCTTTCTTTTTTTCAGTACAATAAGTGTGGAGGGAGGAATTGAATCTCCAACCTAAGAGGAGTGAATATCTTAACTGCAAAGCTATACTCATGTTAGCAAGAAAGTCTCCAAGTAGTCTTGAATGTGTATTAGGAACTTTGGTGCTTTTTCAGTTTTTCTGTGAATTTATGTAAGGCGTGGAATTTCAAATTTGCAAAGTCTTATCGGATCATGAGGCAGAGGACTTAATAGTTCTCCTAATGAAGCTGCATCTGCAACTAGGCCTCCTTAACCAACAGCTAGGAGGCTCAGGTCTTTTGAGCATTCTGAGGGTCGTGTCTTGGGTAAATCTAGCTTTTCATCTCTGACCAAAACTCCTCCCCTCCTACCCATTGTTTTCAGTTCAGCCACTTGAAGCAGAAAAATTCCAAGAATATCAAGTTTTTGCAATGAGCTATGCAAGCATGCTGTCAAAGACTCTTCTGATCCATGTTTTATCATTGCAATTATGCTTCTAATATTGGAATTAATGTAAGGACCTTCCATGATACAGGGGTGTTAGCCACATGAAGTAATGAAGTACTTCTATGACTTCTATATAGCCAAACTCTAAAGAGAGGAGGATATCCTTTAGGCCATTGTTGTTAAGGTTGTCATTGTGGGAACTTTAGGTGTAACTAAAGCTTGGAACTTCTAGAAGAAAGTCTGAGGTTGGAAGTTAAATCGAGTAAGATAAATTACTTCCAGCAGGAATACTCACTCTTTCCTAAACCTAGACCTGCGGTTCCTAAAGTTATCCTGTTTCTGTGTTAATTGGAGTCCTTATCTGTAAGCTCCATTCATCCGTACTCTGTAGTGCACATATTATTTACTCTTTTTGTGATCATTCTTTTATGCTAATAATGTTTTCAGTTTCCTATCCAAACGTAATTCCTACACAATAGGCTCTTACCTCAACAAATGGTCCTTCCGATTCTGTCAGGATACCCGTGCTCTTCCAGCGCTCACCAATAAGCTTGGTCAATTCTTCAGATGGAAGGGCTCTCAAATGCTGACCATTCATCCACCTAGTTTTCACAGATGAGAATGGAAACTTCCATTAGTTATGAAATCAATTTCGTCATTCAAATGAAAACGTAGTAGCTAGGTACAACTACAAATGCATCATGACAAAAAAAAAATTCTAGTTAAATTGTTAAACAAACTTTAAACTGCAGGGGCGTGCTTCTAAGAGCAAGAAAAATTGTACCAATTTACAATTAAATCGTTCTTACCTTAACTTAGTAGAATCAAAAACAGCACCACTTTTGTTTACACGGCTAATTGAAAACTTTTCCACTGTCAGTCCGAGTACATTGTCAGATAGTAATTCCGAAACAAATTTTAGAAATAGTAGAAATAATGATTGGAAAGGGAGACAAAAGATACAATAATAGAACCACAGAGAGAATCACCAACCAAGTTGTTCGAGAGTAAAAAACTCATTCTCAGTACCGTCCCCCCAACCTAATAGAGCCAAGTAGTTAACCATAGCCTCGGGTAGATATCCCATTTCCCTGAACTATAGAGGAGTTATCAGAGATCAGGTATATTTCTTTCTAGTTAAAAATGCATACTCCAATAAAATAAGAACTGTAAGAAAATATGGGAATATATACTAACAGACGTCATATATCACAGAATATACAAGCTTTTGCCCGTGTAATAAAACATATGCAGCCAAATGATTACCTGACCAACTGATGTCGCACCATGTCGTTTCGATAGTTTACTACGATCAGGTGCAAGAATTAAGGAAACATGTGCAAAGTAAGGCATTGGGAAACCAAGAGCCTGTAATAGGAGGATTTATTAACAGGAGAAATCGAATTCCTCAGGTTAGCATTTGAGATAAAATACCTGAAGGGAAAAGGGGGTATAAGATTACCTTATATATCAGCGCCTGCCTAAGAGTGTTTGGTAAATGTTCCTCTGCTCTGAAAAAAAAATACTGAGAAAATTAGCTAACAAGTTACAACCTAAAGGAAATTCAACAAGTGGAATGAAATATTCAAGTAGAGAATAATAAATGGAACAGTAAGTCCATATGTTTAAGGATGATGTGGTATTACCTTATGACATGTGAGATGGCCATGGTAGCATCATCAACAGTGACGCAAAAATTATAGACAGGTTGCCCATTGCTCCTCATAATTACAAAATCTCCAAGTGTATCCAAGTTCCAACTAACCTTCAGAACACTAGCAAACAAAGTTAACAACAAGATACAAAATAAGTTTAACTAATGAGGCTTAGGTGAGTAATTATTATTAATTTTACAGTTGATTTGTAGCTCCTCAAATCCTCTGTCCTATGTCATATGCATGTCAAAGAAAAGAGCCCAAGAGAAATGGTGCAGGCCCAATATGCAAGACAAGAAATTCCACCCCAACCCATGAAAGGGAGAAGAGAGGACCAGTTACAGAGAACATGCAGTCTGGACTAGACAAACTATAGGCAGGACGATGCAAGACAGGAGAACTTACTTCCCCTCGTATGAGATCATTGATTTTCAAACTCCCTTCTTGAGGCACGCGAAATCGGTACGTGTAAGGGGTACCCTTTTCCAGTTCTTCCCTTACTTCTTCATTAGTAGCACTGGCCCACTTTCCCATGTATACAGGAGGCAGTTGATTCAGCTTTGCAACCTCCTTCATTCTTTCTAGTTCCTGAAGAAAATGACAGGAACCCAGATGGTAAAAATCATTAGGACACCAAGTGATGCTTAAGTTATTAGACAAGATTTATATTTGAAATTAACTATTGATTGAAAAGAAAAAATGAAAAACACCAAAAGCATAAAACATATCATTTATGATAGTTCTGATTACCTCATTTGAACAAAAGCAGCGATATACTTGACCAGATTCTAAAAGCTTCTCCGCGTACTGTTTGTATAGAGCATTTCTTTCTGATTGGCGGTAAGGACCGTATTCTCCACCAACATTTGGACCTGCATATGGTCACATCACTAACAAACTCCTAAAAATAATGATAATGAAGTAAAAAGCTTCATTCATACTACTTCGAAGAATACAACAATCAAGAGTATAACTACCCATCCAGGAATGCTCTAAAAATGGCATATTAAGTAGACCATTATAATACTGAGCCACATGAATCGATCCCAATACATTAAGACAAACACCATGAAACGCAGAAATTGAAATTGAGACGAAGCAAATGATCCAAAAAGAGCACAGGACTTATAACTGAAAGAACATAAGCACCTTCATCCCAATCGAGACCAAGCCAAGAAAGATCTCTCAACACAGCCTCCTCAGATTGTCGAGTGGACCTCTCCAAGTCAGTATCTTCAATTCTCAGAACAAACTCCCCACCATTGGCCCTAAGACATGGAGTTCATAAGTACAAAACAAAACAATGACAAACAAGTAAAACCGAACTTGCACTGAAAAGTACAGGTACCAGTAACCAAATCCGGGCAAAAAGATAATTTGAAAAGCCTAATTTAACAACGAATTCATAAACGGAAGAGTGAATAAAACCAACCTAGCAAACAAGTAATTGAAGAGGGCAGTTCTTGCTCCACCAACATGAAGATTTCCAGTAGGCGAAGGAGCAAAACGGACTCGAACTCCTCCTCCTCCATCAACCTTATCTACAGAAGCCGAAACCGAGAAACTCCTTCGAAATTTTGGGATGCATCTCTCTCCAAAATAAAAGTTTGAGCGATGTAGAAATGGAGGATTCAGGATCGGGAAGGCCTTAATCCTCACCCATGGTGTCCCTGCTACTGCTGCCATCCGCCGCCGCCGTCCGGAGAGCTTCGGAGGTCCGACGGAGATGATTGCTTTCCGGCGAGTGATTTAAGGATAACGAAGTTCAACAACTATTGCCTAAAGCTAAGCAGCTGAGTTTGTCATTTCTTACCGTACACGATATGGACTACGCATTTGCGTACACCAAAATCGTCCAAAGTGTAATCGACACAAAATTATTGAAAATAGGCCTCAACTTTTTTATTTATTTCTTAGTTGAAAACCTTCTTTAAAAAAAAAACATTTTTCACTTCTTTCTAGCCTTTTTTTTAAATTAAATTCTTTTTCTTGACCATAACAAAATCTATTTTATTGACTGTTTGGGGAATAGTTACAAAGGGAGAGTTGGGTTATATATCCCGATCCTGAATCCTCCTTTAGCTAATCCTAGTTTTATCTCATAACCTCCCTTCAATATCCTCAATCTCTTTTTAATCCTTCCTAAACTCTTCCTTAATCCATTTTTTCTCTTTTATAATTTTTATATTTATAAGTTTTGTTAATTTTAATCTTTTTATTTTAAAAACACGACTTATTTTTAAGTTATGAATTTAATACAATTATATTATTAAAATTTTAATTTCTTCCTCTACTATTGAATTAGGTTCTTTATTGTAGTTACACAATTAAAATTTTAATTTAATTATTTTCAATCAACTCTAGGTTCAAATTCATATCAATGTATTTGTGAAATTAAAATTTTGATTTCAATCTCAACCCCATTGTATTTTGTTAATTAGTTTGAATATCTAAGGAATAACAATTCAATAAAAAAAATGATAAAAATTTAACGAACTACCATAAATTGATTACAACAATTAGCAAACTATAAGAACTATTTGATTAAATTAAAAATCAGTGGGATTGTCATTTCAATAAACCTATTATTTAGAGGTGTTTTGTCTATATTTTCCTACTTTCATAATGTTTTTTTAGTTAGTAAATTAAGCTTAATTAAATTAACCTAACAAGTTAAATCTTTTGTTATAGAGATCGTAGGTTCATGAATTTTTTTATCCAATAATGGTTGTCGAATGACTAAAATAAATATTTTGGAAGTATATAAATCACCGTTAAAGATAATAAAAATTAAAGTTAATGTTTTAAAAGTATGCTAAAAATAAACCAAAAGAAACCTAAAATTATATTCATTATAATTTTCCACGAGAAAACAAAACTATGGTTGGTAAAAACCTTGATTATTATTCTCTGTTTTCGGTAATTCGTATGTCCAATTATTATTTGTACTTATTTACATGTTTACGGGTTGTGTGTCACATTTATAAAAACCAATTTATTGAAATGTAAATCCAATATACGAATTTCATATATTTAATTTACCAAATCATCATAATTTTTGTAAAAAAACGACGACGTTTATTTTCAATATTTTTTAAGTATACAACCCTTCCCCTAAACACATGTTATCATAACACTTTCTCCATAACCCTTCCTCCAAACACATATTATCACAACACTTACTTCATAATTCTTCCCCCAAAGTCGTTTTATTATCATAACCCTAGGTCTATCGTAACCCTAACTCCTATAATCCAAACTTTCTTTGAAATGACCCCTTCAATTTTTAGCCAAAATAAAGAATTAAAAAGAAAAAAGTTTATTTTCTTCATTTACTTGAAGGTGTAGATAAATTGTTACACAATTTAAAGTAAAAACTAAATGGATAGGAACTAAAGTTCAAATTCTAATTTTTGTTAGGATAGAGTGCAAGCAGGCAAAGGTCCCACAAAAAACAACTAAGCATCACTAGACATAAGCGAAGAAAACCATTTAGGGTAAAAAGAATGGAAAATTGTAGACATGCAAGACTTTGGAGCTTGTGTGCAATACCGTGAGCACGAGCATTTTGAATACGACAAATATGATTATAAGCGGCAGCTCGCAATGCATGACTAGGATCATTTGCCTTCGCAGTAAAGAAAGAGGCTTTAGAAAGATTAATAGCACCAAAACTTGATAGTTTAATCACCTCCAAACAATCTGACTCAGCCAAGATATACGAGATTTATAATGGATAGATGCTTTCAAGCCCAAAACAAATCATCATAGCTTCAAGGAGCTTCACCCTATGACAACAGGGGACAAACTTAAGACCAACATCCCAAATTGTCACGAAGTACCCACCATAATCCACCCAAATTGGATTTTGAATTCAAAGCAGCATCTATATACAACTTCAAAAAATAAATAAAATGAGACTATCAACTTTTCGATAATGGGGAAGTGTTAGGAGGAAGCACCCATTTGTTTTTACCGCTAGATACACCACTTTCATGATGAGCCTGAAATATGTATTTGGCTATGAAATCGCAAATTGTCTTAGTGTCAGCATGTTGCCTCTAAAGCTTCCCAAATATGTTATCTTATGATTACGATTTTATTCAGGTTCACAATGGTCACATGATTAAAATTTAAAAGTAATTTTAATAGTTCCATTGAGCATATGATTCCAAAGCACATCAACAATAAGTTGGGATAAATCTCGATCAAACCCCTCTAGCAATCAAACACTCCCACATGACGTGCATTTTGCAATTTCCACTTGATTCCTCCAAAACATACACCAAAAGATCAGAATGGACCCATATATTCAATATTAAATTTGGTAGGAAAAATGTTTTGTATAATTACCCAACAACAAATATTCGCCCTAGGATGAAATTCAGTCTTTCAAAGGGATTTCCACGAAACAAAGAAGTTGAATTTGATTTAGGGTTTAGGGTTTAAAGAGAAATCCATATAGTTTTATCATCACAATATACTCGTTGAATGTAAGGAATGGTGTCAATATCATCGTTAACGAATGCTGCATGAATAAACTTTTTGTTCAAATCACCGTTGTTAGAGAATAGATATCCTACATTTCCTCCTTCTAATTAAAGGAGAAACCCATATGCTTCCCTCTCGAACCAAAGGTATCTAAATCATAATATGTTAATATTTATAAATAATATTTAGTATTTTTTCAAAAATAAAAAAAAAAATTGAATAAAATATTTACAGTCCATATAAAACCATCCCAAAATTCACAAAATTCACTCCACTTAAGATTTGATTTTGTATGAATTTATCTTTTACCATTTCCTTAACTTTTATTTTTATTACTTAATTTGAAAAGGACTGATTACTTACCTTTATTAATATCCCATTAGGATAGACAGAAAAATCGTGGATGAAGAACAGGGGCGGGAGGGACTTTCGCCGGACAGGGAGACAGATAACGAACGATGAGTTTCTTACTAACTCTTCCGTCCCCGACGATTCTCAGTCCTCCGCTCAAGTTACCAAGCTCTGTCCGAAAACCATGCTGCCTGCAGCTAGGTAGGGCGGAGGGATATCCGAGAGTGACAATGAGAGGCGGAAGTGAAAACCGGAAGCCACTGCAGAAGGGGAGGAACCTCAGCATCGAAGCAATTCAAGCGGTGCAATCGTTGAAGCGAACAAAGAAAGATTTACAACAATTGGACCGAGTGTATGATTCCAAAATTAGGCGCTTATTGAAGTTTGATATGTTGGCTGTTCTTCGCGAGCTCCTTCGCCAGAACGAGTGTTCTTTGGCTCTTAAGGTGATTCCTCTGCACTCAATTCTTATGTTTATCTGCATCGTCGATTGATTAGTTATCGAAATTATTCAATATTGCACGATCGGTATCCATTTTTAGAGTTATCCACAGCAATGGCTAGATATTAATTTTTGCTGATTGTGGTTCCTTCAATATTTCTCGCTGATATTCTGTATTACTGTACTTTCGATTCACGAGTCTTAGGTTTTCGAAGATGTTAGAAATGAACACTGGTACAAGCCTCAGGTCTCGCTGTATGCTGATATTATTACAGTATTGGCTAGCAATGGATTGTTCGAACGAGTACAAATTATTCTTTCGTACATGAAAGCAGAGACTGATTTAGCACCTGAAATTGACGGGTTTAACGCTCTTTTGAAGGCATTGGTTGGTCATAATTTAGGTAAACTGGCGATGGAGTCGTATTATTTGATGAAGGAAGTAGGTTGTGAGCCAAATAAGGCTTCTTTCAGGATTGTAATAAAAGGATTGGAATTAAAGGGAGAGGCAGTTGATTTAAGAACTGTGAAACAGGATGCACAAAAGCTTTATGGTGAATCACTCGAGTTTTTGGAGGAAGCAGAAGAGGGAGCTACAGCCATATCTATACACTGAGCTGCAGAATCAGGAGTCAAATTATGGAATGGAAGGCATATACAGATGAAGTTGTGTCAAGAAAGATGGAGTTCATTAGCATTTCCTTTGAAGAAACCTGAAAAGACTCAGAAACTTCCCCTAGATATGAGCTTAACTGTACACTGGCTTAAGTCAACCCATGCTTTGCAGAGAATCTATGTGATAACTTTTCAGTCATGGAAAAATTGATACTAGTGATCTCATGAATGTTGGACGAGTTGTATCAGTTTACTCTCCTCATTCTTTATTCCCATGCCTGCTTGGCAGTGTCACTGATTCACTGGTCTGTGCAGAGAAAAGCCGATCATCTTGCAACATACTTCAGCTCCTGTATGGTGAGCATGAGACAAATAAAAGGGGAAATACTAGAATATAAGTCTTAATCCAAGGTGAATGGTACATGATCTCTTTTTCCTCGCAAGAGTGCCGAATTATATGTATAACATATGAGGAACGAACCCAGTTAGGGATTGGTACATAGCTTCTGTAAAAACATGTATAGTAAAGATGAAAATTATGTGGGCTCTACTACGAGACTGCTAATTTTGTGCAGCCTGATTCTGATGTGTGTTTTACCCATCATGAGATTTAACATGCCAGTATACTTAAGTTCAAGTTCCTAGTTATATTCTATGGGCCTAAGATTTTGATTCTGATTCCTTAGTTGCATAAAGGTTTCAAAATTGTTTCCCTTCAAATGTCTGCCCATACTGCCAGTTTACAGGTGCAACGCTGTAGGAAGTAAGTGCTCTTCCACTGCTGGAGGTAACTTCAAAAGAGAGAGGTTGTCCGTGAAGATTGACATTGCTTTGCCAGTTCTGTCCCCAGTTCCTTGCCAATGGTATCCATCCCGTTCTTGATCCTTTTACTTTCACTGCCACCAATTCTCCATCCATTCCAACATTTGTAATCAGAACTTGAAAGAAACGAGAATTCCCACTAACTGTGAATCTCATTCCACCACTTCTGTCACACCTCACCCTACACAAATATTAAACAAGCTTTGTCCACTTAGCTTAGGACGACAAACTGTTTGAATCTATATGCATTTAGTTTGATTTTTACCTCCTATATTGAACTGGCACAATATCTGCTTTTTTCTCTGCTATTTCAGCAAATGCTGCCTCTGACATCTCAAAGTGCTCCTTGGGAAAATTACACCACCCGCCATAATCGGAAGACAAGCCGTAATTGGGAGGACAGAAGTCGGTGGCTGTTAGAATGACAGTCGGGCTTCCTTGCAAGCACCACAAGATGTGATCAACACATCTAAGCTCATAGCAGGCCCCACAGGTACTTCCTCTATTAAACAACATGCTACTCAGTCCAGCGCTGTATTTTCCATAATTTATCTTATGTAGGTCTCCGTAACCACAAGCACCTTCTGCAACATTAGTGATACAAAAAAGCAATTGAAATACCAATTTCCCTCCCTTTTGGTTACATGTCATGTCTCGTGCATATTTGAAATTTTTCAAGTGATTTTGAGAATGGCAAAAGTGATTTTAATCATTTCGAAATCACGCTAAAATATACACTTAATCATTCAAATCAATTAATGTTCAATGTTACACTTTTATTCACAATTTTCACATCATATAATTGATTTTGAATTATCAAAAGCATGTTCATATTGACTTTGAGCATGTAAAAAAATGTTTTTAACAATTTTGAAACCACTCCTAAACATGCCCTAAGCCGACCCATTTTCCAGTTTCCAACTTTTGAAGGTGGGGAGAGATTCCTTTAACAGAACCCGCACAGCCAGTGAGCAGTACGGCAACTCTTGAATACTCAAATAACAACTAGAAAAATAAGCTTCTTCAAACCCAGAAAAGCACCATGTTTAAACATGAATGTAATTTCGCGAACAGAAGGAAAACAGTACCCGTAACAATTGACCCATCTGTTTCTTTGGAGTATGTTGCAGTACCAGATTTCCATTCTTCATCCTTAGCCGCAAAGATATCAAATGTTTGAAGAAGGACCAAATAGTAGACTATCATAGCTACAAAACCAGCCATTTCAGAAGAATACAAGGCCTCGAAGAAGCCTGTGCTGTGTATGTACTCAAAATGAGGTATATTTCCTTTAGAAATTTGATTTTTTTCCCCCTTAAGAAAAGCCCCTCTCTGCCTTCTTTTTCAGTATTCCCCTAATTTCTCGCTGAAATGATAGCAAGGAAGAGCGCAAGCCTCTTTGATTGCTGGAACACTATTCTGAAAAATAAAAAAGAGAATAAACTTTGACAAATCTCCAATTTTTATAGCCCTTTGTTCACATTGGTGGCGCTTTTAACGAGGCAAAGAACTATTCTTCTTAGTTTGCCGATAATTGGGGGGCTCAAAGAAGCAAATTTGGAGGCTTTCATTTTAGCCATTATCAATGTGGGAAGAGGTTGAGGCTCTATGTCAATGGCGGCAGATGCAGAGAGGAAATCCATCCATAAGAAACAGGTATGTGTTTTTCTCTCTTACTTTGTATATTAAATCAACTTTTAAGATCCCTTGAAATAGAAGAATAGAAAGAGAAGGATGGAAGCACTAAATAATGATATTAAGAAGGCAGAACTCAGAAAGTGGGGTATTTTGGTTTTGATTGTTGGATATTGGACCCAAATGGAGTTTTAAAAGGAGGTGTCTTTTGGTTTTATGGCTCATCTTTTCACGAGAAAAAAGGGTAGTGGATGTTTCTTAAAAACAAATACATAATAAAAAGAAAAAAGAAAAGAAAAGAAAATATTAGTGGATGGGGTCCTTAGAGATGGAACCTTCTCTTGGCGGGAAACGGTGCTGGAGGGTTATTATTATTAATTATTATTGGTATTATTACGGAAAATATTTTAAAAGTTACAGAAAAAATCAAATAATTCTATAATAACAAAATATCACATTTTATTTATATTCACCATACAACGTACTTTGCCATGTAATTAGTTGTGTTCAATTGACTAAAAAATTTTGGTTTTTGTGAATTACGTACAGTTGTTATCATCTTTGATTTGGTTACTTTCTATTGGGTTTCATGGATTGGTTAAGTTTTACAAATAACCCATAAGTCTTTTACGTATTTGAACATTAATTTATTTTCTTCCTCTTTCTGTTTTCTAAACTTTCTGACATAGACTGAAAACATTAAGGTAATTTAGTTGGCCAAAGTAAAATATAATCTCAATATCATGTTAATATGTAAACAAATATATGACGTACCGGAATTGATAATTTCAAAAGTTGTTCAGTTTTTTTTTATCCAAAGTCATGATTGTACTGTAGGGAAGAAATGTACCAAATTTGATACAATAGAGCTAAGGTTAATTTATAAGGTTTGGATAGCAAAAATTGCCAAAACAAGCTTAGCTTGCCATTAATTGGCAAAACCTTCGCGATGTTTCATCTCTTCTTTCCACCATTGTTGTATAAAGATGAACTCTCTCTCTTTTTTTTTTCTTTTTTTTTTTTCTCTCTCTTTCTTTTTAAGGTTTCTTTTTTGTTTTACTATTTAGGCACATATTTATTTTTAGAATTGCAAATGATAATTGATATAAAGTTGAATAAATTTAATAAAAGTTACGTTTTAGTTCACTATCAACCATCGGCATCTTTGTCAAAGATAAATGCATCTCTCTATTCTAATAAAGGAAGAAGAAAACTTCTGTTTTTATAGAGATTGTATTTGAGATTTCAATTTCATTATATCTATGTGAGATGAGAAATTTATAGAAGTGATTTAGGTTGATAATTTCGATGTTTTTTACTCTCAATATAAGTCCACGATGTTCTTATAGTATTTTTTTTTTTTTTGGTACTAATAGTTAATATTCTTCTTATATGTTTTATGAGTTAAAGAAGACTAAAGGAAAAACACAAATGGGGGCGTTTAGAGCTTGGAGTGGTTTATTATAATATGTGGTTATTATAGTCTGTGAGTTATAATAGTTTGTATTTAAGATATAGATTATTATAATATATGTTTGGGATGCAAATCACTGTAATTGAGTTACTATAATCTGTGTTTGTATTGCAGATTATTATAATCTAAATTATATCAAAAGTGATTTTTTTTTTCACTATTTTTTTTTGCAATACACATATTTGTTTTTTTCAATAGTTCATCTTTATTCTTCAAAAGTTATTTATCTACGATCATCAAATACAACTTATTTATTTATTTTTCATTCTATAATTAACTAATTTGATTTTAGCAAACAAGTGCATTTTCTAATTTCGCAAATACTTTTCTTTTTGTACAAGAACACAAATCTTACACTAATAATTAATATAATTTTTATTCTGTTAATAAAAAATATAAATAGAATTTATTAGTGAAAAAGGGCATTGCTATTTATTTCTTTCTCATATTAATTTGTTTTTACATTTTAAGACTGTTCTCTCCATATTTCATTCAAATGGTTAAAATCTATAATTTAAGTAAACATTAACATTCAAATCAAAATCAAAACATCTATCCATCTTATTTACAAACAACCATACACATTTCATACGTATTAGTGAAAGAAAATTTAAGAAAATTTATAAAACACGAAATTTGAAACTATTCTTTTTATCTTTTCACCATATATAAACTAAAATATGTGACACAAAATCCAAAACATTGCTCATCAATGAGCAGTAGTAACATAAAATTGATAAAAGAAAAAAAGAAAAAAAAATAGTGGAATTAAGATTGCAATTTAGGAGCTCCATTGTTGTTGTTTTTCCGCTCTGAATCTTGTTTTGTCTAGCTCTAGCAACCAAATATTTTGTATAATCTTTTCGAAGAATATCTTCCAAAGAGAGAGGTTCAAATCAAGAATCCCCATTAGGCCCAAGGAAAGATCATACAAAGGAATTTCTTCAATTGAAATTTGTAGTTCCGATTATACTGTTGCTATGTTTTGCAATTGACGGTTCAGATTCATCGTGATTATTCTCACATTTGAGTTTGAGGATTTCATAGTTAATTTAGCTATTTCCACGGCAACCGAACTTGAGGTCCCAATTTCTGGATTTGCTAAATGATTATTGAAACCACCAAGAATCATCTATTCGAGAAAGAAAATATACATATTGAATCGAACAGAAAAAAGGAAAAATAATTCAAATAAGATTAAAATAACAACAAACCTTCGAAAGGATTCGATGAAGCAAAACGAACGAGGGAGTAGGAGACTGAGACGAAGGGTTTCAGAGAAGGAAAAGATCGATGAGCTAGGAGAGGAAGATGGAGAAGGAGAGGCGTAGAGTTGAGTGGAGAAGAGATCGTTTGGCCAGGGAGAGAAGACAGAGAAGAATCGATGCAGAGTTGGGAGGGAAAGAAAATAATGTGGCTGTTGAGTTGGGAGGAGCAGGAACAGTGATTAGCCCTAATCCCCAAATCAAACTCAATCCTTGAGCCAAATATGGAGTGGGCTTACTCCACTCCAATCTGTGGGCCAAACATGCCCCATGAGTTTTGTAAAAAGAAGGCATAATTGAAGCACGAGAATCAAGAAAAAATAATATTAAATAAATAAATAAGAAAATTAAGAAATATAAACAAAATTTTTCCATTTATCCAAGTAATTTGGAAAACCCTCCAATATTTGTGTTTTTTTTTACAAATCCACCGAATGTTACTTTACAGTCAATTTGGCAAGGCAAGCACATAAGGATTAGATGACTAATGTGTTGACATGTGGTTATATAACCATTAAGCACACCAATGAATATCCGTAAGTTAATAGTATTTATAACTACGAGTTCATTTTGATTTTTTTTTAAATTTATTATAGTTCTAATTTACCCACATTTTGTTCTCCTTGGGATGGAGATAATAGGCAAATTTAAGTTAGTGGCACTATTCCCTATTATATTTGCAATTTATTCTTACAAAATAAATTGAAGAACCAATTTTGATTTCCGTAGTTTGAACTTTGGTTTTAATTCAATCTATATGATTCTAAACTTTCTGACATTTTAATGGACGACGCTTTGAATTCTTCCGAAGAGTTTTAGGGGCTGTTTGGGAGGATGTTTAACACTGTGGGGTTAGGTTATGTTAATCCTAACCCCCGTTTGGACGTAGGGTTATGGAAGCCCTAGTTTTAGGGTTTCCATAACACGGGTTGGGCCCTCAAAATCTTCCATTCTGTCTGCCGATTTATCTCCCTCGTGGTTCTCCTTCAACCCGTGTTAATCCATCTCATTAAACCCGTTTCCCATTTGATCCCTCCTTCCCCTTCGATTTCGATTTCACTTCTTCTTTCTTCTTTCTTTTTCTTCTTCTTTCTCCCTATTTCCCTTCGATTCCGATTTCACTTCCTTTTGGTTGCGGTTTGGTCTTCGATTTCGATTTCGATTTCGATTCTGATTTATGAGGAGAAGGCAGGTGACTTGGGTCTCGGGGAGCTGATTGATGGCAACGATTCGAGTGTCGGTCAAATTTTTCATTGTAATGTTAACCCCACTTCTCAAAGGTTCGACACAATTTACTCTCAATTTTTCTAAAATTCTTTAGAATAAATCATGTTCTTATGAATTTGGAGTGAATAGGAAGTTTAACCATAATAAGTTGTCTTAATGTGGTTTCTAAAACAAATTAACAGGTTATTTTATGGAAAGGTTTCAAATAGCCCCTGCATTTTTCTATTACAGATGAAAAATAAAGGAGATTGTAGGACATTTTCCCCTGCCATTGCTGGGCTTAAGCATTTGAGAGACCTTTATTTGCATTACAACTTGTTGTTTGAAGATATTCTTAGAGAGATTGCTAACTTGACTCTGCTTTCTGGTTTGTATTTGAATGTTAATAATTTTTCTGAGGAGATTCCTTCTGAGATTGGAAACATGGGGAGCTTGCAAGGTTTGCTTTGCTTTTGCTTCAGCTTTTGATTTTCACATAGACTTTTGTTTTTCATCCGAGTGTTTTTGGGGGTTGCTGTTTTGTTTAAAGTTCTTATGAGACTTTGAAATGGAGTTTCACAGCTTTTACTTTTACATATGCATGAGTTGTGGGTGCCATTAGAAGTTCAAGGGATGATTCTTTTTCTTGTTTCCCTGATTCTTTTTGCATATGAGTCATGATATTAACTTCAATTTTTTTATTTTTGTTGAAAATGTGTTTGTTTTTCTTTGATCTAGAGTGGTATAGTCCTTTTGATTTCAAGAGGTTCCGATGTTTCTTGAATTTAATGGGAAGCTTGTGATTTATTTGATTTGGGTTTCACTCTATTTTCTCATGTATGCATTGTTTTGTTCTTCATTTTCAGTTTTTTCTTTGTTATAATCTGCTCAGTGGAAGCATACCTACACAGCTTTCATCTTTGAAGAAGCTCAATGTTATTGTTCTCCAATCTAATTAGTTAACTGGTACAATCTCTGCAAGCTTGGGACGTTTGGACTTGTTAGTGAGAGTAGACTTGAGCTCCAATCATCTGTTTGGTTTCGTTCCTTGAAGGCTCGCTGATGCGCCTTCGCTTGAAGTTCATGATGTTTGAAACAATACCCTCTCTGGCAATGTACCTCCTGGTACCAATTGATCTTTAAACCATTTTATAAGGAAGATGTACTTATTTTTTTGTGTTCTGTTCATTTTTGTTTTCTTTTACATGAAGCTAACTAGAACATTGTTTTGCTTTTGTGCTGGATCTGATGAAGCTTTGAAGAGACTAAATGAAGGATTCTTGTATGCTAACAACTTGGGATTGTGTGGTGTTGGGTTTCCATTTCATCCTTTTTGTTTATGAGAAATTCACATATATTGGTCATTTATATGTATTTTTCATTGGTCATAAGTGCTACAATATTTTAACTCTAGATACAATTAATTAAACAACCTTTACTCAAACATTTTAACTCATATCGTTTAGTTGTGAATGAGTAAAAGTATTGTTCTAAAAACTTCTATTTTTATTTTTAAAAATTTAATTGGACGTCCAAAATACTTGGTAGAAATTGGCTATAAAAAATATTTATGTTATTCAACCATATTCAATAATATACTCTTTTGGTTAAAATAAGTAATTTAAAAAAATTGGCGTTTAAGTGGTACATTGTAACTAATTTAATTCGTAATGTTCCACTATCTTCAATTCGGTTTACGAGTGTTTTGTATGATTTGTACGATGTGTGTTACATTTCTAACAAATTGATGTAAGATGAACTCGAAAATAAAATAAAAAATACACAATATTACGTTTTTATATTTTTAAAATGGCTTGGAAAAAATTGCACACATATGTAAAAAAAATTGTTGGGAAATTGATAGTATTAATTTACTAATTCAATAAAAGTGAAAGTGGTCGTGGATGTTGGCGAAGGTAAGGTAAACTGTTACAACAAAATTTCGACGCTTTCGGAATAAATAATATACAATTAATTTTCTTTACATTTATAAAATGAATTGAAAAAAAATTAAAAAAAATCATAACACTACCAAGTAATTATATATGTTCAAAATAGGGGGACATCGTGGATTACAAATAGAAAATAATTAGTTTGTCTTTCTAAAAAATGAATTTTAATAAGTTTTTCACAATATGTTCAGAAATTAATTCTAAATTGGACAACTGTCTTTATTAATTTAATAACATTACACATACAATAAATTATTTGCAATAAGACGGGTTAATCATAAAAAAGTATGCAATAAAATTTTTTTTATCATATTTACAATCTTCTTTAAAAAATATTATATTACATAAAAAAAAATTATTAACCTAACCCATATAACATTTTTCCCAAAAAAAAATTTATCATAAATTTCACATAAACCTACCCACCTAACCCTTCCCCCAAACACATCTTATCATAAATTTTCCTAACTCTTCCCCCAAACACATCTTATCATAAAATCTTCATAACTCTTCCCACATAACCCTTTCCCCAAACACATCTTATTCTTAACACTATCATAACTCTTTCCCTAAACACATCTTATCATAAAACTACATTTCTGAACTCTTTCCCCAAACAATGATAAAACTAGGTTTATCATAACACTAATCCTTCCATAAATCAACCATTCCCCCAAACGCACCCTTAAGGTTAAATTAGAATGGTCTATTTGGTGTGAAGGGTTAGCGTTTAGTTTATATTAAAATAAAAATTTTAGAATACTAAATTATAACATTTTTTCAAGCCATCAAATTTTAAATATAACTTAAATCTTATGGTTAAAATAAGAGTAGGTTTTAATTAATATAAATATATTAAATTGATCTTTCCTTAAATTTTCTTAACTCGCAAGCCAGCAAAACAAACACAATTAAATGATGTCTAAACTAAAACTGTCAAAAACATTGAAGCCTAATGACAATTCAACCAAACTACAAATTAAATAATATGTCAAACATAATAGATATATATATATATATATATATATATATATATTTCCACTACTACATAAAAAATAAAAAGTCGTAATGCCTTTAAAATAGTGTGGGCTTACAAAAGATGCATACTATTATTGTAAACAAAGGAAGGGCAAACTATCCACATCAAAATTCATTCACAGTCACACTACTCTCTCTTTTCCAAGCTTTGCAAAATTTGTTCAAAATGTGTATGACTTCAAACTCTAATAATCTCTCACAAGACATGAAATAATTAAAGAATACATATTTGGGATTAGCCAAAGGGAAAACATACCAAAATTGTTCCATCGCCCTTCTACGTAATTACATCTTTCAAACTAACAATGCAAATGGAATCTTCATCAGTACTGTCATCAATCATTTTACCGCGGTCGTTGTTGTTTTCTTCATCTTTGGTAATACTATTGTACTTTTTGTATCTCTTATTTTTCTGGCTATTCATCTTATGCAAATTATATAGATTGAGGGTTGTTTGGTCTAAAGTTCCTTCTCTGTAAACAAAATTACCGCCTTCTTCATCCATTCGACGCCACTTCCTATTTCGATCATGGTTTCGATACAATGGCAAACCTCTACAAATATACAAACATAAATTCCTTTTTTTAGAACATATATATTTGTCCATATTGTTCACTCGTATTCAGATTCAATGACTTATGAGGAACAACCGCTTACATGTATTGATAATTTATACTCAGTTTTTTTTGGGAGATATCAAATGTAAATGTCTTTACAAACTAAATCAAAACAGTGTGTTATACAAAACATGTCCTTAGCAAAGTATTTGGAATGATTTTTTATAATAAAAGTACTTTTACATTAAAAAGAAAAAAAGAAAAAAACCTTCATAAACGGAATGTATTTTTAAAAAGTTAATTAATTATAAAAAAAAATTGTCATGGAAAAAATATTTCAAAGAGATTATTAAAAATATATATACATATAAAGTGACCTCAAAATATTGAAATAAAAAACTGATGGAGGACAATCTTCTTGATATATGCTTAGAGGAAAAAAAAAAGGAGAAACTTAGAATAGAAAATGTAAAATATAAAATAAACTATGATAAATGACACAATCATATAAAATAAACAAAATATAGTAAAGTTTCAGATTCTACCAATAAAAAACTTTTATAGACCATCAACCAATGATGTGATATAAAATTTTACTAATTTGAAAATGCATCCAGGGTAGATATATTTTTATTTATTTTAAAATATTTAAATTAGATTGTATTTCGTAACGATTGGGCGAATGAGATTGTAACCCAAACCAAAACTTGTGAGCTATCTCAAAATGACACATCTTTTGTACCAATTCTCATTGAAATAAAATGTAAAAAAAATAATTTACCATTAAAATTATGATTAAAATTTAAACACAATTGAAATGCATCTAAGAATTTTTCGATAACACTAACTAAAAACACAATTAGTTAACATAAATCACTGTATAAAACTTTTATATGATTAATTACACACATAACAATTTGAATTGTGGAAGGAAATAATTATTTATCAAATTATTCACACACATATATATAATCGGAAATTTAAAAATGTATTTAGTGTAACATATATTTTTCCTTAGTATTAATTTAAACATATTAATTATTTTGAGTGGTAAACAACATTAACATTAAAATATCCGTAAAAACCAACTTAGAATTTCAAATCATAGATTTATAGAGATTCAAAGTCTTAGCAGCAATATTTTAATACTGATGCATTATTATTAATTTATAATTTGTTTACCTCTTTCTCTTCCTTTGCCCTATATTTTTAAAGGTTACTAATTTGTTACTTATGTTACTTTGTTTTGGTTTATTTTAGTTTATTTATTTAATTTTATGAAAACTAATTTATTCAAAATATGATGTAATATCATTTAAGATGTACATCATATACATACAATCAAATCATCCCTATGATAGACTAGAGACATAAATGTGATATTTAATGAAAATTGACAACTAAGACATAAGATTAGAGTTAATGTGGAGAGATTTAATGAAATTTGAAACATTAAAGTTGACAATTTAAATTATAAAAGATAATAATTAATAAGTAAAAGAAAAGAAAAGAAAAGAAAAGAAAAGAAAAATCAATGAAGTTAAACGTGAAAAGATCAAAACAGATAGGAAAGCACATAAAAGTTAACTGATAAAATAAAAACAAATAAATAAATTTAATAAAAGGAAATGTTGAAATAAGCGATTAATTAAAAGTGTTTATTTTCTCTGTGGTCATGTGTTAGGTGATAAATGCAAAGGCAGCATGTGAAAATTAAAAGTCTGCATTACATTTTACATGCAGACGTCGAGTTTCGTGCTGTCCCATACTTTAACATTCCCTCTTATCAAATTATTATTATTATTATTATTATTATTATTATTATTATTATTAAAAATTAAGTAAGTAAAATCTTAAAAATACAACATTTAACCAAATATTTATAAAATAAAAAAATTATTTTTAAAAAATAAATATTTGGTTATAAATGCTAATAGTTCCGGAAAATGGAATTGTTTCAACTCCACGATATTATTTTATTCTTAATGAAAAATTTATGATTATTTTATTAAAAACCACTTGCATAATCTCTCCAAACGATAAGTTTTGTTATTTAAATAATTATACAAGGTTTGATAAAATATTTAAGCGTAATAAGTATAATGAATATTTACAAATTTTGTGTGATTTTATTTTATAATTCCTTTCTATTTTTAAAAAAGTTCCTTAAAAATACTATTTATTTAAGTTGAGTTATGTCTATATAAAATATTCTCCTAATTAGACAATACCTTCTCAGTAGCAAAATTGGTTAAATAACAAATTTTATTCTTTGGAGATTTTTTCATTAAAATTGAAATTAAAATGGAAGTAGTTTATAATTATATTGAATTTAATCATTAACAATACAATTTTGTGTACCTAAAACTTATTAGTGTTTAATCATGTCCAATTTTATGAATTTTATTTATCATAAAATTTGGAAACATAATTCACGTATTTTATTTTCTTAACTGCAAATTTGATAAAACATTAAATTTATTGGAAGTACACTAAACTTGAACACAGATTATACACAGACTCATGAATATATTTCTAATACATTCTTAATTGTTTCCTAAAAAATTATATACTAAAGAAATCAAGATCATTTGTAAGAAACACGTTACAAAACCTTTTTTGAAAAGATAGAAATAGCAAACATCAAATCAAATGTCATATAATAATTAATTAAAACTAATATAATAAACTAAAGTAGAAATCAATTGGTCATAATATTACAAAAATACTTGAGTCAATTTTTTCTTAAAAAATAAAAACAATACTTAGTCAATTTGAATTATATATATATATATATATATAAACATGACAAATACATCATTTAAATGGTAGGCAAGAACTTTTATAAATACATCGATTTAAATTCTTGATTTTCATAAGTATCCAATTAACACATAATTAAAATTGAAAGTTTAGATAAATACATTTATATAAGTTTATGGTCTAAATTGATATTACGGTCACAATTATAGTTTAAATCGATCAAAGTTGAAAGGCATAGATTGAAAATTTTCAAGTAAGGAGTCGGACATAAGAAGAAAAAAGTTGTCCAAAATTGACTTTTCATACTTGGAAGAAAGAGGATGGTGTTTAATATCTTTACCATCTATGAACGGAAAATAATAATAATAATAACTAACTTTACATATAATATTCTACGATTTTGTTTAATTTTTTTTATTAAAATTTATTAGAGTAGAAAAAAAAAAAAGTAAACATTTGCAAGAAATAAAGAATCAAAGATTTACTCTTATCGATAAAAATTAAAATTTAATTGGAAAAGAAAAACTGTTAATCACAGAGTAGAATCAAGTTGAAATATCCAAACATTGTTGGAGTTCACCAAATTCAAAAAGGCAAAAAGAAAGTCAGAATATTTTGTGTTTTCAGTTCATATTCATCAAATCGGTAGTCAACTATAAATCTTCTAAAATCAGAGTTGAAAATTTTGAAAAACAACAATCAATTTGGTAAAAGACTTGAAAATAAAAGAAAAAGGCGGTGAAGGAATTAAGAAGAATCATTCAAAATCAAAGAAAATCGCAAGCAAGAGCACAGAGAAATTTCCACAAAATAAAAGCACAAAATCAAAATGATTAACAACATTGTTACCTAATATGGAAGAGATCGGAGATATCAAATTTCTCGAGATAAAAATTGACGGCATCGAGAAATGCTCTGTAAGTATAAATGTGAAGACCGTCGATTCTCGGATACGGCAGTCGCGGCGTTGGCGGGGAAGGAGAAACCGACGTGGTGCGGCAATCAGCGGCGGTGTATTTATAGGATTTCCAGGAGATTCCGGCGCCGTTGACGGCGGGTTCTAGGGCGATAAAGCCTAGAGTAGCCATGATAGGTTCGAGCTCGTCGTGAGTCATGATTGGCTTGAAGGTTTTGGTGAACCAGACGGCTAATTTACGCATGGACTCCCTGAGGCAGTCCTCCATAATGGACGGAGGTGAAGCTCCGGCGGCTCAAATAGGAGAAATCGGAGGGGAAGGGGGAAGAAGAGGGAGAGGTTTTGAAGAGGTTTCTTTGGGAGGAAGGGATGTTGAATGAATGTAGGGATTTTAGGGAGAATTTTTGGAGGGTGCTACTTTGATGGGGACTATTTCTTCCTTTTGCCCTCCAACTTCTTTTATATCTCTCTTTTGCCATTACCTTTTCCTTTTTTATTTCATCAAAATCAATTTTCGTTTTTTCTATTTTACAAAAAAATAATAATAATAATAATAATAATAATCGAAAGATACCTTTGGTTCAATTTTTCAAAATAATAATTTTAAAAAAAATTTAATTAAAATAATGTTTTTTTAGGGAAAATATTTTATGGTCGAATAAGTAAAATTTTGGACCATAATACAACATCGACGCAAGTTTTAACTTCACGAATTAAATTTCTTGAGAAATATCGTGTATCAATTTATACATTAAACTAATAATTATGACTTGTTTTAAGTAGTTTTTAGGAAAATTGCATGAGATGACAAAAAAATTTAGAAAAAAAGTAACTTGTAGCACATTTTTTTTTTCATATTGAAAATATGATAAATAATTAAATATATCAAACGACTATAAGAGGCTATCTGCTTTTAAATTTGTTAGTTTTGAACTTTAATAAATAAAAATGCATTTCTAGAAAAGATTGTTTCTATTGTCTATTAAAACACAGTGCATGTTACCATGTCATGATAATTGAATTTTTTTACATTTTTATGAATAGTTTTCTAAACTCGTTAAATAAAATAAGATGTTTATTCACTAATTACTAATTATTATTATTTATTTTGCATTCTTGTTTTTATAATTAACATTTACATTTTTGTAAAATTTAGAGATGGAAGTTGTTATTTGTTGAGTTTAGGTTACAAATGATTAGATGTAATGTAATACATTTGAAATTGTTACTTGAGCAAATGTCATATAGTAAAGAAGGTTGAGGTCGAAGAGTTGGTTGATGGACCGTTTAGTTACCAAATCATCTCTCACCTTATAAACAATGCTTGGCTTTCTATTGACATTGGGTAATGAAACGCCCCGTTTTGGTTCCTTGTGGGCCAGGTTAGAGAAAACCAATAGCGGCCCTAATGAAACCCGGCCCCATCCATAACTAATTTTGGACCATCTTCCTTCCTTCCTTCCTTCCTTCTCTTTCTCTCCCATCCATTTATTCTTCTCTCTAAGACAACCCATTCCTCCACCTTCCGCCATGTTCGTTTCTTCACTCTCAAAACCTAACCAGAACCTCCGTTGAAGACGATTCTGGAAGCTGATTGAGATTCACTGAGAAGCTGTTGTTATTGTTATTGTTGGGTTGTGAATTTTAGGGTTTCGAGGTGTAATTGGGCGGAATTGACGATGTCTTTGAGAATAAAAGCAGTGGTGGATAAATTCGTGGAGGAGCTCAAGGAAGCCTTGGATGCAGATATTCAAGATCGAATCATGAAGGAGAGAGAGATGCAGAGTTACATTGAAGAGCGTGAACGTGAGGTTGCTGAACGTGAAGCTGCTTGGAAAGCTGAGCTCTCTCGTCGTGAGGTACTTGATTGAATTCTCTTTATTTCTCTGACTTTTTGTTACTTAGAGCTGCTTAATTTGAGATTACTGTTGGTGGGTTTTTTAACGCTTTGTTTAGTTAAGGAAAGTATTCAGTCTTCATCACTGATTTTTTAATCTGGAAATGTAGACGTTTGCTGCTAAATCTTACCATTTCTTAATTGATAATTTTGAGCCCTGTTCATCGTGTAGTTGAATGCCTTTCTGCCATCTATTCAAATTAAGCATTTCACCTTCTTATATTTCTTCCCCTGACGTGGTACTCTTACCTTTTTAGTAGTCAAATGGTTGTTTTCTGGACTTCACCAGCCAGAACTGCATGGGTTATAGGATGCCCATTTCCTTTGTTGGTTGTTTAACTTGTTTTCGTATTTTCCTCCAAATCTAGGAAGAGAAGACTAGGAGTGCGGGGTGATAAGTTCCCATGAGATGTTTGATATATGCTTCTGTAAGTGTTGGGAAACTCGGGCTTATGGAATCTGGAGTTTGATAGTTCGAGTCCATGTTAAGGAACTAGCTATAGATTCGCAGGTTTGGTTTGTGGGTCTATAGGTTTATGATTGACATAAATGAGAAACCAGTAATATTAGTAACCTGTAGTTTAGGACAAACAAATGTACATTCTAAAGATAGATTTGGTTTCTTAACTTCAGGTTATGTTGAAGCTGACTGGTAAACCAAATCAAACAAACAAACTCGGAGTTTGTGTTCCTTGAACATTAGTTTCTTTTCATTTCTTCATGAAAAGTTTTGCTTCTTGTTAAAAAAAAAAGAAAAACAAGAGTTTCTTGTTAGAGAGAAGAGGTTCAAACCATGGTGGTTAGTTAAGTTGTCCATAAGTTCTATATCCTAAACCCTTGGATTTAATATCCTTTAAGTTTTCTCAACCCCAATATTTTAGAGTTAGGAAAGCTGTCTTGTCAGATTAATTGAGGATAAAAAAAAAAATCTATTAGTTTTGTGGTGCAGCATAGCGGAGTACATTCAGCTTCACTCAGACAAGTAAGTTGGCAACATTCACATAGATCATCTTACCTCAAGTCAGACAAGTTGGGCGTGGAGGAACTCAAAGTTACCGAATAGGCAGATATTTGATTGCATCGAGTAGATGTTAATTAGTGAAAGGACTATTGAAGTAAAGAAGAGCTTGATTTTTCCTTTTAGGGTAATAGTAAATTTGGCTCATTTTGTTGGAGAAATTAGAATTATGTCATTGTGGTTTGATGAAAATCGTCATTATTTAAACCATAAGAACTAAATTCCAACTTTCTCCAAATGATAAGGACCAAGTTTGTAATTTAACAATTTTTTTTTGTCATATTCTCAATTCACAATGTTTTTTCGCCCCCTTTTTCTTCTTAAATCAATTGACCATTCATCCATCCAGAAAGAAGAGTGCTTTTACATCATATTTTGATTTTTTTTTTTCCTTCCTCCTTTTAGGCAGAGATTGCAAGACAAGAAGCAAGGTTGAAGATGGAAAAGGAAAATCTGGAAAAAGAGAAAAGTGTGCTAATGGGAACTGCATCAAATCAAGACAACCAAGATGGAGCTCTTGAAATTACTGTAAGTGGTGAAAAGTATAGATGTCTTAGGTTTGCAAAGGCTAAAAAATGAGGCTGACATAATGATATGATAGTGAAAAAGGAAGAGAAAAAAAGGTAGTGTCTTGATTGTGGCCTCTTCTTCCTCTTAAGCTTGTTATAATTTTTTTTTCAAAGCAAAATCATTATTAGTTTTGAAAGCTTCTAAGATGTACATGTAGATAATTATTTGCTACATCATCATGATTGTAGCAGTATTTATTAATCATTCCATTCCATTTTATCTAATGAATGAATAGATCTCCATCTCCCAAGAGAGTTCTGTTTTGTTTGTTTTTTTGGTACAACTGCAGGACATGAGATTGAACCTCCAACCTCTACGGAAAAAGGTCACGTTAATTAATGTTAAGTCAAAGCTCACTTTGACGAGTATTATCTTTTCTTTTCTCATTTTGTAAGGAAACGTATAGAACACAAACTGCCCAAATTTGAATAATTTGATCGCAGGTTTTACTAACAAGTAACATCCTCAATCTAAGTTTTTCATGGGCGCAGTGTAATAGTTAAATGTGGATTTTGTATATTAATGTGTTCACAATTCCTACTCTTATTTAGACAAAACGATATACCAACTTTTACTCTAATTAGGATGATATCAGTAAATTTTGGGTTAAATCACCAATTTGGCCTTTATGGTTTAATCCAGTGAGTTATAATTTAGCCTCTATCATTTAAAAGATTTCAATGCGGGAACTAATTAGGCAAGAGACTTGTGGTTCATTCAACTTTAGAGGATTTTATATTATCTTTCATTCACCGGCGGATTTAGTATAGATTCGAGCCTCCCAATTTTATCGTCTTTATATAATATATATAAATGAAACTATTCAACTTTTAATACATAGTTTAGTGATTACAAAAACTCTATTTGCAAGCCTCTTCCAACCTAGGTTTTAATCTTATGTAATTTATTTTTCAATTTTTTTCTTTTTTTCCCAAATTACAACCAACCCTTCGATTTCTACATCAGAAATAAAGCCCTCCGCCATTGCTTTCATTTGATTGTTTGTGCTTGGATTCTAACTTCATGACATACATGCACAATGCTTTTTTGTTTTTATATAAGAGCAACATTTGGATATATTATAGTTGCACTATTTTTCTAAAGCAACGATTAAGTGCATTCTTCCATGCTCTTATTAATCTATTATACAAAAATAAAAGTTTTAAAATAATATTTGGTAATATTATATCAGTGTGATGGAGAGATAGGAAGCATACGAGATGGATGGATGCATCGATGGATGCATCTAAGTATTTTTTTTATATATAGTTTCATTAGAAAGGTTTTAAAAATATATTGAAAATATAAGAAGAATTTGTCTATCTAATTAGACAATTAAGTGAACTAAAAAATATGAGCAATCAAGATGCACTTTTTCTTTATATAAAATTCTAATATTTTTATTGATTTAAAAATATTGAAATTTCTTTCATTTAAATGAAACAATTCAATAATTTTCATGGATTTGACTCTATGTCAATTCTAAATACATTTAGAAGCTTTTAATTATCTAAAATAATTTCTCAAATTTAATCTCCTAATTTATTTTCATAATTAGTAATTAGTTGTTTGATTACTTTTTGAAAAAAGAAATTGGCAAAATGGATATATAAAAGAAAATCTTCCGTTTTGCATGATTGTAAGCATGGTATTCATGACGCTTAACCCACACGTTCTCTCACCATTTTTTCTTACAACTAATGCTCTCTCAACCTCCGCCCTTCTCCGGTCCGGCGCTCCGACGAGGTTCCGGTCAACGGGCAGTGGCGGCAGGTGTATTTCTCTTTTTCATGTGTGCGACGGTTAACAATCAGAGACTTAGTGGGGGAAAAGAAGTTAACGACGGTTAACAATGGCGGATTCGAAATCACCCCCATTTTCTCAGCATCTCCGATTGCAAATTTAAACTCAAATACCGTTCCATTCATGAACCGGTAAGCTAAAACAATCTCTTCCGATTTCAATTTCTCTGAGCAGAAGCAAAGCTCTTGTTAAGCTATTAGCATGAACTTCCTCTTTTACACTACACTTTTTTTGGTGCTCTCGTCTTCCTGTTCTAGCTCATTTCTTAGTAGAGGAATATTGGAATCAGACGTTTCAGGAAGCTTGTTGCGTTACAGAACTAAGAGTTCTCATGTTTACAGTGTTAGAAGCTTTGGTGCCCGAGCAAATGGCTTGACAGATGATAGCAACGTATGTTCTGTGTTTGTGTTTGTTGCTTTTTTTTTTTTTTTGGAAATTGTTTGAGATTTTACTTGATGAATTGTATTCCTTAAGCTCTGTTGAACCGTTGAGACTCTCTTCTCTGCTGCAATTTCCTGTATTTTCTATCCGTTTCTTGTTCCATTTCTTTAGCTCACTAGAAAGGACAACTTTGTTATTATATGCATTGTTCCTAAGGATTTCCATGAATCTGTCTTGTTGTGTTTTCTAGTTGTCTACTCATATTTAGAATCGTTCAATCAGATGTTTTCTGCTCTTAGTCCAATTTCTTGCTTGGTGGAAATGAAAATCCAGTTTCCTTCCAAATGGCGAGTTTGATACATGATTAGAAGTAGTAAAAAGTGTTCATCGACAAATTACATTGTGTTTGATTCTACATTCTAGAAGGGGTTTTAGGTGGTTCTCTAACAATCACAAGGTTTAATAGTACTATGTGTGTGTGTGTGTGTGTGCGCTTTCTCATAAAACAATCCGACTTTTTTTTTTAAATTGACAATATATTGCTTTCAAACATGATGTTTTTGAGTAGGAAGTGGTTGTGCTTTCAAAAAGATTAAGATCACTTTTCAAAAGTTTTGATTTGCTTGTGATTCAGGCCTTCTTAGCAGCATGGAGGACGGCCTGTGACTCAGCTGGAGTTGTAACTTTCCTGATTCCAAAAGGAACCTATCTGGTTGGTCCGGTTAAATTTTCTGGCCCTTGCAAAAATGTGTCATCTCTGACAGTTAAAATGAAGGCAAGGTTCTAGTCGTCTTCTTCTTTAGGCTTCCTTCGTCAAATTTGTTTGGTTTGAGACATTGAGCTTGAATGCAGGGCTATTTGAAGGCATCAACAAACCTGTCGAAATATGGTTCTGGTGCAGGCTGGATTGAATTCAGATGGATGGAGGGGCTAACCTTGACCGGAGGTGGAACCTTTGATGGTCGAGGCTCTGAGGCATGGCCATTCAACAACTGCCGCGATGACTACAATTGCAAACTCCTTCCTACTGTAAATTCCATACCACATTTTGTTCTGTTTGAATTTTAACCCATTAAATGTCTTGAAACGCTAGAAATTGCAAGAATTGTTCTATTGCTGTCATTTGAAATACCGGTGAAATTATTTCAACAAACCATTTCGATTTCATGCCTTGAAACTTTAGGAATTGCAAGAAATGTGAACTACTTTAATTTAAAGCATTAGTAAGTTAATAATGCAAATCATTTCAAACTCATGTCTTGAAAGTTGAAAAGTTAGGACTTGCAAGAAACGTTATATTGCTGCCATTCGAAACATCAGTAAGATTCTTACAATGAACCGTTTTAAGCTCATGTCTTGAAGCATTGGTATTTCAAAAAATGTTTTATTCCTGCCATTTGAAACATCAATTAAAATCTTAAAATATGCAATTACAATTTGAAATATTACGAACTACCATTCGAAAAATCAGTAAGATTCTTACAATGTCTCGGTTCTTTTCAGAACTTGAAATTTGTGGCTTTGAATAATACGGTTGTTCAACACATAACTTCGCTGAACAGCAAGTTCTTTCACCTGGCTTTAGTTCAATGCAAGGGGTTCATAGGTAGCAAACTCAAGATTTCTGCTCCAGAAAATAGTCCTAACACCGATGGCATCCACATTGACCGAAGTTCTAATGTCCATTTTTCTTTATCACATATTCAAACGGGTGACGACTGCATATCCATCGGACAAGGGAACTCTGAAGTCACAATCTCTAGCATCAACTGTGGACCTGGCCATGGGATCAGGTACATAGATTGCTACCAAAAGGTTTTATGTTTCTGTCATCTATCCTGTATTCATCTACTAGAAGTAGTTTTCAGGATGACGACTTTTGTTCATTGCAGTGTCGGAAGCTTGGGAAGATATCGAAATGAAGGAGACGTAAGCGGATTAGTAGTTAAAAATTGCAGCCTCACAGGTACCGCCAATGGGATCAGAATCAAGACATGGCCAAACTCTCCTGGCAGCAGCTCAGCCACAAACATGACATTTGAGAACATTACCATGAACAATGTGTCCAATCCAATTATCATTGATCAATCATACTGTCCATTCGGATTTTGTTCTTTCAAGGTAAGCCAGTGCTCTCTCTACTTAATCTTTTTACAAAAAGGGACCGTAAGGTTTTCTTCACGGGAGAAAAATATAGTATTTTCAGATATAAATTTCATTGTAGTCTTTGGACTTGCAAATTTACTCTATTTGAGTTTACAAGCTTTCATTTTTCATTTGGTCTAGTTTCCGAACTTTAAGAATCTCTATTTTGATTCCTACATTTTTCTAGTTCGTGAATTAAAAGATACTAGTTTAGACAGATCCAAGTAAACGTTATCAAGACTTACGAACTAAAAATGGATATTTTGAAAGCTTAGATACCAAAAGGAAATAAAAAGAAACTTTGTTGACTAAAATATCTATGTATGCATACTTTTTAGAGGTTTAGTTAAAAAAATATCCTTTCTTAAACAAATTTCAAAACTATGGCAAAAAGTTATTGAATGGCAAATGCATTTCCCGAGATGAGAAGCTGATTTATTTGGACAGGCACCATCTCTTGTGAAGCTGAGTGATATTTATTTCAAGAACATTAGAGGAACATCTTCCTCTAAAGTGGCTGTGGCATTAGAATGCAGCAAGGGATTCCCATGTCAGAACGTGAACCTTGAAAATGTTCACTTGGATCTTTCATCAGGGGAAAATCATCCATCTTCTACTTGCAAATATGTTAGAGCCAGGTATATTGGCACCCAAATCCCACCCCCTTGTGCTTAGATTTACAAATCATATGTTTCTAGTTTGTTTATTATGTTGCAAACCATATTCTCTTATGTTTTTAAACATTAGCCTAAACTGTCTAGTTAATTATTATACTATCTTGTGTTCTTTTTGAGGATTCGATCGGAATAAGAACTCTCAAAGGCACGAAAAACAGATAAGAACATTTAAAGATAGATTTAAATTTCAATATCAATATCAATGAATAAACTTACAATATAATATAGCCTTTGGAGAGGGCTATACTCTTTTCCACTGTTTCCCACAAGAACTCGCTACCAAAATCTTCACTACTTCCTCTCAGTTCACTCCCACTATTTATAACTAAAAGCCCCAACAAGTTACTGTCTAATTACTAATATGCTCCTCCTACCTACCATCTCCATAACTATCGGTCGTACATATTCCAACACACACTCACACTATATATGAATACTTGAAACTGTTTCTAAGATGAATGTATGAAAGTATTATAGATTCATTTATCGGAGGGATCTGTTTCTTTTCTTCTCTTCCTTTTTGGAGGGAATTATGCTCAAGTTGACACATGATAAATTTTTATGTTATTGAGATGATAGATGGTGTTTTTGTCTATTGAGCTATGTTGCAAAGGATAAATTAATATAATTTTACATTCATTTTGATCTTAATACATCTTGTGAATGTGTGAATTCGTCGGGTTGACTTTTTTTTAAAGAAGATTATCAAATATAGCAAAATAAACAAGATATTTACGCTTCGCAGAAAATAGTGTAATGAATTTTTGTCTTTTAGTGGTTTTTTTTCTTCTGTAAATCGTAAAAAGTTTTTTTATTTCTTTTTTTTAGTTAACAACATACGTAGGTTAGAGATTCGTATCTTTGTACCTTTGTTCTATTAATTAAAAGTATGTGCCTCAACCCGTTCAATTATGTTCATGTTAAATATTGTTGATAACAATGAATGATTTGAGGAGTTAATTTGTACCCAACTAGATTAATTAAAACATTAATATCCCCATTGCATCCATTAGAATAGTTATATGTTACTTTAATATTAATTAGGTCGTCGAAGTGAGAGCTTAGCTCATTGGTAATTGACATAATCTTTACTATAGGTCAATTGTTCGATCTACCACCCTCGTACTTTTTAGTAACATCAATCACATCCATAATTTTAAAAATTGATACTAGATCAACATTATTACATAAAGGTCAAGGTGGGTATATATTACAGGGTAAACAATGCTTATTTTGGCAACTAATTTTGTTTCTAGATACTTTACTTAAGTACAAACATGATATTTTTACATGCCAGGGGCTCGACACCAATATAAAAGGATGGTTTTCATTACAGGAATAGCAAAAAAAATAAAATTTTTTTTTTGGAAAAATAGTAAAATTATGATTTTAATTTTAAAAATGGCAAAAACGGAAAATTTGAATATTAAATTGTTATAAAAAGGACTTAAATGTCCCTGTTTTAGTGAAAATCACACATTCTAAAATTTTGGAATGAAGAATGGGAAGAAGATGTAAAAACCTCTACAAAAAGATAATCATGATACTGTGAACTTTTATTTCATTTACCATAAATAAGAAAAAAGAAAAAACAAACAATCTTGTTTATTAACAAGAAAAAATTGAAAAAGGTGAACAAAACCTTCCATTATAAAAATAGGAGAAAATAAAAATTTTGAAACTAATTTAAATTTTAGTTAAGAGATACGTTGAGTTCCAAATTAGTCAAAACGTTTAGTTGAATGGAAAAAAATCTTTTGATATTTTAGCTAAAAAAAATTCAATTTAATAAATTAGATTTAAACCATTAAAATAAGTTTTATAAAGTTTATTGATGAGATCTTTTGATATTTTTGAATTTATTAAAGATAAACACAAGTTTAAGATAATAAAAATGAATAAGATATTTCAAAAATTTTCTTAAATTCATATATTTTCGAAATCTTAGTAAAATTATATATTATAGATTATTTAAATATATTTAAAAACTCTATAAAATAAATATGAAAACATTCACTAGAGATAAAAGATTCTACTAGATATAGTTTTAGTAAATAGATATAAAAACATTTGTTAGATATAAAAGGTTAATTTACCTTAAAAAAAAAAGGTTAATTTAGATATAACTAATTAGAGATAATATGGATAGAGATTCATATAGGTTAGGATCTAACATAATTGCAAAATACTATGTTTGGCAAATCTGGCCACCTTACCCATGTATGTTACATTTAGAATACATTACATATCTGTCACAAAATTTATTAAATCAATTTTTTTTACTAAAATTTCTAACTATTGATCCAAAATTTGTCATTCCATCTAATTTTCCTTCAATAAATCATAAACAAAATCTAAGAAGCATAAGAAAAAAATACAAGTGACAAGTCATAAGTATACCATATATTAAAACATGTTTTCTCGCTTAAACAAAAAATATTTATTTATTAATTTAACATTTATCTTTGAATCTATTCATCGATGTGATGTCAACATTTTATTGGTACTTTTAGTGTGGATAATTTTTTTTATAATAGACATCAATATTTTTAATATCATGGATGTTTAAAATGTTGATCATAGAACCAAGAAAAACGAAAAACAAAGATGATAGAAGTACTTTTGAAAGAATGGGAAAGTAGAGCAGGTTTTATAATTTAATAACTATTTAGGAAAAATGATTCTTATTCCCTCCCTAGATTGACACCTTTTCTTTTACCACTTTTTTTATTTATTACTTTACTATTATTATTATTTTTAAACACAGGTTTTCACGATAATAATATAATATTAAATAAATACGACACGTCGTCTCATATTCTTTCTCTCTTCCACCATCCTCCCACTTCCCTCTTCCCTCTGCTTCCATTGCTCTGCATGACCAGCGTGCACCTCAATCCCACAACCTCCCCAAGCTACCTAACCCCCCGTCGAATCACATCGGAGCTCGCCGGACATGGAGAGCGCGTCGGAGCTTGTCCCATTTCCACTGCTTCTCACACCCATTGAGTCCAATTACCGAGCCTGCACCATCCCCTACCGATTCTCTTCCGATAATCCTCGCAAGCCCACCCCCATTGAGCTCCAATGGATCGACGTCTTCTATAATGTCATCCCTTCCTTCAAGTACATCCGATTTCTCTATTTCTTCTATTTCCTTTTGTTTTATTTTTCAATAATTGCGTATTGTGCTGCTGGGTGGACGGGGAAGTCAACAATTGATCATTCTGTTAGAGTTCGCGATGTGGATTTGGTCTGATTTACCGTGTTCGTGTTGCGGTTGTTTTGTTTTTATTGAATGGGCTACCTGATGGGGAGATCTCAGTATGGTTGATAGTTGATATTGGTTTCCTTTCAGGGGGGAAAACATTTGGTTTCTTAGGGGTGGAATTCATCATTTGTTTTTCTTGTTAACTTGTTCCGTTAACAATTTAGGGTTTTTGTGTTTGTAAGTTTCAGTCAAGCTTAGAAAAAATTGGATGGTTATGATCTTTCTTAGACCTTGGTAGTACTTTCCTAATCTTGTTTGACATTTCTAGAGAACGGGCGGCGAGTGATCCCACAGTCCCAGATGCTGAAGCAAAAGCTGAAAAATTTGCCCAGAGGTGAAATTCCTTTGAATGTTGTTACATCATGTCTCCTTCTTTAAAAAATTGCTTTGCTTCTTCCCGAACTGTTATTAATTTAAAGGACTAATACCCCTTCTGCTCGATCAGATTAGCTTGCCAGCTTGTGATTAGCCTTGCTGCACCTACAGAACACACTAATTCTATGGTGTATCAGTTATGGGACTTATCCTAGAAACAAATGTTATGGGCCTCATTCTGTGCTTTTGTATAATTTTTTGAAGGTATGCTCAAATACTTGATGACTTAAAGAAAGATCCTGAAAGTCATGGAGGACCACCTGATTGCATTGTAAGCCAATTTTAGTATTTTTAAATAATTAAATAAGAATATGCTTGGCTTAAGCCATTTAATCTTCATGGACTGACTTATTGTTAAATATTGTAGCTTCTATGTAGACTTCGGGAGCAAGTACTTAGGGAATTGGGATTCAGAGATATATTCAAGAGAGTGAAGGCAAGTATATATTTTTCTTCTATTAAATATTTTCCTTCTAAAAAGAAGAAAATTGTAGCCCAAAGTGGAGGGAATTGGGAAATGTAATGTTTTAAAGGGCAATAAGGATTATTGGAACTGATATAAATCAACTTAACTCTTTGAGAGTGTAGACTAGCATGAATTACCTATGATTAGATTGGATATGGATTTAAAGATACTTGCTACCATTATGATCTCCCTGGGGTCACGCAACCAGGGATATTAATGATGTCAATTGTCACACAAGCTTCTAATTTTTGAACCTTATAAAGCTAGGTGATGTTCACCATTTGCTCTCCAATGTCGATATCCAGGAATTTTGGATATTAAAAAGGAGATTAAAGCTGTTCCACGGTTGTAAAGTCTCATATTGTATGACATCGACCACAATTACATTGTTCTGACATCTTTTTGTCTTGGTTTCTGACTAATAGGATGAAGAGAATGCAAAGGCTATAACCTTATTTGCTGACGTTATTCGTCTCAATGATGCCATTGAAGACGATAGTAAGCGTTTGGAGAATCTAGTTAGAGGAATATTTGCTGGGAACATTTTTGATCTTGGTTCGGCTCAGGTGGGTCAACCTTTCATCGTGAAATGTGATTCCTATTGATTCTTGATTGCTCATATTTATTTTCTCGACTACATATAACTGATTCTGATTACTTGAAGACATCTTGAACATTAGTTTGAAGTGAAATTAGTTCATGTTTTGAAGCTAGCTGAAGTTTTCTCAAGGGATGGTATGTCTTTCTTAGCGAGTTGTCAAAATCTTGTTCCTCGTCCTTGGGTAATCGATGATTTGGACACCTTCAAACTAAAATGGAGTAAAAAGTCATGGAAGAAGGTTAGTTCAAAATGTGATTTACTGAATATGTTCTATTTTTTCACATGGAAGTTCGTACCTGGACTTACCTTAACTCAGTTATTTGTTGAAGCTAATGTATAACGGAGGCTTTTTTACATTATGACAGGCTGTAATATTTGTTGATAACTCCGGTGCAGATATTATTTTGGGCATTTTGCCATTTGCTAGAGAGTTACTCCGGCGCGGAACTCAGGTTTAGCGGTAGATGTGGTTTCTGCATCTTACACAACATTTCTTTTGAAAACTCCAAAATTTACTATTGAATTCTGGTTTTTTATGGCAAATTAAACTTCACGCTTTTAGTTGAAATTGATTGAGATGTTATATGAGAGACAAAGAAGAGAAAATTGTATTTTGCTATTTATAGTTGTACCTTGCATGTTTGCTCTGTCGAACTATTAAATAATATTTGAAATCAAGAACTTTTAGATTCATCATGGAAATACCTGTACTGGACAGGTTATAAGCAGAAATCCTAACTCTTACCTTTCCCCAACTTGGCGTGTTTTATTGTTTCTTAACACTAGTGAACTATAGGTGTCCTTTCTTCTTCTACTATGTGATTTTTTTATTTAGTGAATATTGCTCAATGTAGGTTACCTTTAAAGAATTATTTCATCCTGACACAAGTGATCAAGTCTGTGAATCAGATTTGTGGTCATTTTAGTTTACTTGGCAGTTAATATTTATACTTTTTACTTCTCAAGGATAAAACCCTACTGTAGGAATCATTCTATGTCTGAGTCTACAGAAACTTTTATAAGTGTCTATGATATCTTTTTCTTAAATGGTACCATAAAGTTTTTAAATCCAATTGGGTACTTTTCCAGAGAGTAGGTTGCTCTTGTAATTATCATGTTTTATACGTTACCATGTTGAGTATAATTTACATGTTTCCCCCATCTGCAGGTTGTCTTAGCGGCTAATGACTTGCCCTCAATTAATGATGTAACTTATAATGAACTAATTGAAATTTTATCAAAGGTAGTCGAGAGTAATATTTTTTAGTATTTATGAATTCATTGTTTTTATCGTCTAATTTAACGTTTTGCAACTTATCAGCTGAAGGATGACCATGGACAACTTATGGGGGTCGATACTTCTAACCTTTTAGTTGCTAATTCTGGCAATGATTTGCCTGTAAGACATGCAATTTATATGTCTAAATTTGTTTAATGGTTCCGTAGGTTTTTTATATCTTTCTTGTTGGTATGGTAAGAAAATTTTCTTTTTGTCTCCTTGAAGGTCATTGACCTTATTCGAGTATCCCAGGAGCTTAGCTACCTGGCAGCTGATGCGGATCTAGTTGTCCTTGAAGGAATGGTGAGTTCTTATCATTTCATCATGCTACTAAAATTAAATCTGAAGTGAATTTATTGTGTTGGAGCAAATCTGAAGGTTTATCTTAGTAATATTGGAGCAAATTTAGTTTTTGTGCTGCACAGTTTTTACTCATTTGTAGTTGGAATCTCATTTGACAATATTTGAAGGTGTTATTTAGAAATACTTCAAAGCTTTTGGAGTAAAGGGTAAAATGGAAACTTTCAAAGTGTAGGAGCATAATTGAAATAAATACCGAACTTCAGGATTATTTTGTATAATTTAACCTATTTTTTAAAAAATAGTTATCCTAAAATTATTAAAATCATAGAACATTTCTAAAGGGTCCTAACCTCTAGTTACTAATGACTGATTTGTCAATGGAGAAACAATTTCAGTGAAAGCCACCATCTGATGACTGATGAGCTGTTTAATTTTTTATTTAACATTTGCAGGGTCGTGGAATAGAAACAAATCTTTATGCTCAATTTAAGTGTGATTCACTAAAGATTGGCATGGTAATGATTTCACTCTTGTGATCATGAATGTTGTTTCCTCAAAAATAGCCTAAGCAGTTGACATATTTGCTAATTTACAAGTGATTTTTCTGGATTTACAGGTAAAGCATCTGGAGGTTGCAGAGTTTCTTGGAGGAAGACTTTACGATTGTGTCTTCAAGTACAACGAAGTTTCTAGTTGATGACATCCTTTGGTACCTCTGCCCTCATTTTTTTAATATCATTAAATATTTGATCATCGTAGGATAGGTTCCGTCTGTTGCTTTAAAAATACCTAGCTTTATTTATGTGAATGAACTTGAGTAGGTGTTTCCATTCCGTGATTATGAAGAGACGTGAAAGATATATTTTTATATATTAGAAATTAGGAAAATAATAATATAAAAACATTCTGGAGAATTGTTGACATACTGCAGCGAGTAATTTCCCCACATTTTCTATTATGTGAAACCTAGAATTTTTGTTCTTTCTTTTTGTCGTTATGCTACCCTTTCTTCATTTAGTGTTGCCATTCTTTGGGCCACTTGGGAAGGGTTCTTTTAAGAAAAAAAACCTTTCTGGTAATAAGATGCAATATTCTAAAAGGAGTAGCAATTTATTTCATGTCAAACCATTACAAATTTGGTCCTTTTATTGTTAAAAGGTAATAAAAGTTGCCTTTCATATCGATTTGAAAGGAAATTGGTGGGAAGAAAAAAAGAATATGACAATCATAGAGACTAGAGGGCTAACTTCATTGGATTATTTCTCTTTGGTTGGATAAGAAGCCATTTGGTTGATTCCACATAGTCCTTCAGGTTTTCCTGTATTTCTCTTCATCCTAATATATCCATTTTCTCCCCATTTTGGTCCCCATGAGTTCTTTACTATAATGTAGTCTGTTCCCTCTGATGAACCATACCCAACGGCTGTCACGCCATGATCCATTTCGGTTCCACAACGGCCTGTGAATATTCCCTGTTGAAAGACAAACCAATGATTTTGTGGTTAGGTCAAACTCAAAGCAGAACCAAACCATCCATTTCAAATTCTTTATGAAGAAAAGTAGAAGTATGACTGCGTTTACAATCTTACCCCTTTGTAGAATTGGAAATTTCTACCAGAAGCTTCAATGGCTACACTGACAGGTTGGTGACTCAATGCTTTTAGGAGACTCTGTTCATCGTTTGCTGGCACATCTTCGTAACCGCTAATGGTCACTACCTCAAATTGTTCCTAGGGATTATAGTAACATGTTTTTAGTAAATATTAGGAAGTGCAAGCTTTGTTTTTTGTGTTTCTAGAAGATTAAGTTTTCACCTTTTCTCTGATACATCTTCCTTCCTCCATTAGATATGGGTAGTCTTCTTCCTTTCGAAGTCCGGAATTCGACATTATGTATTGGAAGGCATAATCCATCAAACCACCGTAGCACCCGTTGTTGAAGCTTCGGTCACAATCGATCAATTCTTGTTCGGACAAGGAGGTTAGATTTCCAGTGACAATTTGGTTTATCCCCTCCACAGCCGCAACGGTTGAAAATGCCCAGCAACTCCCTGAATTTCAAATCATAGTTTTGTTCAAATATCATGTAGGAAAGTTTTGAACTCTTACCATAACTAGGTAGAAATAAATAGATGCAAAAAGGAAGAGACCGCAAGAGCCTTGGTTCTTGACAGGAGTAACAGCTCCTTTAGTTCTCCAATCAACCGACTCGGGCAAGTCCTCCACATCTCTATAGCTAAACCCACGAGACGATCGTTTCCTCGGAAACTCAACTCTCAATCCCAAATATTTACTCTTGAATTCTTCATGGCTCAGGTCTGCAAATTCATTCAACCCCAGCCAATAGCTAGAAACCTTCTTGTTTGTTTCATCAATGTGCTTCAAATTGTCGAGGAATATCTCAAATCTATGGAGTTTCTCTTCAACACTCCGATACGTTTTACTGTGCTTTGACATCCATGACTCAAACAGCTCGATGGTTTTATCCATGGAGGCTAAGTGCTCGGGGGAATAGCCTACGATTGAAAAATCATGAGCGATACCGTAAGTGATGAATAAAGTGGCAGAGAGGATGAGGGTTGTTTTGGAGAAGGTAGAGAAAGCCATTTTTGAAGGAGAGGAAAGAAATTGGTGGAATGAGTAGAGAAAGGGGGTTGGGGGGTTCTTATATAAACTGTTTGTTTGGTAGATTTTGTGGGATTTCTTTAAAGTGAAGCAGTTTATTCCATTTCAATATTTTTGTTAATACTGTGTCTTTAAGATTGGTTCTTTTTTGCAATCTTTTTCACTAAGTTATGTTTAGAATTATTATTATTCTTATTTTAACATTAGGTAAATGGCTAACAGTTTCACACTTATGTGGTAAATTTAAGCGAGCTATCTTAAATAAAAATGGATTTTTGAATTTGATTTGCAATCTCAGTTGAGTTTAAAATGAAAAACTTGACACATAGATCTCAGTTTAAATTCTTCTCACTATTATTTGTAGAATTAAAAAAAAAAAAAAAAAAAACTCTTTGCAAATCTCAAAAATTGTTTTTCTATACTTTGGATTGAGATGTTTGACTTTGAAGTTAAGTGTGTTTAATTGAGGATTAAGTTGTATTGTATTGGCCATTGATAAACTTACATTTGCTATTATTATATATTCACTTTGCAATGGTGGGAATAAGAGACTAAATTAAACAATGGATTTTTGAAATGGTAGTTGGTATTTTTATTTATTGATAGATATATGGTTGGATTGACAATGGAACTTGTATGAAATTATACATCACCCATCTTCATAATTGTTGTGTGCTACTAAACATATTTTTAGAACAGTTCTGTAAAGTTGATCAACAATTTACCATTACAAATCTCTTTATCAATGAGTGCTTATTAAAAAGTTTGCAAAATAAATAAAAGGCCACATTATAAAGAAAATGTCAATGTGTCATAAATATCTTAAAATTTTAAAAAAGGATAAAAAAAAAAAAAGGTTATTGTTGTTAATGTTGATTAAAAAATTTAAAAGTCTACTTTTGTATTTCCAAAAGTTAAAAAAACAATACATTTTAACTTTAAGAAATATCTACAGTTAAAAATATTTGAATATAAATTGTTAACTTCTCGTAACTTTATTACGTAAAATCTCTTTAAGAAAAGATAAAGAGAATGTTGCTATGTTAATAGGGTGTTCAATTAGTTTAAAGTTTTTGTAAGTTTTGAAGAGAATCAATTGTTAGAAAAATTATATATATCCTCATTTTTCTTAATTGTTAATTCTTTGCTTACACCAAACTCAACATTCAAAATAAAACAAAAAACCTAAATTAAAAAAAAAAAAAAGTATTTTAACTATTTATTTTATTCAACACAATGTTGTTAAAATATTTAAGTCTAAAGTGCTTTATTCGCTTCACCTCAAATAAAGAGTGGGCATAGCTTTTTTAAATATAATTTAGCCAAATGAAAATTTGTGGGTTAAAAGGATTGTTGTTTATTTTAGAAAAGTTGAAACAAAGACTTAGTTTGAGGTGGTGGCAGTGTAGAAATATCTTTGTTGTTGAAATCAACTTTGAAACCTTCGAGCTTCATTTAATCAGAAGTATAAATAATTATATAGGCTTTTTGTACAATAACTGTATTAAGTATTTAAGTATTCAACCTCCAATTTCAAGAGAGTAAGTAAGTACAAATCAATTAGATAAACTCAATGTATACGATCGATCAAATATTGTAAATTTATATCTTTCAGAACTTAAAAGGAGAAAAAGAATGTATTAAACTTTTAAAATAATAATAATAAAAAAGTTTGGTCTTTGAAGTTTGTATCTATTTGGTGTTGCCTAACATCCCGAGCTTTAAAACATTACTAGGTTTTTTAACTCCAACTTTGTGTCTAAAAAATCTTTAAAGAAAAATATTTAGGTGCTTTAATATCACCTATTTTACTAAATTGTCCAATCAAATTTTGATGTTGGAGTAAATTCTTCTTATTTCTTTTATTATTATTATTATTGTTTTTTTGATTAGAGAGCCCCAGAAATGATGATGTTACAAAAATACCATGAAAAAAATGGTTGGATTTCTTTACTCCTTAGTCTCCTCCCAATTTATCTATCACTTTTCTCAATGGTTTCTCATTTCTTCCCCATAAGCAAAGCTTTCCCCTCTCTTCCCTTTAATTTTATTTCCAATCCACACTCGACTTATCCTTCAATTACTATAAAGCTGCTTTGTATATGATATGAATGATATAACATTGAGCTAACTCCCAAGTAATGAATGCTTAAGTTGGCACATGAAAAAGAAGTTCAAAACAATGAAAACAAATTAAACATTCATCTTTAAACAAGGAATGTTTGTTATAGGACAAAATATAAGAAATTAAGCATGAAATAATCAAATGAGTAGTGATTTATCATTTGATAATAACCTTTTTTATTTTTTGAGAACTAGAAACAAGAATATCCTCACTAATACTAATTTTGTTCTTCGTTTCTTGGAAAAAAGAAATAAAAACAAAATTTTATTTAATAATCATTTATTATCTTTCTTTTCTTTTTGTCTAATATTCTCTTATTTTATAAAAAAACATAAACAATATATATACACATATATACATATAACGTTATGATGTTCGTAAGTATGATATAATTATACTATTATGTAAATTTCTGGTCATAAAATGTTATAGTGAATCTAAATTAGTATCTTAGTAAACACAGTTTATATATAGTAAAATTTTATCAAGTTTCAAATGTACTAAAAACAATAATTTCAAATTTAAAATAATATATGAACATAAATATTTAAAATTTTAAAATCCAAAATTCAAACAAACATTTAAATATACAAATTGAAAATTTGAAGATTGAACATCAAATAATATATATGTCTAAATAATGAAAAAAAAATAAATTCAAAGATAAATAAAGAAAAGTAAAGCACACCCATATATAACACAATTGTTATGGAAAAATAATTTAGCAGAATTACTATGAAAAAAAAAAGTTAAAACTACATGAGGAATGCCTTTGTACCAAAAAGTCAACCTCAATTTTTGAATTAAAAGAAAAAACAGACAACAATTTATGTAGCAACTAAACAATGATATATGCTTACACCCCTTGAAGATCAATTATTGGTCCAACCTCCCAAAATTGGTCTCGTTCCGAAGACCCTTAGCATGCTCGTATTAATCACTACGACCCCTCTTTTGACTAACACTACTACAAAAACTGACTCTCTTGACGGTTTTAAACTGTCAAGAATGAGTATTCTTGACGTTTTCAAAACCGTCGTTGAATCCAGTGTCAAGAAAGGCCATTTTCTTGACGGTTGTAAAAAGTGTCAAGAATTGATATCGTTGACACTTTTTAACCGTCAAGTATTCAATTTTTCATGACAGTTGAGAACCGTCAAGAGGATACGTTTTTATGACTGTTTTGAACCGTCAAGAATGAGATGATGAAGCCCGAAAACCGTCAAGAATACGATTATTCATGACATTTCAAAACCGTCAAGAATGCATTTTTCATGACATTTGAAAACCGTCAAGAGTGCATTTTTCATGACATTTTAAAACCGTCAAGTATTCAATTTTCATGACATTTATAAACCGTCAAGAGTTCATTTTTCATGACATTTAATAACCGTCAAGAGTACTCTTTTCCATGATATTTGGAAACCGTCAAGAGTGCTTTTTAATGACATTTTAGAACTGTCAAGAATGTTGTTATTTATGACATTTGCAAACCATCAAGAAATGTATTGTTAATGACATTTGAAAACCGTCAAGCAATTTTTCATTTTTTTAATTGTAATTTATTTTATATCATTCTTCCTGTATTATGCTTTCATTGGTCCAAAAATTCAACTACATATAAACGACAAATATTCATCAAATGGCAACTAAACATCATCCATTCAATATCATTTCCAAAACTTTGCATCATATTCATATATCATTTACAAAACCAATATATATATAAACAATTTCAACAGATTTCCAAGAATTGAACTAAACATCATCTATTTAACTAACCTAGCCCAAAAGTATATCATCCCCAATCCATAAACTTTCACAATGGCAACCCCCTACATATATGAACAATTCACCTATCAACAATTCACCTAAACTCTAATCCTCTACAAAGTCTCAAAAGTATATCAATCAACCCCTCCCCTCCATATGAACATTTCAAAAAATCAGCCACAAAAAATAAAGTTAATTTCCTTTTTCAGAGATGACGCCATAAGTCCTAGATCACATGTACGAACCCAAAAACTCTACCAACTCAACCCGCACCTCATCTAACTCGGCTTGTGAGTATGATTTTCGTGTATCAATCTGTAGACATGCAAAATAAATGAATTAGTATTCATGAAAATTATTATACGTACAAAAGAAATAGTTTGATATATAACATACCGAATCTGAGATAACAATGCTTCCCCTATTTACAATTTCTCTCATATACTTCATGACATAGTATCCACACGTAGTGCTCCCGACTTGTAGTGAACACTATAAAAACAATAAATTAGAATAACAGACTAGTCTTAATTGCTAGTAATCTACAAAATACAATTGAATTTAAATATTTATACTTGCCTTTACTGTTCGCCATAAAGTTTGTTTCCTGTTTTTATTAATGTTCTTTTGCGAGTGAAATATTGCTATTGCTCTGTTTTGCCAAGATAAGATTGCACATATCTTAGAATATTGTACATGCATTAGAATTAAGAGCACTACATGATATAAAAGATTAAACTTACGTGTCGGTTACATATCTTGTAGTTGCTTTTGATGTCGTCCTTAGCGAGTCAAGGTAAAACACTGTATCCTCATACGCATTTATAGCAAGCAGTGCCCAATGACCCCTAATTATACAAAAATGTAAGTACTATTTTATTGTCAATGCAACCAATACCCTAACTAAACTTACCCGGGATTAAAAAGAGCAAGAACTACTTGGTCGGGTTTGGACACCATCAATCTACTACACAAGTTTCAAATTCGAGATTCTTGTGTGTTTCCAAAAGAGATTAGGGACGGATCTACAAAGACATACTGCATATTTTCTTTCGAACCACTAACAGATGAATACAAGTACCTACAAAATATATAAACTCGTAAAAGAGATACATAAATTTAGATGCAAAGGAATGAAATTGACTTACATCATATAGGCCACCAATGTAAACGTTTTCACTTCGTTCATGTTACAAAGATCAACGATATCCTCTCGAAGCACAGAAGTCTTTCGACTAACGCCAAAAAGGTCAGCGGGTAGTGAAAAAGTGATGCTGGAATCTTTCTCCATTACCTTCTCAGCATATCTGAGAATCGACTTTAACGCTAATGGCAAAGTTGATGTCGATTCACAACAACTTCTTTTTCTGTAGGCATTTTTATTAAGTCCCTCTCCTAATTCAAGAACATCCAAATTCAGTAAGACGTACAATATTAGACATTCGAGTTTAATAGTGGATTACATACCTTCAAGACGTCCAACTCTGGTTCATTCATCTTCATCACCTCCTTCCCTTTCTTTTCCTTATGTTTTGGTTTGTCCAACGATTCAACTTCTTTTTCTGTAGGCATTTTTATTATTTCAAGTTCAACACATAACATGTATAACTAAATTACAAAGTCGAACACTGTACCTCTTCTCGTAACCAATGTATAAAAGTTCGATTATGTTCCTCTTGAAGTCATTTCTGATTTTTAGACTTGTTCGGATATTGTAGTTGCAAAGCCTTCATATGTTTTCTTTGTAGTCATCATTTAAACATTGTAATATAGTTAGATTTAATTATTTAAAAGTGAATGAAAGAATGAAGAAATCAATGAATAAACTTACTCCATATATGGTTGAACATCAATTGTATTTTCCAACACATATCGATGAGCTTGACGTAGAAGTTCTTGTTCAGGTTTGAATGGAACTCCCATGGACAACGGCCTACCAATGTTTGAAGTGTCTAAATGGTCTTGTGACTTGCGAGTCCCAAGCCCAACGAGATCCACTCCAGATAAGAAATCAGAACAAAATTCAATAGCTTCTTCTATTAAATAACTTTCGGCAATACAACCTTCTGGACGATATCTATTCCTCACAGAGTTTTTGATGACTTTCATGAATCTTTCAAAGGGATACATCCATCGAAGATATATAGGGCCACAAAGTTTGACTTCCCTAACTATGTGTACTGTGAGATGAATCATGATTGTGAAGAATGAAGGGGGAAAATACTTTTCAAATAAACACAATGTTACCACAATATCTTCTTCCAACTTGTGTAATTGCGCATCTAACACCTTGTTGCATACAGAATTGAAAAGGATGCACAACCTAGTTATAGCATAACGAACATGTTTCGGTAGCACCGATCTTATCGCAATGGGAAATAACTGTTTTATGAGCACATGACAATCATGAGATTTTAAACTATTAAGTTTTAAATCTGTCATTGACACAAGGTTTCTAATATTGGAAGAGTAACCTTCGGGAACCTTTATTCTTAACAAAGTCTTCAAAACACATCGTTTTTCTTCCTTTGTAAGAGTATAACACGCAGGAGGAATCTTTCCTATAGAGACAACAATTATTAGGACATGCATGAATCTTTTCATATTCCATTCCTAATGCACCTAATGTTTTCTTTGCTTCGTACAATGAATTTCGGAGTTCATTGATAGTTGGCAGAATTTCCTTCAAAGTTTTAAGTAATTCTGAAAAACTAATCACTCCATCCATATCTAACTTTTAAATTATACAATTTAACTAGAGTAGACAACTTGGTGTACTTTTTACATCCTTCATACAATGGTTTTTCAGCATCAATAAGCAACTTCTCAAATCCATTTGGGTCTTTTGAATACTCCTTGTGAGCAACTTCAATCATTTCTTTTACACTTCCAACATCATTCTCTTCACATGTATGTGTGTCAAACTTTGAACATTCTCCATAGAAAGATGAGTTAGGAAGTGCTTCACCATGCCAAAACCAAATTTTATAACTTTCATCAATACCATTAACATATAAATGATCTCTAACATCCTTTCTACTATGCTTTTCACAATTCCCACATTTCAAACAAGGACAACGAATGTAAGAGGTACTTGTATTCGAAAATCCAAATTTGATGAAATTTTCCACGCCCAACTCATATTCTTTGGATAATCTACTTTTATGCATCCATGATTTATCCATAATTGTAAATCTATTGACAAATAAAGTAAATTAAATTAGTTCAAAAAGTCTTGTTGAGATATATGAAAGAATACAAGAAATTCATAATATGAAAGAAATTCATATGAAAGAATACAAGAAATACAAGATTTTAGCAACTTCTACTAACAAAAAGAATACAAGTTACTATAGGCCATAACCAAATCTATAACATTAAAATCCAACAATCAAAATACAAAGGAATAAGAAACAAACATCAAGAAACTTCATATCCCCTCAATCTCCTTGCCCAAGTCTATGGATGGTTGAATCAACTTAGAAAATTTGATGGCAACACAAAAAGGGAAAAAAAGTGACAAAGAAAGTTTGGGATACTATAAGGTTTAAGTTACTTTCAACCTTCTAATTTTTGCTAATATTAACTTGTAACATTGTCATTGGTCCTCATTACCAACTATTTTATCCCTTTAAATGAAGGGCCTTCTCTACAATTAAACATAGAGAGAGGGACTTTTGAGCACATGTCAATGGTGGGCTTATTGGAAATGGATAAAAGTCACCTAAAAATGCATATAGAACTGCCACATGAATTCATTAGAGTGGTATGTTTTTCTATCTAATAATTGTAAGTTGGAGATATTAAATAAATGTATTATTGTAGATTTATAGATATCATTTAATGAATGTAGTGTAAAACATATATGCACAAAAATATAACGAAAGGTAAAGTTTTGGGTGATAGTTTTCAAAACAATGATAAGAAATGAAAGAATACAAGGAAATCTAATCCCACAAAACACCTAAAGATAAGGACTCCAACTGAGTAAAATGTTTCCTAAAGAGTAATCACTAATTACAAAATTCCGTCAACATTGAAGCCTATAGAGATACATTAAACCTCACATCTCCATACTTCAACCTGCTAAATTATATTTTTCCCCAGCCAACCATACCCCCTTGAACCTTAATCATAACTTGCATCCTTAAATAACTTACCCCCCTTGGGCCTTTATCATTACTCACACTCTTAAATAACTCAGACTGAAGACCACTCAATCACTGTAGTTGCTACCCTTGAGTAATCTAATATGAAGACCTTCTCTTTTCTTCAACTTTGAACTCAAACTCCGAAACCAAATAATAAACTATGATAAAATGACTTACGGCTGGGTGGTCGTCGATGAATGAGGCGACGCGGCGGTTGTCGTTAGACGAGAAACAGTGGATGGTCGCAGCCCGATTGACGCGATGAATGACGCGAGGCGGTGGTTGTCGTCGAAGCTGCTGTCGTCGAAGCGTGCAGCCGTCGAAGCTGCGGTCGTCGAAGCCTGCGGCCGTCGAAGCTACGGTCGTCGAAACGTGCAGCCGTTGAAGTTCTTCTCGTGGGAGCGTGCGGCCGTCCAAGAAGTTAGATGAGGAAGAAGAAGAAGACCGTCAAAGAAGTTAATTAGATGAATGTCTAGGGTTTTTTTTTAAAAAATAAATTTAATAATAATAATAAAATAAAAAATAATATAAAATAATAATATATTTTTTAAAAAATAAGTTTTTTTTTTAAAACATTCTTGACGTTTTTAAAACGTCAAGAAACATCAATAAATTTGAAAATGAAAATTTTTGACGTTTTAAAACGTCAAGAATTTATCGACATTTCTTGACAGTTTTAAAACGTCAAGGATAAATATATACATTTGACGTTTTAAAAAACGCCAAGAATATCGAACTCATGATAATTCTTGACGTTTTAAAAATGTCAAGAATGTAAAATAAACAACTTGACGGTTCCAAAACGTCAAGGAAAAATTGCATATTACTTGACATTTCAAAACCGTCAAGAATTCTGTAAATTGCCTCCCCTCCGCCTTTTAATCAAAATTCTTGACGGTTTTTTCATTAAACCGCCCATTTCTTGACGGTTTGTCAAGAAACCGTCAAGAAAAGAAAAAATCAACCGTCAAGAAAGGGTCTTTTTCTAGTAGTGTAATATTATGTTGGTAATATATATGACTCCGATGAGTTGGCATTGTCGTTTCTCATCGAGACCACCCATGAAAAAATATCGGTTTCATTTCCATCACTAATGGGAAAAAAACCCTCCACTTTACATGGCGCCGCTTGTTGTCTCTCAATGTTTTCAGATGTTGTTTGTTGTTGGATTTTTTCAAGACTTATGAATATCGAAGGTCGTTTAAAATCCATTTCACGAAAGAGGAATTGAACATCATTGTCATCCGTTACATATGCTGGAGGAGTATCAAAGTCCAACTTATATTTGACCCTTATGATAACGTTGAACTCTGACGAACTAACTTTTGTAAATTCATACCAATTCGGTATACTTCAATGTGGATGGCACTAAGATACCCTTCAATTGTCCTCCAGTATAGCATTGTTTATTGTCATCCCATGAACCACCATATTGAATGTATAGAGGTTTCTTCTTGCACAACCTTTTTTTTTTAAAAAAAAAAACCATAATAAACATGAAAATAATTACCAAATTGGTCCCATGACGATAATTTAGTGGAAGCTTACAAAGACAACAACAGAGTTGGGGCGAAGGATCACACAATTATGGGCAAGAGAGAGAGAGAGAGAGAGAGAGAGAGAGAGAGAGAGAGAGAGAATGAAAGAAGGAATAAGAGAGAAGAGTCCTACCAATACCATCAGTGGCACTTCCATGTCGACGACACAATGTAAGAAGTAAGAAGTGGGCGAGGGTTGAATATATTATAGTGTAGAGATGTCAACATTTTACAAACCAAATGAGTCATTTCCAGCACATTTCTTTTATTCAAATAAAATCAAACTATCATAAAATCTCCATCTTAAAACAATAATTTCAATGGGTAAAGTAAGATTTTATTTTTATAATCTCTAAAAGTTTAAATCTAAATATGCATATTTTAAGTATTACGTATAATTAAAATTTGTTATTATATACCTAATTAATTTTGAATCAAATAGTTATATTTGCTACTAAATGAGATGGGTAAGGAATAAGGATTGAGAATATAATCCCATTCCGTCCCCATTCCCGTGTAGTCCACAATGATATGTTTTCACCCCACTCATGGTAGATGCCCATAAATTAAATGGAGATATCTACCGTGGTGTGGTGACCGGAAGAAAGAAAACTAGAGGGCGAGTGCTCTTTTTAATGGAGTTCTCGTGTGTGAGAGAAAATGAGGGAGGCTAGTGAGAAGGAGAAAATTTCTTTTGGTAGGAAAATAAAGTAATAGGGATGAAGAGTTCGCGACACCTTTAAAAGAGATTTTCTTTTCCAACAAGGGCAAATCCTGGTTTTTATGAGCCAAGAAACCTACTTTTTAGCCCATTCACGTCAACTCGTTAAGTCCAATCCATAATTCCATGATCACCTCAAACTTTCCAAATTACTTAACCACGATAAAATTCAAGATTAAACTTCATTTGAGGAAACTAAACTATATCTGAAAATGCAAGCCATCACAATGATGCAAGAAGAAGGTGAGAAATCATACATTTCATAGTAACTTTTCATTCGAGCGTTAACGGAATCCTCAGTCACAGTTCCGGGTTTTCCACCTTGAATTATCATTGCAATATCCAAAACAGTGAAAAATCAAAAGCTCTAGTTCATTCACCAATAAGCTTTAAAAAATGTCGGTGGAATTTCGATCAGTGGAAGAGTTGTCCGTTGATGACTTACCAAAATCCAGAGGCTTATAGTCAGGCACCATAGGATAGGATGGTAAAAACTTTAGAGATATTTTCCTTAGGTAATCTGACTGAAATTAGAGATTAAAAATAGAATGGGTGACAGTACTTAAGGGATTGCTAAAGCAATAATGTTGTGTTTAGTGCAAGAATATAACTTAATAAAACAGAATCTATACATGTAAGTCTAGTCTACATGAACAGGTCATTATATATATATATACACTGCGGTTTCATGGAAAGAAATGAAAGAAGAACCCCACAAAAAAGGAGGAAAAAAAATACATTACCAAATGAAATTGGAATCTTATTTTTATTGTTAGCATATGGGCTAAACATAAATGAGAATATGTTCATTCGGACAATTCTTGAATTAAACTATAAAGAAAGTGAGCAAGAGACATACCATACAATTACAGGTAGCTTCAGCAAAAATCTTAGCCTCAACCCTTTCAGAATTTTTTCGTAGCTCCTTCAATCCCTCTTCATAATATTGTTGGGCTGGAACATCTTCATACTCTCCAGTCGTCTAACACAAAAGTTGTTAACAACATGGCCGCATAGTTTATTAAATAGAAATGCATGAGAAGCTATTCATGGAAGGAAGGAAAGCTACAATTGTCATTCAAGTACGTCCATGATTCAAAACATTTGATACATTGAAGGAATTTACTTTAGAAGAATCCGTCACCTAAATCGCTACGAGGTCATAGCTTCAATCCATATGACCACTTACTTATGAATTAATTTTTAAGGAGTTGTCAAACATCCCAATCGTACGGAAAGGTTCAAGATCCATGCTACTACAAAAATAGAGCTTAAGCTTCTTACTTTTAAAGAAGGGGATAATACACGAAGAAACAACTAGAAAACCAATGGGATTCATTTTCAAAATTCTTGTTACAAAATCTAAGAAGTTGTTGGAAGAAAAATGGTAGCAGATTTATTTCATATATGAGTAGGGTGATCAGGAAAATTGGATTCTAATTTAAACGAGGGTTATTTATAAACTGTAGTTATTCACTACATAATGCATATTTTAATTCTCTAAAAAATGAATCGAATTGTTTTTTTTTTTCTTTTTTTTTTTTGTTACTATAATTGTGAATTTTCAATTTTAAAAATTCAAAATTTGGATTCATTATGAAAACATAAAAATATTTGTTTATCAGAATTTGCATTGTTTGGGTTATGAAATTCAAAAACATTTCTACCGTACACATATTTAATAGACTCAATGAATCTAAAAAATATAAAACAAAATTAGGATTGCCAACAAAACAGCTCCAATCCTCGGTCTCAATTTTAAGTTCTCCCCCTTGAGTAATTATTAAAATAACCAAGAACAGAGAAATCAAAAACTCTATTCATACATAAATTGACTTAAAAAATGTTATTGGAATTTTCATCATATACAACATCGTGGAAGAATTGTCTAGCTCTGTCGATGACTTACCAAAATTCATAAGATTATTGCTAGGCACAACAGGAGGCTGAAATTTTCGTTTCATCTTCTGAGATATTTGTGTAAGGTAATCTGACTGAAATTAGAGAGATCAAAAATAGAGTACTCAAGAGATTGCTAAAACAATGATGCGTGTAAAGAGCAAGAACACATAACATGATAATGTACCCTAACTTCCACATGTACAAGTCACTATATATTGAGAATGCTTGTTGTTATTCTCAAATATATAGTCAAATAAACAAATCAATTCAATGTTTAATTTCACATGCATTTTTAAAAGCATTTTCTTAGTGATTAGCGTTAAAATCAAATTCAAGCATACTCCTAAATGATAGAGCACAGTGCAAGAAAATGGTAAGAGATCATATACATTTCGTCAACAAATTCGTTGTCGATATTCAGAATGCAATTGAGAGAAGTGGAATTCCCGGCCTTGATTCCAATTTTTTCAACTAGATTAGGTTTAAGATTGTATGTAATTCACTAAATCCACGAAAAATCATAAAAATGTTAAATTAATAACAACGTTACAAAATATAATACAAACAGTAGACAATAAAAACAAATAACATCAAAATAATAGAAGAAAGACACAAATTGTTTAGAGAAGAGGAAGAAGGTTATAGGAAAAATACAAGGGATAAACGAATACTTTGTTCATTAAATTATTGAAAATATTCAGGAGGATTATACTTTACAATGCTTCATGGGGATGCAAATGTGATGATTAGAGGTAGATGATTTTGGACAATAAAATGTGCATGTTTTAGTTTTGAGTTGCTTATATTTTTTTAATCTCCTTAGAAAAACGTTGGTGCATCAAATCATTTGTTATGTACATGTTAGATATATGAAAACAGATACGCCAAACCAAGTATTATATACATATCTGAGAAAGATTAGTATCTAGAAGTATCGATATTTGATACGGATTCTTTGACTCACACAATCAAACTTGAAATAGCTAAACATAATATTTATGTCACTGTAACAATAGTAATTAAGATAACTATAATGAGAAATTTATATTATGTTACTATCATGTTACATTATTCGACTCACACTAAAACCGACCGTTGTTGGTTGATGGATCAGTTTTTCTTTGAAATTTCTAAAAAATGTTATCGGTTTGGATTTTTTTCGACCACGATTGAATCCCTCTTATCTCCGACTACCATTTTTTATTGGTTTTTGGTCTAGTAGTATTAAACACTTGTCATGCACGTAAAATATAATTTTATATTAGTAGCATTTTAAAGTACGAACATAAATGTATTATAAAAGAGTTCCTTAATTAGATTATCTTTTCGTTTTATAAAGATCATAGTTATTAAGTATCAAAAAAATGATATATATTAACATTTTAGCAATTTAATTCTTAATTATTTATTCATAGAAGATCATAGTCGTAAAGTGTTTTCTAATTAAATCAAATAAATATCGTTCTTATTTACACTTATAAAAAACACAAAAAAAAAAAATATAATAGAAATTCGAAGAGTTGCAAATGGAATATAAAAATTAAAAAGTTTAGTTTAATAATAATATAATAATAGGACCAGAAAAAGAAAAGGAAAAGCAAAGATTATCCAAATTTACATGACTTAACACTTTGATCTTCGTTTATGTGAATGAGGAAGAGACTTGAAGATTTTAATGATTTTAGTAATTGAGTTGTGTTTCAAAGTTGATATTTCCATGAATTTTGGTGGAAAATAAGAACTTTCCCAACTTTTTTTTTTTGTCCGCACGTAGTTGATTGCTTCTTCTTTGACTCTTTGCTCGCAGGCTTTTTAGTTTTTAGTTTTTGAGTTGATTGACACATATGCTGGATTAAACTATACTTGATCCCACTTTCTGTCTTTTTTTCTTTCCAACCCTTCCATATCTCTAAAATCAAACTACCAACAGTATTGTTGAACATCAAATTTGTCATGACTTATTGTTGTGAACACGAGAGAGAACTTGTATATATATAGAGAGAAAGAAATACAAATGTACTTAAGGAAGAAATAAATGATAGAGAAACATCCTAAAAATAAATGATGAGGAAACTAAGGCCCGTTTGGTAACGTTTTCGTAACGTGTTTTCTGTTTTCTATTTTCCGTTTTTTAAGAAACGGAGGTATAGTATTTGGTAATGTTTCTTGTTTCTCATTCTAAAAAAAAGTAGAAACGCTTCCCATTTTATAAGAAATCATTGGAAAAGAAAAAAGTAGTTTCTCCTCTTCCTTTTTCTCAATTTATTTCTACTTGTTTCATTTTCTTTTTTCTCAATTATTTTTATTGGTTTCCTTTTCCTTTTTCTCAACTATTTTTATTGGTTTCGTTTTCCTTTTTCTCAATTGTTTTTATTGGTTTTCATTTTCCGTTTCTCAATTATTTTTATTGGTTTCCTTTTTATTTTTCTCAATTATTTTTATTTGTTTTCTTTTCATTTTTCTCAATTATTTTTATTCGTTTCATTTTCCTCTTTTATCTCCACCATTTTTCCCAAATAACTATCATTTTCCTCTTTCTCTCATCGTCTTCCTCTACATGCTGTCTTCCTCTTCACCTCTCATTGTCTTCCTTTACAATCCAGATTCTTTCCTTTTCCTCTTTCTCTCATCGTCTTCCTCTTCACCTCTCATTGTCTTCCTTTACAATTCAGATTCTTTCTCTTCGTTGGATCCATAGTTTTCGCCTGACTCTTCTTTTTCGTCGGATTCATAGTTTTCGTCTTTCTCTTTGCATGGATCTAGGGTTTCATTGTGGGTTTTTCTCTCAAACATTATAGGTAGCAGATATAAATGTTAAATTTTGTTTTGTTTCTTTTACTTTTAAATATTGATGACATAATAACTTATTTTAAAATTAATTTTACATTCTAGATGTCATAAAATATTGATAAGGTTGTTGAAATTGATGAATTAAGAAATAAGTCGACATCATCTAAGAGAAATGGTACGAGTGAGAGATGATATTGCAAATCAGATTTGGCAACATTTGAAGGATAGATACAATTTGATGTTTATGTAAATTAAATGTGAATAAAATAAGAAACAAATCTCCACAAACATGAAACAGAAACAAGAATTTTACCAAACGAGCCCTAAATGGTCTAAAAAACAAAAGAAAAAAGGTTTTCCTTCTTTCTTTCTTTCTTTTTTATGGTTTCTCTCCATCCTTTTTCCTTTTCCGGTTCGGTTATCTAATTTATCAACCGAACCGGCCATAACCCGAAGTCAAATATTTTTCCTTTTTTCCTTTTTCTTTCAGATTTATTACGTCACCCTCTTCTCTCTTTCTCGCTCGCTAAACCCTTCTTCTCCTCCATTATTGTGTAAATAAAACCCTAGTGGACACTGGAACGTTTGCAATTCCAATGGAGTTTTATCAGACCGATTCTCAAGCGCTTCTGGTACAAATTCGGCGTCATGAGGCCCTTTTGAAATCTAAAAGAAGGTATAAGTTTTCCCGTAATCGGTTTATGAATCTGTTTGCTTCCGCTTTAATGACGTGAAAAATAGATTTTGAATTATTGATATTGGATTTTCGACTACCAGTTTAGCTCTTTCAAAGAATTCAGCGCGTTGCTCTAATGGGATTTGTTTATTTTAGTCATTTGGATGCTGATGCTGCAGTTTCCGATTTTCTGGAAACAAATTCTATAAATTTAGAGTATGAGATTGGTAAATAGCAGTTTTGATGGTTTTGACATGATTTTGGATGAATCACAAACACGGAATAATATTGATGTTGAACTTTTGATTTGTAGCTGGAGGTGGTGTTTCAGAATTTTAGAAGGAAGTTTTAAATTATTGATGTTCAACTTTTGACAACCAATTTCGTGGTTTGAAAGAATTCGACCTAGTTGATCGATTTTTCCATATGAATGTAGTGTTCCGATGGCATTTGTTTAGTTTAGTCTTTTGGATGATGATAGTGCAATTTCCAATCTTCTGAAACTGGATTCTATAAATTTAGATTGATGAATAGCATTTTGATGGGTGTGACCTGTGATTTTGGATGAATGGCAAACAAACAGATTTGACTGGAATGTTTTCTTATTATGGTTTTAATAATTTGTTGTTGGAGAAGGTGTCTTAGAATTTTAGTATTTGAGAACTCATGGGATGGATTGTACGTGGGCTGGTTTGGAGGAACTGACTATGTCGAATGCATGCAGATGGCTGCTGGGGCTTCCTACTTCTGAGTCTAGACAAAAGTATCCTGATCATTCAGACTTTTTAAATAAACGGTAAGTGAAAATTTGTTTGACCAATCATTTATGTTAAAACTAGTACATTGGGTTCCTTGCTCCAATAAATGATTTGTTGTTGGCTTCTTAGAAACCTGCCTGAATCGTTGCTGAGAGAAGATGATGTAAGTAGATTTCCACCTTTTTCTTCCCTCAATTACTTTATTTTATTATACAAAAGCAGTAGTGGAAACCAACTTTGAATCCTTGTCTACTTCACCCGGCTTTTAGTCCCAAGTTCACAATATTATTTATATAACAATCCATCTTTTGAAAATGCTAACCTTACTTTCTGCGTTTTGTCATTTTCAATCTCTGTTTTTCAGGTTTTTTATGAGACTGTCAAAACAAGAGTTGAAGGAGCGTTTGGAGCGTTAGGTGCTGAAACAAGGCATCTTGGTATTTGTGCTGATCAAATATTAGATACTTGCAAAGTTGGAAAACTCGTCTTGTCGTGTCTCAATGATCTGAGCACCAGGGGACTTTACCTTCTTGCTGTAGTACTTACAGAAAACTCTGTCCAATTGGAAAAGACTCGCTGGAAGCTGAAAAGGGCCATCAGGGAATTTCTTCCAAAAGTTCTGAGAAGGAAAAGTCAAGATTGCCATCAATTGGAAATTGTTAAACAATTGTCTCAACTTCTCAACGACTCAAAAAATTTCCGAAGAAGACGCTCAACAACTATCCATGATGCTGTATCAGATGTACTGTATGGTTTAGGAGACCTGCCCACCCAAGTTCTCTTTGCTATGCATCGAAAGCTTGTAGGTGCTCAGTTTATGCCTCAGATGAAACGTCATAGGCATGGGTGGGGTCGTGATCGTCTGATTAATCTTCTTACAAAGATTAGTAAGAAGATGCTTTCATTGGTTGGTGAAGGAGATGAATTGCAAGAATCACTTGCAAAAGCCATGGCGGTGGCTGATTTATCACTCAAACTAGTACCAGGTCGCCATAATTCGTCCATAATCGAGTTTTATCCCTTCTCACCCCAAATGAAAAGCTTGCACAATGAAATCGTAAAAGCCATATGGTGTATTAGCAAGAGGGTTAACTTTTGGAAGCTCCAACAGGTGAAGTCTTTGTTGGATCCTGGTGCTAAAGTGTCCCATAGGAGTCTAAGACCTCGTATTAGGAGGATGTTAATAGACTATCTTTTTGAATGTAGTGATATGGACACCGTGCCAAAGTCTCTTTTGAAAGCTTTAGCTTTGATAAATGCAGATTCTCAAATTGCGACACATTCAGTTTTCTCACAAGATGAAATTGAAGAGGAAGTTGAATGTATATTTAGCCTGAGTGCTCAGATGAAACAAGTAGTTTGGGATTTACTACCTAACTATGACTTTGAACATGACTTTGCTGATGCCTATATGGAAGAGTTAGAAGAAAGTGATAATGATCTTGATGAGGATAGCTGTGATGGCCTGCCTCGAGAAGACAATGAATCCCGCTCTGTTTATGTTGAAGGTACGGGGGAATCAATGCCAGCCAATTTGGATCATTCTTCAGTGGGGAATACATTGTCCCCAAGTTATAATGCGGATGTGGAGTCTTTCCAATATTCTACCCTGATGCATTTCAAGAGGGAGGGTTCTTTAGATTCTTCTTTTAGTTGCCAACCTTCATTCATGGAATCCAAAGGTCAACATGATGCGCATAACCTGTCTACTAACCAACAAGTGGGGAACAAAGACACACCAAATATTTTGTTGGGTAACAGCACTACTGGTGATACTGCAAAAACACCCTGTTCAAGTTCTTTCAACATGTCATGTTCAATGCATCAGATGGAGCACAGTGAACCAAGCACGTTTAAGAATCAGTACCTTGTGGTTCAAGAAGCCTGTGATGAAACTAGCATGATTGCTTATAATTTCATTGGCCGCTTGCTAGAAGAGTTTGCAAAGAGTGAAGGCATAGAGTTAGATTGGTGTGCTAATTTATATCTAAGTAGCAACTGTTCAATTGAAGAAGACCTTCCTGGTATGTGTTCTCAAATTATATATGCCTTTGTCTGAGCTCTGATTTCAGTCCCTTTGTCTGAGCTCTGATTTCAGTCCCTTTCCTACAGTATTTATGGTATATTAAATAAACTTAACCTGTACAGACCTTTAGTAGGTGACAATAGGTTGGAGCCACTCGTTAGGTTGACCCATAAAAAAGGGGCATAACTAGAGTTGTTATAAATTGGTTCTTTTGATAGGTATTATTTAAGTTAGCAGCTGAGTTTGTTGATTTCGTTTTGCATTGTCAGAAGTTGAACAGACTCATATTTGGGCGAAGGGAAGTGATTCAGTAATTATTCAAGTTTGTCAGGAGTTAATACCTTCTCTTTCTAAAAGGTATGATAAAGTAATGAATTTTGTTTTTGTTAAAAACACATGCATGTTGACATGCTGCTCTATATATTGTTTATGTTACTTTCGGCGCGATATTTAATGTCATTGACCTATCATTAAATTTTTTGCATGAATATAGACTAGGATCTGAAACGTATTTGTATGCATGTTCTTATTGGCAGTGGAACAAAGAGACTTCAACAGTTGCTGGGGTTGTGATTCTCAAGGGATTTTGTTGGCCTGAGTTAGCAGGTGATCTTTGGGCACTCTGATGAGGGCGGGGCAAACAAAATTGAATCAACCGAATTCATCCCTGAGCGGAATGAAGCAGCTCCTATTGTGTTCAAGGAAGTTCAGATGAGGAATTTTGGCAAATCTATGTAAGTAAATGATGCATATTTTTATGAATTTAAGAGCATTTGCAGTGTTGAAGTTTTATCATTACGTTTGTTTTGACATCTTGCAGAAATAGGTAGTCATTCTCATTGGAATAAAATATATATTTTAGAACTTTCCTTTGTGCTCCAATTTGATGTTCACTTTGTATGAATGTCATGCGACCGGATTCTTTTTAAATTGTTAGAATCATTTTTGTCATGTTTGAAAATCATTCCCAAACGTGGTTTTAATCCTTCAAAATTAATTTTTATGGTTTAAAACTTGTAAAACTAAATGTTAAATTGAATTTGAATGATTCAAGACATTGTAAGATTAAAAAAACTTGTGCTCTTTGAACGTTTAATAGTTACAAATAGACCATGCTAATGCAATGGCTTTCTGGCACAGCAAGACGGAGAGTACAATTGGAGAAGAAAAGGTTGAACATCCTCCAGAAGAATTATTTCTTCTCTACGTTGCCCTCGCTCTTGCTGAACGTAATCCAAGATCTGGGTTTGCTCCAGATACACAGTTTCATTACCGAAACGGTCAGGTTAAGATATTAACTTGAAAGAGCCATAATTAGGCCGAGGATATTTTAGTGTCTTTCAACTGCAACTTAGGACAATTTGGTATCTTTAAACTGCAACTTAGGACATTTTAGTATCTTTAAACTGCAACTTAGGACATTTTAGTATCATTAAACTGCAACTTAGGACATTTTAGTATCATTAAACTGCAACTTCAACACTCTTTTTTTTCTACAGAACTTTCACTGGCCTTGGCATTTGATAGTTCTTTTTTTTGAAAGTAGGTAACACTTCTAATCAGTTTGGAATTCAATCTCCGATCGTCAATTTTCAACGCGGATGCAAGTTCTTTTGGTTGAGTTGATGGTGAAAGCTAGATAAAAATGAGGTTTATAACAGCTAAAGTAAGGAAGGGTTCCAAAAGGCAGTGAGAACCGGTTTGCCCTTTATAGAGAGCATGAGCACAGTAAATGAAGGAGGGGGAGTCGTTTTTCCTTTTCCCTTTCTTTGCAATTGATTCTATGTAAGTTGAATGTTTATGAGGGTTCTAATTGTAATTACTATTTATTTCCATTAATTCACATATTTAATGCATTGACAGAAGTTCTATACTATGGAAATATCTCTCTTTTTTTTTTTTTTTAGTCGACTTGCCATATGGAAAGACTAATGAGGGGATTTACTTCGATTTTAATCTAAGTGGTCTATATATTATGATTGACGTCTATCAACGTTGGCCTTCTATATTACTCATATAATTTAATCAGAGGCAGGTGGATTAGGAATTAAGAATAATTGTGAAAGAAAATTATTGTACTATTCTTTAAAAGAATTATGGTAAGGTCCAATTTGAATTTCAAATATATATAAATCATGACGCTAACATTGTAACAAAAAAAAAAAAAAGGTTGATTTTGATTCTCAATTTGAATAAATAAGGCTATAATTTAAAATTTAACCTACAAACGTTACTCACATGCATAAGATAGTAACTTTTAATTTTTCAAGTCATTTTAGCTAAATTTTCATATCTTTCGAATCCATCAATTTGGATGAAGAAAGATATAGATAGAGCCAATTGAGTTCAATTCAATAAAAATGCAAAGAAATAAAGTCTAATCAGATCTATCAAACCAAACCATTTGTCGTAATAACATCTTAGATCGACTCAAAAGGTTAACTAGAAAAGTGAAAGCGAATTTAATATTTAATATTATGTTATGTGAGAGAATAGTGGAATGTGGGAAGGGGCAGCGATGGTAATTTATTTTGATAAATTCCACCTGGGCCTAATTCACACACAGAAGCATCGTAGATTCCAATGGGTCTAAAATTTGGAGGGTTAAAATGGTAACAACTTCTAAACTTCGGCTTACGAGAACGCTCTTCTGAGTCCGGAAATGGCAGTATTCAAACAGTTCTCTTCTTCCCCATTTTCACCCATTTCTTCGTTCTAATTCCTCTTCTATTGCTGCTTGGCTGAATGTCATCTCTACTGTAGTGTAGTTACAATCTCGAGTTACAGGTGCGTAATTTGTGCTATGCTATCACTTCGGATTTGCTATACTTTCATGGCTTTCTTTGTTTTTTATAGTTGCATCGTTTGTTCAATGAATAATTGTTTGGATGTGGATCTTGTATTTACTTTTTTTCTTATTTTGTTTGGGGAATTCATCTTTTATATCTACGCTTAGCTGATTTGATGAGGAGGATGCCGTTAGTTGGTTGATTTCGTATATTGGATTTTTGTGCTTTGTGTTGTGTTACGTTACTTATGTTAGTGTATTAAGCGAACGTGGCTTAGTAGTTACTACTGTTTTTGCCGTCTCTGGAATCTGAAAATTCTACTGATATGATTCTTAGCAGCAGGGAAGAGTGAATTGGATCTCCATTTCTGTTTGAAAAGTACGAGAAGACACTAGATTATTCGTAACTTTAAGGAAATAGAATACTGAAGCTAAGTGTCGTGTATAGAGGGTTGATGTAGGGAGGAAAACTTTCATCTGTTTTGAATTGTTTAGAAAATTTACTCTGGAGAAATGTGGGGTTCAGAAACTGAAAGTGTGACGCCCTAGGCAAAACCACCTGGTTCCCCAAATTTGTTAGAGTTGAAAATATCTCTTGAGAGATTTAGGTTTGGGCTGCATAAGGAGTAGGTTGGATTAGGGAAAAGTGTGATTTTGACGTAGTGTAGTCACTTGGGGTTTGTTTTAAAATAAAAATAAATAAATAAATAAAACTGAATTGGTTCGGTTTTTGGGAGACTCAAACCCGTCTTGCTGGAAAATTTGTTCTTCTCACAGCCTAACTCCCTGAATCCCTCTCTCAAATGGTTTCTGCAGCCTCTTCTATCCTCCTCTTTTTCAAACGACTTTGCAGCCACCATATTTTGCTCTCTCTCTCTCTCACTGTACCGAGTTCTGCCAGCCACTGTCGTCCATTTTGCAGTCGACGGTGCCATCACACTTCAGTCAGACATTCATCCTTGAGTAGTAGCAGTCGGTGAGTTGTTTTTGGGTGTTTTCCTTTAGTTTTGGTTTCGATTTTGACCACTAGTGTTTCCCAAACTAAAACACTCAATTACCACCTGATTTTGGGACTGAGTTGCTGATTTATTGATGTTCTGTTTTTGAATTAGATAAAGAATTTCGTAGTGGAGGAAAGAATTTGTAAGAAATTGGATTTCAATTGAGGCAAGGGTCATCAGGGTGGGATTTTCATCATAAGATTATTTGAAATATCATCATAAGCCCATGGGTTGGGATTTACTGTTGAAATAGTGTCATTGGTAATTTGGGCATTATTGCAAGTTGAATGTGATCCCTTGTGTTTACCATGAAAGACGTATTAACCATGTATTTGTTAGGAACCAATTTAGTTATGGGATGCCTTTGTCCCCCATTGGTTAGAATGGGATGGCCACTGTGGTACTTTAGTGGCTTGCCTCTCCCACCCCAATAGCTGGCTTTGGGGTATGGTTCTCCAAGGTACTTAAGTACCTAACATTAGTATCAGAGTCGGTTGTCGACATTTCGAGTGGAACCGGTGGAGGGTTCTGACCAGGTGTGTCCGCATGAAGTTAATCTTGGTTAATCATTGATTAATTATGTTTTAATTACCAAATTAGTTGTCAACCCCCTTTAGTTATCCTTTTAGGATTCTTGTAATTCTCTATAAATAGAGAATCCCCCCCTTGCATATCTTCTCATTCATAATAAAGACTTCGTTAGTTTCTTGGAAATTTCTCTCCTTTTAGTAATTAGGCTACATCAGTTCCCTCTATATAAAACCTGCATGTTGCTTTTGCATGTTAGGACCCATCCCCATCAACGATGACTCTTACTCCGTGTTTCAAAAAATATTTGCCTTTTTTCTTCTTCCAAAACTTTCTTTTGAGTTGGGAACAAAAATAGCCTAGGTTGGCAGTAGAGTTGGATCAAAGTGCCATGGGAGATATCTTATTTATGTTTATAATCTATTCGAACCATTTCCACGTTTAGTTCAAGTCTCTTCTCTTGTCAAGGGATTTTTCGTTGTGTTTATTTGGTTATCTGAAAGAATTTGGAGGTTTTCCAATATTCTCTTTGGGACCCCACAAAAGTAAGTTTGAATTGGTTAGTATATGAGTTTCTATAAATGTTGAATTCAAGCTGGTTTTAAAATAAATGTCAAGTCTTTGCTTAGAGTTTTGACTACATCTAGGTTCCTAAAAGTCTGACTGTTACAGAAAGTTCCTTTTTACATTCTAGTTTTTCTGTTCAAGGGGTTTTATCCTTCTTGTTAGTCATAGGTTTATTAACAACTTGTGCTTTAACTTATTTTGATTCTAAGCTGAACATTTTCACTTATGGAGTTCACATGGTAGAACTAATTACTTTAAATAACCAAGTAATTAAAGCTGGTTGTTCGATTGAAGCTGGTAGTAGGCATTTTAGCCTGCTACAATTGAAGCTGCTTGCTCAATTCCTTATTTCATTGTTGCTTACAAGATGCTTTATTTGTCCACCAATCATGACTTTACTCTTGATATATGGTTTCACGTCCTTGTTGGCTTGTTCTTGCAGAAACTTTTATGGATCTTAAATAGACTTTCCATTTAATTAGACCAACTAGTTAAATCCTCCAAGGAGACTTTATTTCATTCCTTGTCAACCAATCTGATTTTTCCTTCTCTATCTTTACCTAGTCACTTGCACTATTTTTCACTTATCATGACCTCTGCTTTGATTCATGGGCGAGATTCTTGATCATGGAACTGAATTTGGACTTGTCTATGACTTGGTGTTCTTTTAAAAGTTCTTTTTCAACTTCAAGTAAATAATGGAAAATAATAAATGTTTTTCTTTTAAGTTGATTTATCTGCTGATCGTTCTAAAATTGTATGTTTCCTCCGCAGTTGTTTGAATCTTCTTTTACAGTTGCAGTTGTGCAAATATGGTGGGAGATATTCGTGTGCAGGTTGTAACATGTTCTGTGACGTTACCCTCATCCTTGGTTACCCTTCCACATAGATCTTCAAATAGGTTGTCTTATCATCTCCCATTGGGTCGGAAATCAAAAGTGAAGCAAATAAAGGCTACATCTGCTGATGCTGGACATAGTCAGCCCCCATCATCTTCAGAAAGAAGGAATCCACTTTCCCTTTTTCTTGATGTTCCTCGTACTGTGTGGAGGCAAACATTGCGTCCTTTGAGTAATTTTGGGTTCGGTCGAAGGAGCATATGGGAAGGTGGGGTTGGGTTGTTCCTAGTGTCAGGTGCTATACTCCTCACACTCAGTTTGGCTTGGTTGAGAGGCTTTCAACTACGGTCTAAATTTAGAAAATACTTGGCTGTCTTTGAGTTTGCTCAGGCTAGTGGTATTTCTGTTGGAACTCCTGTCAGAATTAGAGGAGTTACTGTAGGCAACGTCATTCGTGTTAACCCTTCCCTGAGGTGTATTGAGACTGTTGTTGAGGTATGCTCTATGCTTCTTATTCATACCTTTTTCCTGTTTGACTAGAACATACCATTTTATCTTACTAAGGATGTGTTTTTGAGATGGGTTTGAAAAAGAAACGTTTTTAAATGAAAACACATTTTGTATCAATACTTTTGGGAAGAAGCATTAACAATTGTTTCTCATAGAAGCACTTTGAATGTTTTTAGAATTTTAAAAATCACTTTTGATTATCTAACTAAAACTGTAAAAAATCTTGAAACTTGCTTTTGATGAACTAAAAGCACTTTTTATCTTTTCAGATTCATCTCAAACTCACCTTGAGAAATAGTAGATTCACAAGAGTTAGAGAACCAAAAATTAACCTATTTTTAGCTTGTGAACAAAGGGGGTTACTCATTGACTTACAGAGATTGAAATTTCATTAACTAAGATGTGTGAGAAGAAAAAACTAAAGAAAGAGGGATGTTTTCATTTCCTTGATAATCTAAGCTTTTAAGAATGCTTTAAAATGAGCATTGCAGCATATGCCTGTAGTTCATGAAATCTTCATCATAATTGTCTGCCCATAGGCGTGAGTTTGTTTTCTTTAACATTTTTTAATGCACAAAATGAGAACTACCTCCCATCTTGCAGGTTGAAGATGATAAAATAATTATACCTCGTAATTCTTTGGTTGAAGTAAACCAATCAGGTCTTCTTATGGAGACAATGATTGACATTACTCCCCGGGATCCTATCCCAGTTCCTTCTGCAGGACCACTTGATCTGGAATGTATTCAAGAAGGCTTAATATTATGTGATAAGCAGAAAATGAAAGGACATCAAGGGGTAAGTTTGGATGCATTAGTTGGAATATTCACTCGGCTTGGACGGGAAGCAGAGGAAATAGGGCTTACCAATACATTTTTATTAGCCCAGCGAGTTGCTTTGGTTATTGAAGAAGCAAAGCCTTTGCTTTTAAAGGTGTGACTCTTTACAATTTCATGCTTTAATCTTTCTTTTCTAGCTTGGTTTCTGGACCACTAGTTATTCAAGTTGTGAATGTTTATTATATCTTGTAAATATTGTAAAAACATATTATATTGGTAGCTCGACGGGATGTTTACAGATTTCGTTAAGAGGATGAAAAGCTCATAAAAAAATTATGAGCAAGGAACTATGAAGTAGTCGTAAGTCATCAGATCCATGGAATTGATATTTTGTTAGGCTTGGCTTCTAGATTGACCTATGTAGTACGTATTGAGTACAATCTGTATTGTAGCTCAAAAAATTCTTAAAGAGCAAATATGATAAAAACATTTATAGTTCTGACATAAATGAGGAGTTGTGTTGCGGCTAGAAAATGGGTGTTTGTTGAGGAGTTGTGTTGCGGCTCGAAAATGGGTGTTTGTTTTGGATATTCTGGTATTGGACCTTTGAACCGAACCAAGAATTTGTTTTATTAAAATGTATTAGGTTCTTGTTTGTCTGTCCATTTTGGTGAGCTAGATATATAGTCCATGGATCTAATTATCTTCTCATGCAAATTCTTTTGATTTGATGTAGTGATGTCTCAGATTCAAGCCATGGCTGAAGATGTTCAACCTTTGCTTGCTGAGGTTCGTGACAGTGGTCTTCTAAAGGAGGTTGAAAGCTTAACTAGAAGTCTTTCACATGCTACGGAAGATTTAAGGTAAACTACTCTGAAGTCTGATATAGAAAATTTTATTTTAGAAAAGCTTTGATTTCTGAATGGCCACAAATCTTTTAATAAAGCACCCCTTTTGAGGAAACGAAAAGGTACTAAAGTTTTCAATCCTTTGACAATTCACTACAGACTAGTCTAGATCACTGGACTTGGAGAAACCTTGCTCTTTGTTTCAAGATTCTTTTCTGCTTCTCCATCCGTATCTTCAAGAGAACAGCTTAACTAGCGTTTGTCAAACTTGGCCTTTTCATCAAAAAATAATCCACCACAAATGTTGAATGGTTTTCGATTAAGCATTTTTATGAAAATACTTGTGAATTTGAAAATAATCTAGCAATTTTCAACAATTATCAGCGCTGAAAGAACAATGACGGAACAATTATCCTAGAAATAAGAAAAGGAAACAAAAATACGCCATCCTCTATGCTTCTTTGAGGATTTTCTCCACAATGTTCATTTTACCAAGCGTCTACATCTATGGAAAAACTTTAACCTTGTGCTTTTTGCATTTCCAAATAGCTGAAATAAGAAGTTTCTCCAAGGTATAACAGCGAGGAAACTGTGAATAGAGCTTTACCGTAACTTTTCCTGCCAATATCCAACTTTCAAATTGGTGTCTTCTTATTTATTGTAATGCTGTGACTTAAGTACCCTGGAGAATCACACCCCAAAAGCCGGGTATCAAAGTGGAAGAGCCAAGCCACTTAAGTAGCACATTGGTCATCTAATTCTAACCAAACGACAAAGACATCTCATAACTATCTTGGTTCCTAACAATACCCCATCCTCGGAAAGCCGATGTCTTAGCGGCTACTCCTGCAGTACTTCACTCGGCCACACTCGATCAGAACCTTCCGCCGGTTCCACTTTGAAACATTCACAATAAGGCTATGATACCGTTGTGTATTTAAGCACCTTGGAGAACCACACCCCAAAAGCCAGCTATTGGAGTGGGGGAGCCAAGCCACTTAATTGCCACATTGGTCATCCCATTCTAACAAATGTGGGGCAAAGACATCCCATAACTACCTTGGTGCCTAACAATACTACCATTATACTCTCATGCCTAATACCATACTTATCTAGGTACCTTACACTTACCCACAGTCTAGGCTGTTTCTGGTTACTTCATAGTACTGGAACATGCCTTGTTCCTTATAAAAAATGAAAAAGAATAAAAGAAAGAATTCCTCAGTTAACATGGTTAATTTCTTCCATTCTTTCGATCCCAAACTTAAACATATTATGTCAATTATTATGAATTTCTTTTACATGATGTATGCTCACGTTCTTTGAGACTGTTTTACAGAAGCGTGCAGGCATCCATTCTGACCCCGGAGAACACAGAACTGCTTCAGAAGTCCGTTTATACGCTAATTCATACTTTGAAGAACATAGAGGTGTGTTCTTAATAGGTCAAACTCTTCTTGATTTTCCGACCAGTGTTTTTTAAAGCCCTTGGTGCCCTCAAGCATAATAGCTTCGAGCACAAGGGTAAAAAACAAATAAATGTAAATAAAATTTTAATACTTGATGAATAGTTAGACAATAAATCTAAGAAAATAGAGCTCTTATTTGAGATTAGAAAAAATTTTAAAAGAAAGAAGGAAATCAAGCTTGAGGTTCACACCTCAAGCAAACTTATATATCAAGGGAGCTCCGGTGTGCGGTGCACTGAGAATAAAACACTGTTCTTTACAGCTTTTTATCTTTGTAATTCTCTCTTTGGTTGTTGCAGAGTTTGAGCTCCGAAGTTCTTGGATTCACTGGTGATGAGGCGACAAAACGGAATTTAAAACTGCTTATCAGATCTCTGAGCAGGCTACTATAACTATGAGACATAAATGTGATGGAAATGGGATTGTATGAACGCGGTATTTGGGCAACGGTTGTTTCATATTGCAGGCGCAAAGCCGATGTGGCTAGACATATTTTCACAACTGTTTTTGTGGGTTTTGGTTTCTGTGGGGGAAGGAGGAGGAAGTCAGGCATTGGCAAAAGAATTTGGGATAAATTATATCCATAGTTCATTTTAGTAGCATAGAAATATATGTGAGAATGTTCTTAGATAAAGCTCTGTTGAAACAGTGGGAGATTATTGATTCTTATTAACACATGTTTGTTGTCCTTCATTTCTGTTCAAAGGCTTCTTTCTTCCAGGCTGGATTCCATATAAAGATTGGAAAAGCTATGATGGCTACTTCAGGTCAACCTGCCAATTTACTCTCCTATCCTTGTGAAGCACTTTACAAGGTAATGAACATTTTGTTTTTTTAATTTTTTTGTACAACAGTGTTGGAATAAGGTGTGGAATCATGGAATCTTCAAATGAGATTCATACCTTAGTCTATGAACTATCCTTAAAAATTTTTGGAAGTTTTATTGTTCATGTTTTACGACAAATGTTGCTTTAGTAGGTTCTGATTCTTACGGCCACAACTCGTGATTTGTAGCATTAAATATTCGAAAGAAGTGAGGAAGTAACAGAGTAGATAACAAGACTAAGGGAGGCGAGTGGGAAAAAAAGACAAATCCGCAATTATTAAAAAGGAAAGGAGAAAAATTTGTTGGTGCTAGCAAAGGATTAGAAGAAAAAAACCTATTTTGAAAGCTTGTTAAGCTTAGGAACATGACAACTTAATGGTTGACCAGTTGACCAAAAAGACCATTTATTCACTAAATTTTCAGTTGATAAGCCTACTATTATGATATATATATATATATATAGTTAACGTGGAGACCGTTTATTGTTCTTTTCCTTTTAATGATTATGAATATATATAATAATAATAATAATAATAATAATAATAATGGAAGAATAAATAATAAATGCGAATGGTCCCCTTGAAAAAAAAAATAATAATAATGGAGTTCACCAGGCTGGGCTCATAAATATTGTCATCTTGCATCTCAAAACACTGCCATCAGAAATTTATGGCTATTAACTTCTTTAATTGAAATCTTTATTGCAATATATTCACAAAATTAGATAATGCTCTGTCTCCTCAAGCTCAGACCAATTTCTTCTCATTCTTCCCTTTAAATTGCTATTTCTTTTTTAAAGAAGGATTGTTGTATGACATGTTTTCGGTTTTATGGATTCTTAAACTTGAAAAAGTGTCTTAAGTCTCCTCTTTTTGGTGTCTTCTACCTGAATATTTTAAGAATTTAAGATCCTATTAGATACGCTAATCAATTTATAACTTACAGATTTAGTAATTTTTAAAAGAATCTCAAATATTTTAAGTATATTTTAGATATAAAAATAGTGACTATAGATATGTACACTTTTGGAGTTTAAGAAGCTTACAATCTCAATTTGAAAAGCAATTAGACAGAAAATTAAAAATTTAAGGAGTAAACTTAAAACTTTACTTTATGTACACTTTAATCATGAAGCTTATATTTTAGCTGGCAAATTTAGATTTTTGTTCAAAATGAATGGTAAACAATCAAAATCCATCCAATATTTATTCAAATTGAAGCCTATCGCCTTTTGAAGGTAATATTGAAGTTTTTGCAATCACAATGTTTAAAAAGTGAGTTCAACTTCAATTTTTACATTTTTAAAGAAAGCATCAAAATGAGTACCGATTGGAGTCATCTATTTTCAAAGTTTTTTTCTCTCCTCTATAATAGGTAGGGATTGGCCATTGAACCTTTTATAGCTCAACTTCACAGTTGGTAGTGCAAAACACTATTTCAAATGACATGGAGAAAAACAGTTATAAACAAGTGTACAAATAGATCTTCGAATTCTTGGACCCCTGCATTTTGAAAATTCATTCATTTTAGTTCTCGAATTTTCATCAATAAATTACCTAAGATTTTAACATTTATATTTTTAGTCTTTGAATTTTTATAAATAGGCCAAACGAAGGTTTGAAATATTTTAAATATCAATATGAATTTTTAAATTAAAAAATAATGTTAAATTATGAAAAATATCTTGTACTTCGTCATTGGATTAAAAAATGTCATAATACTCTCAAGAGTTGTAATGTTACCCCTAAATTTTCATAAACGTTTTAGAAATACCTTTCGCAATTAGAAATTGTTTGGATGAAATTTGAGATATGAAAGGTGTGATAGGTGACATAGAACGGATATTTGGTTCACCACTTCATTTTAGATCATCCATAGTTTTAGGTCTTGATTTCTGTTCGAAATTCTAAAGGATTTATACTCCTAGTGTAAGTTTGAGCATCTAAGAAAATTGAGGGGTTATATTACGCATTTATAAAATACATAGTTATTTTCTAAATAAAGAAGAAAGTATAAGGATATTTGTTGTAATCTATATGTAAAATAGTATTCAGAGAAGAATAGAAGGGGTAAGTGTGGGGCTCTAAGAGAGTAGAGAAAAAGATCATTTTAAAAAAATGTCTAGAAAATTACTTGAAACCACATTTTAAACCTATTTTTAAAAGTAGAACAATATATTTTGAAACTATAAATTAAACTCATTTATAACTGACACTCCAATGACTAAAAGGTCAATTGATGAAAGTTCAAAGAAACAATGCATGAGTAGGAGTACACACATCAATGAGAGAGTAAGGAGGACGAGCCTGAGAGAGCTAGGGGGTCAGAGGAAGAGACAATACCATGAGAATACTTTCGTATTAAATTAGTTAAACGAGATTGCAAAGAGTAGAGAGGAGCCCTTAGTAGCAAAAAAGGGAAATAAACGAATAGCCCTAAAGTGCGAGAGTACCAAATGACCTAACTTTCATGCTCATTAAAACTGCGAGAAGCAATATGAATAATTAACATGCCTTTAGTAGATTCTAATTTCAAACAATGACATAAAGTATTTTTTTTATTACTATTAAAAAGTGAGGTAAATAACATTAATTGAGGTTATTTATGAGTATTGTTGAACGCTCTTAGGAAATGTTTGAGACAAGAGGTGAGTTATTATAGTTTGATTAAAATGGTTTATGGTTGAAGTATAAATTATTTTAGTTTACGTTATAATAGTATGTATTTGGTGTTGAGACTATTTTGGTTTGATAAAAAAAATAAGTAAATATTGTAACAAAGAATAGTTAAAATGGTAGCAAATAATAAATATAGTTATAAGAAATGAAAAAGTTTAGGAATAATATTTATGGTAGATAAGGAAAGAGTTTTAAATACTTTGCATTAATAGGGAAAAAAGGAAGAAGTGGAAGTGAGATTTGAGAAAAAGTAGATGAGAAGTAGTTGGGGGCCCCACGATAATCATATTCAACCCCCCGCCAAAATCCCAATAAAAAACACTTTCTCTCTTTCCCAAACACTTCTCTTTCTCACTTCCTCCTCTCTTCCCTCTCCTCCTCCTCCTCCGCCATGACTTCCATTCCAGCCCGGAGATTTCTACCTACTCCCCCTCTCAACGACGCTCTCCCCCTCTCCCAACCAGACCAATATTCCTCTCAGACCCTTCGCCGAAGGCTCTCTTCCATTTCCTTCAAGATCCACCCCATTTCTTCGCCCCTTACTTCCTGGTCCTCGTTTCGCAGATCCAAATCCGTGTCGTCAATGCGCGATTTCTCCCGTACTTCTCTCCGGAAGTGGTGGGATTGGGGATGGTCCTGGATCCTCTCTCGTAAATCTGCCTTCGCTAGAGATCTGGAGATGAACGATAATAATGATGATGAAGAAACTAAAGCTCTTGGATCTAATTATTGCTGCAGAGGTAGTTTCAAATTCAAACATCTTTTCTATAAAGTTAGGTCTGAGTTCCGTAAACTGATTCGATCTGATCGCGTTGGTCTTCCTCAAACTTTTAAATACGATTCGGTTAATTACTCCAAGAATTTCGATGACGGAGTGAAATAATAATATTCTTAGCGTGCTGTATACAGTACTCACCACCGTAATCGATCATGAAATTCAGGGTTTATGATCTTATTGAATAATATGATTGGAACTCAGAAAACGCTAATTTGATTGATGATCGCCGGTCCTGAGGCGAAGAAGAAGAGAGAGATTATATTGTAGAGATCTTCTTGGTTGCAAATTCAATTAAACGGAGATGAAAGAGTTTGAAGTACATAATGAATTGAATTCTAGTTTTTCTTTTTCTTGTTGGGTGTAAGTAACGCAAAATTCCTCTGTTTGCAATGCTTACTATTTTTCCTTGCCTCCTCCATTACTATATTCTCTTTTTCACACACCCTTTTTGTTGTTCTTATTTTATTATTTTTTTTCATCTTTGTATTTTTTTTAATACTGGGATTTTAGTTTTGTTTTTATTTCATCTTTGTATTCCATATATATATATGTTTTAACTACAATCTTAATTTTTTAACTAACTCTAATAAATTTCATCTAATAAAAATGTAAAATGCATTTAATTTCATATATTTTATTAAAAGAAAAGAAAAAAAAAGATAGGAAGTGAAAAGAATGGTAATATATAAAAAAAAGCGTAAAATGAAAGAGGGAGTGTCGGTGGGGGAATTTAATATAATGGGAAGAAATTTGTGAATAAATAAGGATCCCTTCATATGATTTGATATGTCCAATTAACTCTTCTTCTTCTTCTTCTTCTTCTTCTTCTTCTTCTTCTTCTTCTTCTTCTTTAAATAAAAAATTGATTTTAGTAAAGGTGGTGTGGTGTGGTATGACCATTGGTGAGTTCTACACACCTTACTATTACATTATCATTGTCGGTCACATCAATATTCCGACTATATCCTTTTTCTTTTAATTAAATATAATATAAAGTAATTTTATCCCAAATAAAACAAACATTTTTTCAATAATTTTGTTGCATGACAGATAAATAATTTGTTTTCTCCTATTTTTAGCATATTGACCATTAGACTGGATAAGCGTTGGGTTCACTGTGCCAAACAAATATTTTTGGTGTAAAGACCAACAAATCTCTTAATCCAATTGATTGATTAAAGTCAAAAGGGTGCATCTGCGCTCTTTGGAAACTCTACGAAAGAGGAAGTTTCTCTTCATCTAAATTGAAGACTCCAAAAACAAATTAGAGTGAACTACCTAACTATCAAAACTCTATCTAAACTCTTAGAAGTCGAACGCATCTTCAAGTCTCGTATCTTTGAGAATCGGAACATTCTTTTTAAACTTCAATTTCAAAGACATTCACATAGTCTATCTTTTGAGTGAAATAATAATGTGTACTTATTTAAGAGAGAAGTAGATATCAAATCACATTTTCATATATCTAAATAAATTCAAATTCAACTAATTCACAAAACCATAAATGTCTTCATAAACCACTTACAAACAATGGTGCATTTGAAAATTATTCATACATTGATTCTAAAAAACTTGTAGATTTCTTCAAAATGTCAATATTACAAAACTATGATATGCAATTGATGCATGTGCAATTCATAGAGGAAATTATAACGTAGACTTAAAACTGATTGGCCAATAAAACTTTAGCAGCTTAATTAATATAATTATAAGTTTCAGACAATATTTTTGCAAATGGAAAGTAATAGAGGGTGTGATTTAGGATAGGCTTCTCTTAGGTCTACATTCTCAAGGCTGGGTGGTCTATAAGATATAAGATCACTCTCACTCACTTGAGGGATTCTATAAGCTAGGACCTTAAAAAGTGTTTAGAAAAGTAGCTATTATTTGAGTGGGGAGCTAGAACTACGTCTCTTCCAAGTGCCTAACCACTCGACAGCTAAGCAGTCAAACTAGAAAGTCAACTAAGTGAAATAAAAGGAAGAATTGAATTTTGATGCCTTCGAAAGGTTAGATCTAAGCCTAGCTGCGCCTCGCCTTTGTTACGTCGCTACCTTATGGTCTTAAATTGCGGCGACTTAGAAATCTCTAGTGATGTTTTCATGAAAAAGAATAAATTGTATTTTTGTAAGTGTAATTATATGAAATATGTACTTTTTTTTCTTTCACTATGATTTTTTTCCATTATGTTTTTTTCCTCGTAAGTTTTAATAAGACATATTTCAGATATGTAATAGATATCTAAGGGGAGTATTATAAATATTATTATAGTCATGTGTCATTATACTTAGTGTCTATAGACATGTGTCACTCACTTTCTCATCCAACGCTTTTGTCGTGTATCTTGAAAATATCAATCTTTAGTGGCCATGTATCAACTTCATGTTTGCCAAATTGTCTATAAATAAAGACATTTGGTATATTTTTGAGACACAAAAATTGATTGGAACTCCAAAACAATGGAAAATCGTAGAGAATTTCATAAAATTTCTAATTTCTACAATTTTGATAATTATTTAAAACTAATCGGTAGAAATTAACACTAACAATAGAAAGATAGTATCTTGGAATAGTAAAAGAAAAAATAGAAATGTAAATCTAAACCAAATGAAAATTAAATTATAATATTTTAAATATAACGAAATGAAGTAAATAAAATATTTAGAAACTAACATTTCATTTAGGCATAGAAACTTTGCTAAAAACATTTGTGGCAGTTAACAAAAGATATTTTTCCCGAAAAGAAAAGCCAAAATCAAAACTTTTTTGGGCCCAGTAGCCTTATGCGTCACCTTATTGGGTCAGACAGGTCCAAAACAAAATCTTATTGGGTTCGGCCCATCCAACGTCATCTGACAATCTGCCACGTAGTTGAGGTCCCTTTGCACGTAGTTATGACAGATGGAGCAAAGCGACGTCGTTTGAGGACAGTTCACATGACATTGCGTTCAATTTGGCATTTTCTTCTCCATTTTATTTTATTTATTTCGCAGAGCTATTTTTCTTCTCCATTTGTTTACAAATTACAAATACATTATTCATTCTCAGACTTACCTTCGCCGATTCTCTCTTCTCCCTTTCTAAATTCTCCGATTCCCTTCTGCTCCGGCGAGGCTGGGGCTGAGGAAACCGGAGACTTTCTTCGAATTCATCTGAATTACAAACAGTTATTGAAGCTTTCTTTCTAGGATTTTAATGGCGTTCGCTTCTTCTAGCAGTGTTATTTGTCAGAACAGAGCCTTGTCGTCCTCCGTCGTTTCTTCTCCTGCCCTTTTTCATCATCGCTGCTTCTCACGTCTTCAATCGCAGCGTATTCTTCACTGTAATCGTCGTTCGTCTTCAAACATCGGTATAAACGCCTCTCCGGGGGCCTCTTCTGTCGTCGCTAAAACTGCTCTTTCAGATGCTCATGTTCAAAGTTACAGCTCCTGTCCTGCTCCTGCTCCTGGTAAGTATTATTGGAATAATTTTCTTTTACTGCTCTATTTTGTGTTCGTTGTGTTATTAGTTCTGATTATAATTAATTGCAACGCCATTTTGACTGAATGGTTTGTTCTTACTTTCTAATTAACTGAAGCGGGTGGTTCTGTGAATTCATTTTCATGCCTATAAATCTTTGATACGAAATTTGGCTCGAGTTTTGGACATTTGGAAAATTGATTTTGTATTATTATTCGTTTTAAGGTTGGTCTGATTTTGCTCAAAACGTCTCTGGCGAGTGGGATGGATATGGTGCGGATTTTTCTTCTGAAGGAACGCCAATTGAGCTTCCGGAATCCGTTGTACCTGATGCTTATAGAGAATGGGAGGTTAAGGTTTTCGATTGGCAAACACAATGCCCAACTCTTGCAGAACCTGAGCAGCCCTCTCTCATGTACAAGACAATAAAGCTACTTCCTACGGTGGGATGTGAAGCCGATGCTGCAACCCGTTACAGCATTGATGAGAGAAATATTGGAGATGGAATTGGGGGAAATGGTGAAGTGACTGCCTTTGGATATCAACGTAGTGGATGTTATGTAGTTGTCTGGCCAATTGAGGTTGGAGGTTCTTGTAAGTTAATGGAGTTGGAGCATTGCCTGGTTAATCCTCAAGATCGTGAATCTCGCGTGAGGGTTGTTCAGGTTGTTCGAGTTGAAGGTTCACGGCTAGTCTTGCAGAATATCAAAGTTTTCTGTGAGCAGTGGTATGGACCATTCAGAAATGGAGAACAACTTGGTGGATGTGCCATCAATGACTCAGCGTTTGCTTCTACGGCCGCCTTGAAAGCTTCTGAGGTGGTTGGGAAATGGCAGGGTCCTGTCTCTGTTGCCCGCTTTGATGGTTCTCAGATTGTGAGTTATATCACCTTGCTTGTACTTTTGTAGCATGGTGAAGTGATCCTAAAATCTCAGGTTTTAGTTTAGATGCTACGATTTTTGGTTCTTCATGTCTAATCCAATGCTTTTCTGTTCTTTATGATCCTTATAGGTTAGATTTTCACTTTTTCTTGTTCATGTTTATAACTATGAAATTGAAGGTTCGCCTGGCATCACCAACAATATCTGTGATTCTGTGATTTCTATTCATCAACAAGTTATTGCCCCACTTCATTATTGTTCAAATTATTGGTGTCAAGTTATATCATAAGCTTAGGCATGCACTTTACTACTCTGTCTGGCGGAAAAAGGTTTGTCTGGTCAACTAGTTTTAAGTTTGTACGGCAACTAATCCATCTTATAATCTAATACTAAGAATGTAGAGTCTGTCTATTTGTTTGTTTTGGTGTCGCCGTAATCATGCTAAGGTGACTTACACAGGCACAAAATAACTCCATTTATTGGAAAATTGACTGCAGAATGTTATACAAGAACTTTTGGCTGACAATGTGCAAAAGTCGGTGAGAACTGAATCAGAACTCAAGCTGCTTCCCAAGCAACTATGGTGTTCCCTTAAAGAAAGTAAAGACAGTGGGGATACGTACTGTGAAGTTGGATGGCTTTTTGCTCACGGGCATGCAATTACATCAAGATGCATCTTCTCAAGCACATCGAAATTGAAGGCAAGTTTTCGCAGTTACCGAACAGTTCATTCACTGTTAGATGAAATTCTTTAGGTTTTTGTGAGTACATGTTTATATACTAAAAAAAGAACACTTCACCTATGGTTTCGTCATTCGTGCACAGTTGTAGCCTGGTAATCACCTAAGTTCTTCTCTCTACCTTCACTGCTTTCACTTCATATATGGAGTGACCCTCTAAGCTATTTGGTCCATCTTAAACATGTTTCTCTAGTGACATATTTACTCCTTTGATCTTTCCTTTTTATGTATCGGAGGCTTTTTTTTTTATCTTGGATCGTTCTCTCTTCTTTTTGGTTGGGAAGTAGTAGAAGTTTAACAAGTTTGGTAGTCCTCTACATGGACTAAACTCAGAAGTAGTAGTAAGTAGGCAATTTTTTTTTTTAAATAAAACAAAATTGAACTATACTTCTATAGATTTTTAATCAAAACCAGCTGGTGTCATCTTTTGTTCTTGACTTCGACCCGACATGGTTGGTTTAGTCTATAACATTGCTTGCTTTTCCCATGCAGGAAATATCGATTGTGAATGAGACCCCTGCTTAAGATAGTAACCAAGGAATGAAGGCTCAATTGAGCTACAGAGAAGGTCCTGATTACTCCTTCATTAGCCATTACATAAGCTCTGAAATAAGTATGCTATATGTGTTTTTCATTCTAAATGAAGTATAAATATATAAAAACTCATAGTGTGCATTTGTTTACAAATTTTGTAACAAAACCTTATAGCATCCAAGAAGTTTTTATATATGACAAAATTGTTCTAATTGATTTCTCTAGTGTTAGCATTAATTCTACAGATTTTTGTATGGATAGCTAATTCTTGAACCCTTGAAAAGCACAAAGCAACGAAATACAATCTTATGAGTCAAAGCGCACTATATTATAGCCCTAATGCGATGATCATGCCTATCTTGACTACGCCACAACATTTGTGGCAAAAGTACAACAAAGTGAAAAATTGACAAAATCATCCCTAAAAAGATACACAAATGGTAATGTCTTGATGCAATATTAAATTTCGTTTGTTTGTGAGGGACGGGCTATTAATCATGTCATTGTACAAAAAGTTAGATTTTTATGTGCTGTTCACACTTCAAAATTAGTATGTAAACCTTAACCATTTATAGGAAGGAAAAAGTCCCACTAAAGGCTGATAAAATATAACAATTTTGGATATATTTTGATTTCCTTTCAAGCATAATGAATCGCAAGTTGGTCCTGTATCACAAAAGCAGCAGCATTCTAAGAAGCTGCAATGAGATAGAAGTTTTGTCAGATTTAGTTTCCATACATAAAACATAAAACTATTCATTGCCTACTGATTTCGTGGAACAAGTGCAACTTGATAGAATTAGCAATGGAGAGAAAAGTTACAATATTGGAATGAAATCTGAGCCAGAGGTAGAAGATAGTATCTATACAAACAGATAATATAATCCCCAATAGAAAAACGTTATGCAAAAGAACCTAGCAACTCAAACAGCTCTTGCACTTTCACACACTGAAAGTTCATTTCTAACCACATCATCATTTGGCTATACAGCAATAAGAAGGAAATATTAAAGAGATGCTCGAGCTGAGTTTTCACCATAGAAATCCTCGCAAACAGTCCTAGAAACTAGGAGGAAGAGGAGCTCAATCGTGTTAGGAAAGTGTCAATTCCCCAGCTCTATATCCGCTGTACAACCTGCAGAATTCTAAGTCATTATATGTCTAATGGTTCGCTCAAAGTCTCGATAATTAGGAATTCTAGGTGGTCCTCTGCCTATGAAATGGAATTGAGAAATAAATATTGGTAGACGACCGGTACCTGTACAAGCATGCAGTTCGGAAGCTAAAGAGCACCGGGTCCGTCTCTCATGCTCAAATTCAAACTATTTCTCATAGTTCGTCTTCCAATTCCTGCATTGCCTTTCTGCATCATGGCAACGAACTCACCGTAATCGATCCTTCCATCCTGCATTACACAACAAAAAATCATCAAGAAAAGACAATTCACTTTGTTTGCCCGTTCTGTTTATAACAGATAAATCTTCTGCAAGGAAAATCGAACCAAGTTGCACTATGTTTTTACCAATAATCCAATATGGGTACTCTAAATATGCTACCATTCTCAGTTTTCTCCAGTTCATCAACCTGTCTCATTTTTCTTTACTAATTTTATATGCACATTCAAAACTCTTTCGCAATGTCCAATGTTCACGGTTGTACACACATATGATATGAACCGGGTGGATAACCCTACACTTATGATCAAAACTGTTCCCATTCTTTTTCTAATAGAGAAATATCAAGAGCCATAATTCTCTAGAAAGTTGTAAGACTTACATTATCTTGATCGACTTCTCTGATTATGTCCTCGAGGTATACGTCGGTCATATTATGTTCAGCGCAAGCTTGCTGCAGTTCATCAACTGTGATATAACCACTTCCATCCTTGTCAAAGTATCGGAAAGCTGCAACAAGATGTTCTTCACGCTCTAGTTTGTTGAGATGAATGGTTGCCGCAATAAATTCTCCATAATCAATTGTTCCACTATTGTCAATATCAGCCTAGAAACAAAATGAAGTAAAATTTAGAGGGGTTCACAACTCGCAAGCATTAAAGGCATGCCGATTCTGATGAAAATTTCAACAAAGATGACTAGAAACAAATTGTTCTTTCCGTTTAATGAAAAACGCGAGCAACTTTCATTATCCAGTGAGAGAAGTTACAAATTGGTAAAATTCCAGGATGGAAACCCGACAAAAAGAACAGACAAAATTTTGACACGCAAATATTTAGTAAAACGCTCCAGGGGCGGTACTGTCCTGTCGGCTAAGGTTTGCGGTCAGTGAGTAATACCTGCCTAAAGGTGGCGTGTTTGAATCATTAGGTAAGTGGTAGGTACTAGGTATTTAGTATGGTGTTAGGTTCTAGATATTTAGTATGATGTCAGTTGAGGGGTTTGGAAAGGGTATTTGGATAGATAGGAAGTTACTAGTAGTTACTGTCTCTAAGGGTGGTTACTAGTAGTTATTGTTAAGTGTGGTTACTAGGGCAGTTACAAATAATAGAGGGAGGTGGGGGGAGGGCGACAGGGTTCTGTGGAGTGATCTAGGGCTTGGGTGAGAACCTCGGATCTTCTTCTTGTTAGGAAGTTCCTAACAGTAAGCCTAACAAGGGAAACCCTTGATGTATCCAAGTCTAGGCTCAGACTGAAACACAGACCATTTAAAAGAAGAATAACAAAAGAGGACATCAACTGAAAGCATATTTGTGATTTGTGAAGCATTGTCCTTTCAGTCACCCCCAAAATAAAAATATTGCCCACAAGGCCACAATTCCAGTAGCTATCAAGAACCAAAATAGTTAGCCCCAATAAAATTCTCCACTGACAAATTGTCCAGTGACATAGTCTACCGCTACTTTAGCTATCTTATCCACATGTGGTTTGAAAGTTTCTTTCCCATAAAAAGCCAAAAAGGAACTTGATGCTTTGATTTTTACTAGGAATGTGACTAGTAAAACTCAAGGAATAAGCAGCGAATGCTATGAAGATAGAAATTTCTCGAACCAAATAGCACAAGGGAAAAGAGATGTAGCTTATCTAAACCTGATTTTTCATGTAGGCTGATAAAATAGAGGGGATAACAATTTATTTAATCAGTGACAGTGAAAAGAAGAAAAATATGCTACTGCAAAAGGAATGTAAATCGTCCCCAAGACATGCAAAAAGGTTACCGCATCCATCAGGTCACGTATTTCGATATCTTTCAAGGTCGAACCATATCTTCTCAAACCAGCTTTGAGCTCATCAAAAGTAATTGCACCACTATTATCAGTATCCATAGCTGTAAACATTTCTCTTAGGCCAGCAATCTCCTCTTCAGAAAGGCTTTCAGCAATCACCTAATGGTACAAACAATGTAGATTATAAACCTCAATATTGTTGACGCCAACAGTGTGAGTGAGTGCAAGCATGCATTAAGCTTTTCCAATTAGAAGATGTTCGATGCAAACTTGAAAAAAGAACATTTAAATGGGTGTCTGACTTCAGTTCTCCCACCTTGGAAAAATGGATGTTAATACACTTACTCGTAATGCCATCTTCTTTAACTTGTTCATTGCAGAGAATTGTTTGAGTCGAGAAAGTACAGCTGGATCAAGAGCCCTATCAGGAGCAACTCCATTTTCGCAAATCCAAGGGTGGCCTGAACAGGTACAATAATAATCAGACTCACTTTGTTATTCAATTTGTGACGACAAATATTTAATTCTTGAGGTTTGAATATTCTTAACTATAGAAAATCTTTGGATATAAAATTTTATTAATCAAGAAATACATGTAAAAGATATCCTTGGTCCTCTAAAAAATTTAGGGATGTTAAAAGGTTTCTTTATTTTTTTTTTCCATATTAAAAAAGAAGCTGATTTAGTCCTCAGATTAAATTATATTTTGGTGAAAATACACATTGCAGAGAGGAACTTCTGAAGTTATCTAGAACAATTTAAACGCTTTATTACAGGGCCTCAACGACAACAACCAAGAATACCCAGCAGCATGTGACCATATCATACAGGTCCAGTACTGCGGAAAAAAGTATTAAAGACCTAAAAAGAAACTTACTTTTTCTCAACTCCATACGTCACAGGTATTTTACTTCTACATTCACAAAAACTTAAGACGTTGAAAAGTAAACATACATAATACTTCATGTGCAGTCAAACGATCTGATGGTCGGGAACATAGCATCTTTCTTATTAGATCCTTTGCACTGTCAGATATTAGGGGCCAAGGGTCTGAGTCGAAGTCGATATGTCCCTTAAGCACCGCATCAAATATTCCTTGTTGAGTTTCTGAGTGTGCAGAAGAGGGAGAAAACAACTATTTAGCTCTTTTTATAACTATGGTATTGTTCAACTAGTGCCTAGAGAAATAGATATCAAGGATTTTGTTATTAATCAACTGGTCCAAATGATTTTTTTTAATAATGTGAATAGGCGACTTTAATTAAGAAAAAATGAAAAACTACAAGGGCTAGGACAACAAAAAAACCATCCCAAAAAAGGAGGAGAACCATCTGTAAAATGGGACTCCAACTATGCAAAATAACGATTGTCGAATAGTAACGAAAGGCCTTTGAATTCAAAGCCCACAAAGAAACATGATAAACTCGCAAGGGACAAAATCTCATCAGGGTCCCTCTTAACACCTCTTAAAACCCTATTGTGCCAGTCACCCCAGACCACCTACAAAACAGCGCACATCCCCGGAAGCCAAAGAAATCGACCCTTCTCCCCAATGTGCAAGTTCAGAAGGGACTTCTCAAACAACACCTGTGCCGAGCTCCCAAAACTCTAAACACCAGAAATAAAGAGTTACAAACCAAACTGGAAAACTCACAACTGATCCACATGGGTCAATACTCAATGCCTAGGATCTGAGTACCCTTACCACCCCATCCCAATTCCTCAACCAATAGGCAACAACTCATTTAGGTTCTTGTAATGTTTTTGTTTGAAAACTACAAGTACCTGCCCAAAATGGTGGCACACCACTTAGCAATATATACAATATAACCCCTGCAGTCCACACGTCCGCTGCCGGTCCATAGTGCTTGAGAAGTACTTCTGGAGCAACATAGTAAGGACTTCCAACAACATCAGTGAAGATTTGACCTGAAGTGGTTTTGTGCATGTCAGCAATGAAAAACTATTCAATGTGACGATTAAAGAAATACGAATGGAAGAAAAAGAAGCTTAAGTCAAGCAAGCTAATCTTCTAGCATTGAAATGTGGTGGTTCAATCAGCTGAAATATTCAGCATCTTTTAGTAAAGGATCGGGAATTACCTCCTTCTGACCTATTGCAGCATTCCTATTCAGTTGTTCTGCATAATGCATAGTTTTATTCCCGGAGTCTCAATCCTTTTCCTTAAAGAAGCTGAATATTTCAATACAAATGTTTTCTAACCCGTTCTGGGGATTATCATATGACTTATCATCAATATGCCACCGATGATTAATGAGGACGATAGTTACTAATCAAATTTTACTGTGAGGATGAGAATAGTTACTACACGTGCTATAAACAGAATTAAGGAGTCAATATTGCTGAAACACATATCTAACGGGATATTTGATTCATCAATGAAATAAAACCCATAAGTAAATAGAGTAACTAATGCACTTTCTTTTCACCTGGTTTGAAGAAAACAGAGAGGCCAAAATCTATAGCTTTAAGAGAGAAGTCATCATCCTTGTTAACCAACAAGAAATTTTCTGGCTTCAAATCTCTATGCATAACTCCAAGCGAATGACAAGTCTCAACAACACCAACAATAATCCTGGTCAGTTCCGCAGCTTTTCTCTCACTATAATGTCCCCTCTGGATGATCCTATCGAACAACTCACCGCCGCTACAAAGCTCCATAACAATATGAACATACAAAGAATCTTCATAAGCACCCTTGATAGTCACAATATTCTTATGACCAGCCAAATGGTGCATGATCTGTATCTCCCGCCGAACGTCCTCAACATCCTCCTTTGCAATCAACTTCCTCTTGGAAATAGACTTACAAGCATACTCAATGCCAGTGGTAATCTCAGTACATAAATAAGTAGTTCCAAACTGTCCTTGTCCTAACTTCCGTCCGAGGGTGTAGAGATCTCGAATGTTAGCGGTCTTATGACCCAAAACATAATACGCTTGGTTCTCAGCGCTTTTCCTCATGGTGTAGTCTTTCTTCGTGGGACTTAAGAAGGTGGGATTACAATCGTTGTCTTTGGATTTGATTTTGTTTTCTTTAGCAAACTCTTGAGAAATAAGATTGTTAGTATTGATGCTCGAAGGTGAATGATCAGCAGAAGTGTTGGTATTGCGCTTAGAATTTGGAGTTGAGCTGTCCTCGGGCTGGCTGTAGCCCTGAAATATATTCCCTTTAAAAGATCCACGGCAGGTATTGCCCATGAAACAAAGAATCACACTTCAACTCGGACCTTTACGGTCTCTCACACCCAATCTCACAAGTTAAGTCTCATCAATAACATCATCAATCAAATCACGAAACCCTAAGAAAAACGGAAAGCGAAAAACACAAACAAATTAAATAAAATCAATAAAAACAATAATCAATAATCCCTAAATCGAAGAAATTAGGGATTCGTTCTGAAATTCATTGGGATTAAAGAAATGAAAGGATGTAATAATAAGACATAAATAAGAGATCTGGATCGGACATATAGATGAAATCAGAATCATCATCATCATCATCGTGAAATTACCAAATAAGAAGAGTCAAAATGAAGGATTTAGGAATAATTGAGGAATAAAGTAGGACAAAAAGATTATTATGGGGAGGAAAGAAGAGAAAAGGGAAAGGAGATTAAGAAGGTACCGGATTGATGTTGGTGATGGTGGTGTAGCAATGGAGGAAACAAAAATGGAATCCATGGGAACAGTGAAAGGAAATGATTTGAGCTGGAAAAATGTTTGGGATAAAAATGGGGTATTAAAAGAAAAGAAAAGAAAAGAAAAGAAAAGGATGAAGTAAGTTTAATTAATAATTAATAATTAATAAAAATAAGCGGGGGACCAAGTCCGATTTGTTATTTGTTTCGGATGTTGCTGCTGAGAAACATCGGAAGTCAGTGCTGACCAGCTACCACCACCCTCTCCTTTTTTTCCTTTTTTTCTTTTCTTTTTGTCTTTTTTTGCGTAATAATAAAGTTGATTTTACTCCTTCAATTTTATTACCTTTTTAATTTCTATTCAAATTTTGAAGAATTTAGTAGGTTCATAAATTTTCAAATTTACCTATAATAAAACTTAAATGTTTAATTTCGTCTTAAAAGTATTTGAAAATTAATTTATTTCTTAAGATATAAATTTGGATTTGTATGTGTAATTCATTTGGATTTAAAAGATAGCAAAATAAGTCAACGATCTATTTCTAATTCAAAAACCTATTTGGGAAGTAAATAATAAAAAAGAAAAAAACAATGTCTAAGAATATCCAAAACGTATAAAATTAGGGAGAAAAAAGCATAGGAAAATGGGAATTACGCGTTTTCGAGGAAAAGAGAGAAAGAGAGAGAGAGAGAGAGAGAGGACAGATCCCGTTTGACTTGCGCTCACGGGTTTGAGGTTGAACATCAAAATGGATTCATGTTTTTAACAAATATATTTTTGTTTTTTTCTTTGTCTTTGTCTTTTGTCTTTTATTTTTAAGTAATTTCAATTTTTTAGATTTAAAATTCACGTTGATGTATTTTCCTTTTTAATCATTCCTTAGGTTTTCTAACATCCACTTAATCGATTCAGCGATTATATAATTTCATGACTACAATATATCTAATTTCGGATTAAAAAAACATAATTAGATAATATATATAAGAAAATATCGACTTCCATCTCGTCTCTCTGATTCATGATAGATGTTTTTTTGTGTGCACATTTTGTTTTCAATGCAACGTGTTGCATAAATACTGAAAATAAGATTAAACTATTGGAACGTCGAGAAAATTAAATCATGTATAAATCAGTGATAATGGTTTAATTTTTGTTTTTGAAAAAAAAAATTAAACTTTTAATCTCGAGATCAATAATGTAAGCACTATGTTGCTTGAGTTATACTCGTATTGATTCTACAAAGATTTTCGACTCACGTGATTGAACTATAAATTTTTGTTTGATTGATGTTTTTGGTGCTTAAAGTTTAGAGCTTTATATTATATTTTGAGGTTTTTAAACATTTGGCTTCTCCATTTTTAAGTTGGATTTGTTAGTTAGGATTATATTTTTTACTATTAATGAATTTTTTTAAAATAAAATTTTGACTTCCCTCAATTATGTTGCTGTTAATTGTTAATGAACAGATAGGTTTGACTTTGAAAATGTGTATTAATTGATATATGTTGGTGTGGGAATGCAACTTTATGGATAAAATGTTTGGTTTGGTTTGGTTTGGTTGTCTCTAAAATTATAAAATGTTTATTTCTTAAATAAAAATAAAAATAAAAATAAAAATTTTGAAAGTTAAAGAAATAAAAAATAAAGAACTTATTTGAGGGAGTAATATTTATAGGTGGGAAGCTTTGGTTGTTGTATTTGGTTAATAATTAGGATTGGTTCGTGTGGACAAAAAAGGGTGTGGAATGTTAAGATTGGGGATGTGGTGTCGGGTGGGTTTCAACTTTCAATGTCCTATTTCTCCGGAAGGATAAAATCTAATTCACAAACACTATTTTTAGATTTTCTAAATTCGTCACACTAGCGCGTGGAGGGCGTGCACTTCATTCCCATTTTCCTTCTCTCTCTCTCTCTCTCTCTCTCTCTCTATACCTTTCTATTTTTAGAATATTCATGCTCTCGTAATTTTCCTAATTCTCTCTTCTCACTTTTCCATTTTATTGTTGGGGTTTTTTTTTTTTTTTTTTTTTTTTTAACTTCTAAAATCCTATTAACTTCTCTATGATGGGAATGAACCAATGATAATTAAAAAGTGGATCTCATATAACTACGTTTAGTGTAGTTTAGTTTCGTTTGGCACTCGTACTAATACGTATGACCCATGGCCAAATCCATAAACAAAAGTCGGAATTCAATTGACAAGTGAATGGTCATCTTGTTGTCATTGTTACAGTTTGGATTATAGATACACTCTTAGAGAAAAAAAATCATTTTGACATTGTTACAATCGGTTATAGTTATCATTATTGTCACATTTTTAGAGAAAAAAAGTATGAATCTTGCACATTTTTTGCTACCATAAATTACGCTTGTGTCCATTACAATTAACCCCATGAAATTTCTTCACAATTATACTAACTTTTATTACGAATAGACGAATATGACCATAGTTCCTTAGAATATTTCATTAGTAAGCCGACCTAGATTGATTTGCAAATTGAAATTGGAACAGTTAGTCCTCTCATATTACCTAAACAAACATCTACTAGTGTTTGTCCCCCAGTTATTAAATTAGTAAATAAATTGGCTCAATTTGCTATACTTTGAAAAAAAAATCCCTAATTATTGTTATAGTTTGATATGTTTGAACTATATGACAGAACATCTAAATTAATTAGATGGATAATTAGAAAATAAAACTTTTTTTTTTTTTGCCAAAATGAAAATTTAAATGAGTTGTACATTGTGAGCACCAACCAAATCAATTATTGGAGTTGGAAAATCATTGGGGGAAAAGGAAGAAAGAAGAAACTATCAACATAATTCTGAATGACATGATTCCACATCTTTCTGTAGCACAAAAGATTTGTCAACTTTGACAACCAATTACAACCTAAAACCAATATTTGTAATGCAAATTATATAATGCAATCATGTCATTTATATATTCGATGATCAAATTTATCCTATGTTTATTAAACATTGAAATGCATGGAACATTTAAATTTAGCTAACTTTGCCTCTATGACATTCCCATATTGGTTTTAGTGTAATCTAGTTACTTCATAATAATAATTATTTGACATGAATTCGAGATCTACTAAATATAGTTCATGCGTCTTCGAATAATTTCTCATATAATTTTGGGATACATCAACTTTTTTGGGTGAACAGAAGGAAAGAGTACACAAGACTTTTTGTTACAAAAAATGAGGAGTCCCACTCATAGAATGACCATCGTAAATACAATTTTAATATATATATATATATATATATATATATATATATATATATATAGTATGTAAGGATAAATGATCCACTAATATCTCACCAATATCTATTTTAGATATTGTGCCTAATGTTTTTGGTCATTCTATGAGTGGGACCCCCTAGTTTCTTGTAACAAAAGAGGATTGTGTATTATTTTATATACAATACTTTCTCTATAGTTACTTTCAAACATGTCATCAATCTTACAAAAGTCCAGGAACTAAACAATAATTTTAACTGCATCTTCCAAATTCATTTGCATTCATATCAATAGAGATTTCTCAATGAACTTTAATGAATATCTATATATATCTATATAATAGCAAATGTGTTTTTCTATATTAATTTCATCATATACAACTGCTTATGCAGATCAACAAAAGAAACACCATTCTACTTCATTAGCTACAGCTCCTCCCAGAAGGAAAAATATCTATAAAAGAAGAAATTCAAATATCTGACTAATACAGATTTCGACTGATAAGTTTGCGATCGAACAAAAATTATAAGGATTCCAGTAAGCTATTTACTATAACCCTCAGGACATTTGGTCAGAAGTAGAGTTTTTCTGTCACTCTTCAGCTAAGACTACAGCTAGTTGGGAAGAAAGAACAAAGGAAGGCAAAAAAGAAGCAAATTTTGTGGCTTTAGCAAAGCAACAGAGACCCAACCAAAACTTAATTTATTTAAATGGCAATAGGAGATAAAAATAATAATAATAACAAAAAAATTGCCTTGTTTTTGTTAAGTGTGAACCTGGTAATTGACATTTTCTCAAAGTATGCATTCTCCTGTTGACCATCAACGAGTTCTTGCCTTCACCAGAAAGCTCTAAGTTGATAGTTTTGCTTCTTCCAATTTCCTGTTGTTGATCCCTCCACTTGTAGGCCTAAATTATAGAAAACAAAAAAGAGTTGGTAGAAGTAGACATAATGGTTTAGTTTGGCTAATAATCATAAAATGTTTAGCTTGCAACAATATTTTTTACAATTTTTTAATTTAAAGTGTTGGAACGAGTTTACATGTACCTCAAATCACATAACTACATGTCTAAAGAACTCATTCAATAATTAAATATCTTAGAACTTGTCACTTCAAAGATATTTGAATTTAAAGTTTGTCCGTTCGACTATCGAATTCAATTATGTTGGTATAAGCATCGGGGATAAAAAAGAAGAGATAACCTTTATATAAGAGAATTGCAAGGCAATAACATAGCGATGTTAACCCAAAAAGATAAAAAAAACTTGGATATCACTTGAATCTTCTTTATTATTTTGATCTATATGATGTGATAGAGATTTTTAATTCTCGGATTTCAATTTGTCGAAACTTTTGTTTTGAGTTGAAAACAACATATTACTTTGGCTTGTATTAGGGGAAATAAAACAAACAAAACAAAGCAAACAAAAAAGAGGAAAAATATCCGAAAAATCTGAAGTTCATGTTATCATTATAATTCTTGTTTATATTAATGTGCAGACCTCCGCCAATCAAAACCAGAGCAAAAAAATGGTAAGAAAAACACAATTCAAAAAAAAAAAAAAAAAACCAAATTATTAAACAGGCTTCAATTTTAAATTATTAATTTTTAACTACGGGGCTTGGAGCAAAAAACTAGGAGGGCGCCATCATGGAATAAAAGGGCTCATAATCATTCTTCCTTCTTTCCCAATAGATTAACATACCTTTCCATGATCACTCTTCCTTTGTTTTTGTGGTTTGCAGGGTGTGGCTATTTTATGAGCACTCTGATGAACAGAATAAAAGAGTGTTTAGAGGTATGGGAATGAATCTCAGTGATATCTGATTGCTTGTCAGATTTTGTTTCCCCCAAAGGCTTTGATCTCGAAGACCATTTGTAATTACTTATCTTGTTTACTTGGTGCACGTCTCTTTAGGAGAGAGAAAAAAAGAAAAAAAAGAAAACCCTCGTCTCCACTTCTAATGCATTTGATAGCTATGTTGTTTAAGCACTTTTTTCCCTTAATACATTAGAAGTTATTGCCCATTGCATAGGAGAAGAAATTGTAACCAGAAGCAAAAAAGATATATCAGGAAGTACTGTAATAGAGTGTAGAAAATACACTTACAGTCCACTTAGCACTTTAATGGTGTCATAGAAGAACCACTGCAAAGTAACAAGAGGACCAACAATTGTAATTCTGACAGGAAGGCTTCTAATAAATAGATTTCCAAATCCTATCTTCTTCACTGCCTGCAAGAACAAAATCCAGACACCACATAGTTTTACGTCATCTCTTGAGAAGAGCTCTTAAAAGTGTGATGCGTACAAAAGTGCAATACTCTTTTGGAGCTTAAGCGCAAGGTTAAAAAAATGAACAATAAAGCTTTTTATTAGAGATTGAGGAGAAAGTGACACTTCCTTTAAGAATACTGCCATTAGGTTTAAAAACTATCTTGGTCTTGTATTTGCAAAATGTTAACATTGGTCATCGTACTTTCAACTTTAGTTCATTTTTGTCTTGTGCTTTCAAAGTGTCTATTTTAGTGCCTACACTATAGCACTACTAAATAAGGGATCGTTTTGGCCTCTTAAAAAATGAAAACAAAGAGGCCAAAATGACCATTGTTATATAGGACTAAATTGGTCATTTTGTAAGTATAAGAAACAAAATAAACTAAAGTTGAAAGTCAAGGACCAAAATGAACATTTTAAAAAAAAGAGAACAAATGAAGCAAAACCAAAAGACTAGAAACCCAGATAGTATTTAAATCTTTTTATCATAAAAGGAAGGGTTGTCAGTAAAATGCTTTATTAAGGGCGCCTTGTTTAAGATTTGATCTTTTCTGTATGCTTAGGCATGTTTGTTAAAAACTTAGAGAGAGAGCCCACCTGCAGCACATTATCAGCCTTCTTATTATAAAGAGAGGAAACAATGTTATCAGCTGGATTTGAGACAAAAGTACCGAAAGCTCCAGCTGTATAGCCAGCTAAACATGTAACACCAAGCTGTTGGGTTCTCGAGCAATCTTCCTTTCTGCGCTGAATGATATTCTGATATATGAAGTTCACTGAATGCTCAAATGTTGAGAACATTATCATGGAGACTGTCAAAGACAGATAAAAAATGAACCACAAATCAAAACCTGGAGAATAACCACCTCAGTAAAACATAGAATCACGGACAAGTAAGTTATTATTGATTCAATTGACAAGTCTCCAACATTCTCTTTTACTGTTCATTAAATGCAACAATGTTTTTATGCCCGTTTAGGACCAAGTTGGCATCGTACACCATGTAACTTCACAACATTCGTAGTAACTTTCACTGAAATTTTATCTAAAAAGTGAAAAGGCCAAGTGTTTTCTAGTTTGCATTGAACGGTATTGTTCTTAGTTGTAAAGTTCTCAGTGTCATAAAAATGAAATTGAGTATGGATAAAAGTGATGACCTTTACACGTTATCGAGCAGAGAATGTAGAAGAAGATACGAGCAATTTTATCAACCAAGTAACAAAATATAAGGCACTGTTTGCTAACTATTTGATTTTTAGTTTAAAATTGTAATTGTTTATTCTAATTTCTTTACCATAGTTTTCATATTCCCTGTGTAACATTTGAGTTATTAGCAAAATTCTAAAAATAAAAACAACTTTAAAAAACTATGCCTTTTTAAGTTATAATTTTTTTGAAATGCTCCCAAAAGTACCTAACAAAACAAAGAAATCAACAAGTCGAAGTAGTGTTAATAAGCTTAATTTTAAGAAATTGTAAAGCAAGAAAATCAAATGGTTGTCAAAAGGGGCCTAAGTAACTTGTTCTAGGTAACTTCTTTGCATTTCACAAGGCATGACATAGTAAAAAAAATTGCAAGGGTAATCAGGCTTTTGAAGTATTAGACATTAGCAATTCACAATGACCTGAAAACGAAAGTTACAAATTTCTGATGTAAGAAATGTTAATGAATATCTTTCATCTGTATCTAAGCCATAAAGTTTCTTACAACATATATCAGAGCTAAAAAAAATGCACTGAGTCAGAGATGTTACATGGAAGATTCCTTCCCCAGAGTGGAAAAAGGCCTCTGTAGAAACTGTAGTAAAAGATACACACAGATGAGTACTATCGAAGATGGAAAAGAAGATAAGACATGCAATATTCTTTTTCAAGTTCTCATTGCTTACCCCGAAAGACCTTCACTGTAGTATAACTTTGGAAACCCATCAGCCAACCCCTTGGCATAATAGGGTTGTGCCTGGACTCTGACCTTGACAGCTTCAAAAGGACAGAGAGCAACGTCAGCAAAAACTTGAGCAGAAGCACTGCTGAGAAAGTATATGGAACTTCTACTATGGCCTTCCAGCAAATCGGAATAGAACTTCTTAAAGTACTCATAGAGACCAAATTTGAAGCCGCCTTGAACTCCATACCCAAATAACTTTCCCGACCAACCTCTCCAAAGTGATGAAGGACCTTGTTCCCTCCAAAGAATAGAAAAACCAGAAGAAATGCCACTGTACTTGATTGGATTAACCTAAGGAAGAAAACAAATTCATAAGTCGTAAGTCATAAGATTAGCTTTATTTTCAGGTTTCTGTTTCAACTATAAATGGATGGAAAAACCGAGGACCAACTAGTATTTGAATCACTAAAAAAGATGTATAAATATTAGATTAACTTCTGAAAGTGAATCGGAATATTGGCAGCCTACTCCTTGAATTATGCTTATGGTTCACCCCCACAAATGCCAGAGGCTTCATTCACTCTTAAAGCAAGATATAAAGACAACAAGCATTTTCAAATCATGAATTTCAAATTGAAGTCTTAAACCTCTTTCTCTCTAAATATCTAATGATAGAAAGAGAGAGATATAATTATACTGAGAGATTTGATAGTCATATCCTTATGTTAGTACTGAACCTGCCTAGCCACAGTTGCCAAAACCATTTATGATGATTATTTCTGGCCTGAATTTTGATGGTCCAGCGAAAATTCTTGATCCTAAATCATGGAGGATATTTTCGAACATCCCAGAGGAAACTCTAGGGTATATCTTCAAGTGCATCATGTTGTTCATTTCTACGGGAAAAAAAGAAGCAAACCAAAGAACAAACTGAACAAAAACAGCAGCCTAACTGGCATCTCTACAACTAAAAAATTAGAAGAATCTAATCCACAAACCAAAGCAAGCAATTACGGTACTGGAAAAGGGTGATAAATGGCATGACAAAACGTCCCAAAATGTGAAGCTCAACATCTCTTCGCTACTTTTTTTTAATTGGAACTAGTTTCATTGAGAAAAAAAATGAAAAGATACAAGTACTACGAAAACAAGTCTACAGAACCTCTCTAAAGAAAGGATTTCTAACTAAGTAAGATATTACCTAGAAGATAATTACAAAAAGTCTTGAACCCCAAACCCAAAGAAAAACATAAAACCTCACCAAGGACCAAATATCACTGTGATCCTTCTCCATACGTTCTTGTTCCTTTACCCCCAAATATCCCACAATGCACAGACCTCAACAAACTATAAAAACCGACATTTCTCTTTGAAAGCTAAAGGTGGATGGAGAAGGAACTCTTTTCTCAATCTCATACTACAAATAAAGTCACAAACTATCTAACATTTTAACGAACCATTCTTGAAGAAAACAAAAGAACAACAACAACCTCTTCAATCAAAACAACCTCACAGGAGATAATGAGTATAAAACGTAACAAAGAAAACAGAAAATTACCTGCATATTAACCTTCAAGACATCAAGAGGTGTAATAGCAAGATGAGTAGTCCCAGCACTGAGCATTCCTCCAACAGCACAAAGACCATAATACCCAGCTGAAAACTCCTGACAAACCCTTCTTCCTTCAACCTCTTTCATCAATCCCCTGTCTCTAAACCCTTTCTTCTTGTTCTAGAATCTTACTTCCACAAACCCCACATTTTATCAAATCGTTCCCAGTGCTTTTTCAGGGAGACCCATCAAAGAATTCGATTGAAAGTTTTGTTTTTGAAAGAAGTGGTGTGTACCTTATGAAATAAGCAAAGGGAGAGACTGCGCTGCTCGTAGGCATGAAGATCAGCTCTGCGTACGTGAAGGGTTTTGGAAATTTTTGGTCGTAAAAAGAAATTTTTTACTTCCTTGCTGGGAATATGGCCACGTTCACAGTTGGAATATGGCCACGTTCGCAGTGGGAAAATATATGGCCCAAAAACTTCGGAATAAATTTGTGACACTTCTTAGTCGTTGATCTAGACAACGACGAACGAATTCAACCTTTCATTTTGGGGTTAGCGGCATGACTCACCTAATTAACGTGTGGGTTTTCGAATATGGGAAGCAATTTTGTTATCAAAGCAATGTACCAAACGTTTCTATATTAAGTAGAGGGGAAAATGTCAAATTTACACTTCAAATTTTAAGAATAACATCAATATAAACTATTAATTTATCCGATTTAAATCCTAATTCTATTTTGATCCATATTCTCTTTCAACTCATTATCCTAAATGGTTTGCTTTGACTATGTCTTGTGATATTTCGATGTAGTTGTTAGAATATTATTAAGACAATAGTTTTATACTATGTCATCAGATCAGATGATGTATAGTTAGGTTTATTAGCCTTCATTAGTCCATAGAATTTAATGTTTTATTGAAAACCCTAACGAAATATCTACATTTTATCATGTCTCCTTGAATTCCTCTCTAACCCTTTCAAGAGTTTTTAGTTCTTTGATTTTATCGTTTTGTCTTTTGTCATCAAGAAATGAAAAAAAGTAATCGAAAAGAGGTGTTAACTAAGTAATCGGGAAAATGTGTTAACTTGTACAATTAACGGGAGTTAAAAGATTTAAACCTATACAACTATTAGTTTAGAGTTTAAATTAATCTAAAATTTATGGCATAGAATGATATTAGTCTTTACCAAATAACTCAAATGTTTCTAACATAACAAAATAGTGAATCAAAATTGGCACTATATTAAAATTGAACTAGACTCAAAGTTGACAAAAATTATATTGGACTTAATTTCTTTACTCGATTATTATTAGAGACATTTTTAAATATAGCAAAATATTAAGACTATTTACCAATATATCTATAAAAGTCTTCCTAGCCCATTTTAAGTTTTTTTAATATATCTGGTAAATAATTTCTTTTTCTTTTTTCCCTATCCATAAGAATTTCTGTTATTATTACTATTCAAATGCTCATACTCTACCCTATATAATTATGAGGCATTTTTAATTAGCAGATGAATAAAAATATTTTTAAAATATAATAAAAATTCAGATTTTATTGATAATAGATATCGATAAACACTAATAATTTAAATTGTAGGTATTATTTTATGAATGTAAATAATAATATATGTAATTTGAACTAGAACTGTCTTGAATAATTAATGTTTGTGTTCGGACGTCCGAAATAATCAATGACCTGAAGTTAAATAATTATGTTTAATTCAATAATTTATAGAAAGTAAATTTAAATAATTACGATGAATTAAATTTAAAATAAATTAATTTATTGTTATATCAATTAATTATTTAGTTAATAAATTAAAATTAAAATTGCATTGTAACTGTATACAACTAAATTCATTAATACGAATAATTAAATTAATATAAATTAATTTGAATATTGACAATTAATAATAATAATTTTTATTGAACTTTGAGATAACTTAAAATATTTGAAATATTTTTTAAAATAGCAAAATATTAAAACTATTAATAAAATATAGAAAATGGACTCTCTCTTGTCAATTTAAGTTTTTTACTACATTTTGTAAATACTTCGTTTTTTGTGTTTACCGTTCATCTTTAAAATATAAACATTACACACATTTGCATGTATGTGAAAAAAAAAAAGAAAAAAAAACCAAAGTTTTGATAGATTTTAAAGTTTTTAGATAATAATATTATGGATTCTAGGAAGTAGAATTATACGTAACAAGTAGAGATATTAAATGTTTGTATGAAACTCTGAATGGAAAACTTGTGAAACAAATAAAAATCTATCAACATCTATCATTGATAAAACTAAAATTTTGCTGTGTTTTATAAATATTTTCAAGAATTTATCATTTATAACACTTCGTTTATAATTGTCCGATAAATACTTATAATACCTTTCAAAGTTACACACAAATTATTTATATTTAAGATTGATGAAGATTTTTGTACTTTTTCTTCTTCTTTTTCTTCATTTGCTTCATTACAAAATTATAGATAGGAGAGGGGTCTCTCTAACCTCAAAGTGGATAAAACAAATTTTATATCAATCGAATTAGGCTCCTGAGCTATCCTTAAATGAATTTAGAAAATTTTGTTAAATGCCCACAAATACATTGTAATTCAAATATATTATATACACTTCTTAAATATGTGTTCATTCCATCTTTAAGTTGTTTGAAATTTATGGTAAAAAATATAGTCACTGATTTAGATTAGTTTCTATTCTGATTTTAAAATTATTTTTTTAAAAAAAAAAATTGAATTTTCATTCGATCCTTATTAGATAATGATTTGTGATTTTTTATTTTCAAAATATAAATTTGTTTCCCCTCAATATCTAATAACAATGATTTTCACTTTCTTAAGTAAAGCTAAATTCCAAAAAAATAAAAAATAAAAAACTATTTTTTCAAACTTTGATCGATTTTTGAAAACACTGTATGAGTAAAACTATATGTGGTTTGAATCCTTCAACATCTTCACCGTACAAAAAAAAAAAAGTAGTTAGCAATTTGACATGCCCTCACTCCTCATTCCCATGAGGTTGATAGTTTGATCCCAAAGATAAAAAGTACAATTCATTATTTATTACCATGTTCATAACAACATTAGGGATGTCAAAACAAAAATAATTTTCATAGCATTGAACTACTAAAACCAACTTGGTACTTGGCAAAAGCAATCAAAATCTCACTCCCAACGTGGCTTTAGGGGTTTAATCTTAAAGAGTTAAAATATCACTCTAACAATGAATTATGCCTTCCACTTCCTCAAAGGCTTTCGAATATACCCTTAGAAGAACATTGTAAAGCTAGCTAGGCTATTGAGATCACTTTAACAATTATTCCAGTACTATAAAAATAGCTTTCCGAACTTAGAATTATTCTCTTCAGTTGGCTAATTTGGCTTTTTCGGGTGCTTTTACCAACATTCTTTACTTTTAAGCAAATAATATGGATCAAAACCCAATTTGAAGCTAATCTATAGGAATAAAAGTATCATCAATCAAAACCTTAAAAAAGAGAGAAAAAAAAAAAAAACATGCCTCTTGGTTGGAAAGAGAGAATCAGCACAAGATCATTCCAATCCACGCTTCTGCAATCAGAAACAACAAAAAACATAGCATGAGATCATTCAGATACCCATTTCTATGGCGGAATCAAATTTATTAACCATTTCTCAAATGATGAAGCCACAGAAAGTCAGCATTTGAAGCAGCATCAAAGTATCATAAACATATGCTTCTCATAAAACTCTATCTAAAGGAGTTGATCCAATAAGCCTTGCACCAACTCGATCTAGTCTCTTTACAGATGCCGCAGCTTTCAAATTTCCTTCCTTCAGAAACGCCATAACCATCCTCTCACCAATCTCCTTCCCCTGCTCTTCGTTATCGATCACTGCCACCGCCGTTGGCCCTGCTCCACTTATCGTGCACCCAAATGCCCCAGCAGCAATGGCTGCCTTCTTAACACCATCCATACCTGGAATTAATGGGGAACGCCTTGGCTCCACAATTTTGTCTGAGGACAATGCTTTCCCCAATCCCATCGTGTCGCCCTGCAGCACCGCGGCCACCAACGCCCCGGCTTGGCTGGAATTCCACACATGGTGTGGCATCCCAACTTCAGCAGGTAACGCAGCCCGCATTTTCTTCGTCGGTGCTTCGAATTCCGGGCTGACCAACACGAAGAACAGCTCCTTATCGACGGGGAATTTCAAACGAATCAATTCCAAGGGTTCGTAATTTCGAATCAGAATGAAACCCCCCATGATAGCCGGTGCGACATTATCCGCATGATATCCAGAAACCTTCTCTTCCGATTTCAACCCCGCGAGAACCAATTCCTCTACTCCTAATTTCCCACCGAACAATCCATTAACAGCAATCGCAGCAGCAGCTGCACTCGCAGCACTAGATCCCAATCCACTCCCTAACGGCAAACCTTTCTCAAGCGAAAGAGAAAGACCAACAGATCGAATCCCTAGCATTTTCATAACCTCAATAGCAGCAATACCAGCACAATTATAGAGAGGATTTTTACTAAGTTTATTCGTGTTGTTCCCTGTAATATCAGAAATCGCAACTTCACCTGGATGAACATTGGAATCAACACTAAGAGAGACATAATCTCCCAAGCCATCAACAGCGCAGCCAAGGAAATCAAAGCCGGGGCCTAAATTAGCGACGGTTGCAGGAGCAAAGGCCTTGACGGAGGAGAAAACCGGTTGAGGTTCGACCGAGGTGACGGCGGCTCTAGATGGAAGAGACAAACTGCACCTGAAGAGAACAGGTTTAGGGTTAGATAAAGAAACTGGAGGAATGGTCAACGACTTCAATGGCGGTTGATAGGAGATCATAGCCATGGAAGGAAGTGTGAAAAAAGAGAGAGAGTTTTGAGATCGGAACCTGAAAATTTAAGTTAGAGATGAAGAAAGAATTGTGAGCTTCAGACGCTTTAGCGCAGTCAAGGATGAAGATGAAGAACCTGAAGGCTGAATCTTTATATACGGGTAAGCAAATTACCGTTTTTGTTTTAGCTTTTATTGAATAGAGATGTTAAAAAGCCATTGAAATGATGGATACTTTGGTCATTTCGATTTTTTACCACGTGATAAACTCGTGGATTCATCTAATTTGTGTTTTTAAATAGTTTTAATTTTTTTGTTTCATTGTGGAATACAATTTTTTGAAATTTAAGAATTAATTAATAAGATGTGCTTTGTTGGTATAAATGTAATATAAATAATAAATATGTTGCCGTAAAATATTTACTAATTGATTTGAATATAACTTTGTGTGTGTGATTTTATAATTTTTCCAAAAGGGTCAATTTCCTTCTGTATTTTGTTGATATTTTGGGCCATGTCGACGTTTAATATTAGGGGTCTTTTTAAAAATATAAAAAATCGAAAAAAATTTACACTATAAAACAATTCCTCATGAACAACACTAAAACCTAAGCATGCATCTATGGAGGAAAAGGGAAAAAGAAAATAACCTTTGTAGAACTTTAAAGAACTATTCTTCCAAATGTTTAAGAGCACCATGCCTTGTTATTTTCCAAGAGATGAATGCAGAGAGATCAATTAATTAAAAGAAAAAGAGAGAGATTTTAAATGAATCTTTCTTTTTAAGAAAAATCTTAATCATTCATATAGAAGAGGAAGTTATCAATCTTTCCCACCTAGAATAACTCCCTTGATATGGAGGGAAGTTATTCTATTTATTTTTAAAAAAATTATATTAATTAAATTAAAATAAAATAAATATAAATTTAATATATATTATATCACATATAATATAACCAATGGTTTATATCTCTCATATGATCTATAGTTCTAATATGAATCAAATCCATATTAATTTTAACCTATAGTTTATTTATGAATCTTATTCATATTCATATTCATATTATTATTTGAATCATATTCAAATATTAACTTCTCTCATAAAAACTTTATATTATCATGTATCAAATACGATATATTAATTGTATCATATACAATTTATTTTCTATAATCAATTTGAACAATTCAAAATTAAACAAAAATAAATTTGATTCTCATTTATCCTGAGCTAACAAGGAGACCTTATGGACCTACAAATTGAAACTCCAATGAAATGAGATTAATTAATTAAACCCTTTAATTAAATTAATCTTTATTCATTAACTATCAGTCATTCCACTAAAGACTAATAGTTGTACTCTTTTTACTGTAGATATATTTTTGTGTCCATTAGATATAACTAATCAACAGTGCTATGACCCTTCACAAATTGCTCGTAAGTACAGTTAGGCCAAAAATTACCGTTTTGGCTCTACAATTACATCTAACTCCTAAAGTACCACTGATTCCTCTAATGAACAATAATTATAGTCCTACTATAATTCAACTCCTCTTAGGTCAAAAGAGAGTGTGGTGTCACATTGTTCAAGCGCTGGAATAAGCTCTTAAGAGAACAATTTCTCTACTCACTCTATCTAAAAAGAAGGAGTAACTTCCTTCTTGTGTAGCTGTGTTCCCAGCTCCCCAATCAGATAAATACCTAAAATGGTAGGCATATTGAGTCGGCGACATAGGCCACTCTCACCCATGCAAATCAAAGGACCGCCTTCATAGACAGGAGTTCACAACTCATTCAGGATTCAGGTCAAGTCACCTATGGTCATCTTGGTGAAATGTAGTCTCAACTAGTAACGATGTTAATAAGAGAGACTATTCATTTCATGGTCCGATCTTATACAAACTCTTTGTATAGAATACCCTTGCTCTAATGTCTCGACATGAATGATTAAGATCAAATCATTTGTAGAACTTTAGAACAATTGTAACAACTACAAAGCATGACGTATTCGTAGTGTCACTAGGATAAGGTATCCAACCTTATCCATTTACTACAGACCATTTAGATTATCACTTAAATATGATCCACTTGTATGTCTCCACATACATGTTTAGGTTACAGAAGATAACATTAGATGTTAGTTTATTGATTTTGTGGGTTAATACAACTAAATGTCAAATAAAATAAAACACTTTATTTTATTAGATAAATAAAAATTTTGTATAATTTATACAACTAAAAACTACAAGACCACGAGATTTAGGGCATCAACCCCCAACAAGATTTAATTAAAGTGATATTGTTAGTTTATATATTTATATTGTAATAATAACATTTTGTTTTATTCATTTGTTAATAGGGGCAAAGAAACAATCATCAAGATATATGACGACAAGTTCGAATGAGTTACTTGAACCTGTTTCAAACTTGAAGACTTGTTGATGTTTAAGTTGAAGGAATGGAATTCCCAAAGCGGAAGCATATGAACGTCGTGCAAATGGAATTCAATTTGTAAAATAAAATTTTTTAGAGAAAACAAAACTAAAAGCCTAAGCATGCTTCTATGGAGGAAAAATGAAAAAGACACTTGTAAAGATCCAACTATTTATACTAAGCTGAGGTTACTTAAAGAAAAATAAATAAAATAAAAAAGCTTTCTCAAAACGAAATGGAAAATAAAAAATTTTCATAATCAAAACTTCAAGTACTCATTAATATTATAAATAAACTAATGTATGTAGAAATAAATCTCTAAAATAAAATTCTAACTCGGGCTCTATCTAGTTTTAAAAGAGTCATAATGAAAACATATAAGAATACTGAAATTAAAATTGATAACGGCGAAAGCAATACGTTTCCCTATGGCATGCCATGGTCACTTCTTGTCATTCGTCAACTTTCCTTTACCTCTACCTCTACCTTTGCCTGAAAAATTAAACATTTAAAGAGTGAGTATAAAAATATACTTAGTAAGGGATCTACTACTAGTCCCGCTAGGTATCTGTTAACTTCTTATTAGAGTTTTATAAAGCAGTACTCCTAAACTGACGCATTTTCGAACATGTTCAATCTGGTGATCCCGTAGGAACACCTATTGTCTTCGGTGAACCAAAATGAACACCTAGGACAAATTGGTCTTTAGTGAACCCGAAGGAAACACTAAGACAATCGGGCTGTGAGTGACCCCGTCTAGTCACTTATATACATATCATTTCATACTAGACTGATGATCCTGTCGGACTACACAGTCATAAAAAGGTGGTGATCCCGAGGGACACCCATGTGGGTACGACTCTAATAGATAAAGTTAACTTATCTTCTCTCACTTCATTTAAAACCCATCAAATCTTTTTTTTTAAACTCAAATATTCTCTCTCTTCAATTAACTTTTCCCATCAAATCATACATTTATCTTCTTTTATTCTTTTCTCCCAAAATAATTGTATCTTTTCTCAAATAATTATATTATTCCCAATAATATAATTACTCTATATCCTTTTCACAACTTAATTAATTATATACACACACACATATATAATTAATTATAATTCCCTCAACTTCACCAAATAAATCCACCAAAAGTTCCAAATTTCAAAATAGTTAATTAAATATTTTTCCAACAATATATAATTAATTTCAATTTCTCCAAAATCAAATAATTTCGACAACTAATTCAAATAACACCCAAAATATTTTCAACATGGCCAAAATTAAACTTAAGATAACTAAAATTAAAATTACCTTCTTTTGTGGCGTTACAATCTTCCCTCATTTGAGAAACTTTCATCCTCGAAAGTTCTAATCCTCGAACAACTCGGAGTCTTGCTATCATGTCGTCCTCTCTCTACCATGTGGCCTCTTCGACTCCGTGGTTTCACCAAAGAACTTTGACCAGTGCAATTCGTCTATTACGGGGCATCTTGACCTCTCTTGCCAAAATCTCAACAGGTTGCTCCTCATAACTCAAGTTCTCATCAATTTGCAATGGTTCAAGGTCAACTATATGCGTCGGGTCTACTACATACTTCCTTAACCTAGACATGAAATACATCATGAATTATAAAAAACGCAGGAAGCACCGCCAAACGATAAGTTACAGAGCCAATTCGCTCAAGTATCTTAAATGGCCCTACAAAACGTGGACTAAGCTTTCCCTTCTTTTCAAATCTCAAAACACCCTTCATAGGTGCTACCTTTAGAAAAATCATGTCTCCCACATCAAACTCGAGATTCTTACGCCGTTCATCAGCGTAACTCTTCTGTCTGCTCTGCGCTCTCAACATACGAGTTATAATCTTCTGTATGGCTGCATTTGTTGTTTGAACTAGCTCAAGGCCTAACATTCTCTGCTTACCAACCTCAACCCAACAAACAGGAGATCTACAACACATACCATAAAGATTTTCAAACGGTATCATGCCAATGGTAGCCTGATAGCTGTTATTATAGGCGAACTCCATCAAGTGCAAATGAGAATCTCAACTCCTTGAAAACTCTAGCACACAAGCTCGCCACATATCTTCCAAAATTTGGTTCAAAAGCTCTGTTTGACCATCAGTCTGAGGATGAAAGGTTGTACTGAAATCTAACCTCATGCCCAAGACAATTTAAAGTCCTTTTCAGAACTTTGAAGTGAAACGAGCATCTCTGTCAGAAAGATAGATACAGGCACCTCATGTAGTCTTACTATCTTAGTCATATATAACTGTCCCCACTTACTAGCAGTATAAGTGGATTTCCCTGGAATGAAACAGGCTAACTTCGTTAGCCTGTCAACAACTACCCAAATCACTATATAAAACCCTTCATGGTTCTAGACAGTCCTGTAATGAAGTCCATAGACACATTCTTCCACTTCCACTCTAGCACACTCAAGGGTTGTAACAAACTTGCTGGCTTCTGTTTTGGTGCTTTTACCTGCTGACACATCAAACATCTACTGACAAAGTCTGCCACTTCTCTTTTCATATTTCTCCACCAATAAACACGCTTCAAGTCTTGGTACATCTTCGTACTGCCAGGATGCATAGAATATGGAGAACTATGAGCCTCAGTCAAAAGCTCTGTTTTAACTGCATTGTCTACCGGCACGCACAAACGCCTCTCAAACATAAGTCCATCATCAGAGGATATAGAGAACTCCTCATCTTGCTCTGCTTCTGCCAGGCGACGATTCTTAACCAAATAAGGGGTCATTTAGTTGAGTAACAATAATCCTCTGTCTCAACGTCGGCTGCACTGACAACTGAGCCAACTTTGAGGTAACTTCCCCAACTGAAACTGCAATCTCATCTCTCTCAAAGTCTCTAAGCAAAGGGGCCTACTCAATAATAAGTGATGCTGAATGTAAACCTTCCTACTAAGCGCATCAGCTACCACGTTCACCTTAGCTCGGTGATACAAAATCTCACAATCATAGTCCTTTACTAACTCAAAGCATCTCCTCTATCTCATGTTTAACTCCTTCTGAGTGAAGAAGTATTTCAGGCTCTTATGGTCAGTAAAGATTTGTATCTTCTCTCCATATAAATAGTGTCTCCATATTTTTCAGAGCAAAAACCATTGCTACCAACGCTAAATCATGGGTAGGGTAGTTCTGCTCATGACTTTTCAACTGGCGAGAGGCATAAGCAACCACCTTACCCTTCTGCATCAAAACACAACTCAGTCCTTTCTTAGAGGCATCACTGTAAATCACATAGCATCCAGATCCATCTGGCACTATAAGAACTAGTATAGGAATAGGTTTCTGCTTAAGGTCCTGGAAACTATTCTCACATGCTGGACTCCAAACAAAATGAGTCTCCTTCCTGATCAACTGGGTCAAAGGACTGGCTTTATGAGAGAAATCTTCCACGAACCTTCTATAATAACCTGCTAAACCCAGAAAGCTGTGAACCTCATTGGCTGTAGAAGGTTGAGGTCAACTGGTAACAGTTTCAATCTTTGCTGGGTCTACAGAAACTCCCCCACTAGATACTACATGGCCAAGAAAAGACACCTTCTTTAATTAGAACTCACACTTGGAAAACTTAGCATATAGCTTATTGGCTCGAAGAGTCTCTAAAACTTTGTGAAAATGCTCCTAATGCTTAGCCTCTATCTTGGAGTAAACCAAGATATCATCAATGAAAACTATAACAAAAGTGTCTAAGAAATCCTTAAATAGCTTGTTCATCAGATCCATAAATACAGCAGGAGCATTTGTCAAGCTAAAAGACATTACAATGAACTCGTAATGTTCATATCTGAAACAAAAAGCAATCTTAGAAATATCACTGTCTCTAATCCTCAACTGGTGATAGCCTGAACGTAAGTCAATCTTAGAGAATATAGTGGCTCCTTGTAACTGATCAAACAAGTCATCGATTCTAAGTAATGGATAACAGTTATTGACCGTCACCTTATTCAACTCTTTGTAATCAATGCAAAGGTGCATCGACTCATCTTGCTTCTTCACAAACAGTACTGGTGCTCTTCAAGGTGACACACTAGGTTGAATACAACCCTTGTCTAACAATTCCTGCAACTGGACTTTCAACTCTTTCAGCTCAGCTAAGGCCATTCTATAAGGAGCTCTAGATATGGAAGTAGTGTCTGGCTCTAACTCAATAGCAAAATCAATTTTCCTGGGAGTTGGAAGTTCTAGAAGCTCATCAGGGAAAACGTCAGGGAATTTTCTCACCACCAGTTCAGATGACAAGGAAACTTCTGGCTCTCTAGTGTCTACGCTAGCCAAGATACTCGAAGTACCCTGGTTGAGTAGCTTATTGGCTTTCATAGCTGAGATAACTTTGGGTAGGACCATAGTCCTTGCCCTTTTAAATTTGAAACTAGCCACTGAAAAGGGTTAAAAACTATCTCCTAACGAAAACAGTCTATACTTGCATGGTTAGCAGATAGCTAATCCATGCCTAGAATTACATCAAAATCTTGCATGTCTAAAACTAGCAAAGTTACATCTAACACATGGTTTTCTATCTCTATTTGACATACTCTTATATTTTGTTTTTGGACAACATAACTTCTCCAAATGGAGCAGAAACAAATAATATACTACTCAATGGTTCTACCTATAAACACATATGCTGAACAAATACTGAGGATATAAAAGAATGAAAAGACCCAGAGTCAAAGAACATAAATGCGAAATGCCCCAAGATTGGGAGTGTACTTGTCACTATTGCAGTATCTGCTTGCTCGGCCTTCTGATGAGAAGTGACAAAAACTCTTCCCCGTTTCGAGGTAGTCCTAAACAGTTTCTGAGGACAAAAATCTTGGCGGCTCAACGTCTTGGCTAGAGAGGAAGGCAAATGCATGCAACTTGGTTAAAGGAGGGAATCGGCTCGGGTAAGGGGTCGACTGGTGCTACAGCTTGGAAGACAGAGAGCAGCTCGCGTGCTTGCGCGTGAAGCTCGGGTTCGCGGTTGAAGAAGAAATGGCTCGCACGCACACACTCAACTCAAACGATGACTCGACTTGGATCTACGACTGTAAGTGGCTCAGGTTTACTACGACGGAACGATGACTGAAGCGAATGGCTTGTCAATGGCGCGATGGAGCTTGCAACGGTTTGGTTTACGAAGAACGACTCGGCTTGCGCGACAATCAAAAATTGATTATTGCTCATCGACGACGCTGCTGCACGACTGAAGGATGCGACGGAAATGAAACCGACGGGCAACAGAGATGGTGGCGAAAACACAGACGCGATGGAGATGGGTTGACGGAAAAGATGGAGGTGGTTAGGGTTTTGTGGTGTGAGGAAGAAGATGAATTAATGAACAAACACGCTTCTCAAGGCCTTTTTAAAAAAATTAATAATGATATTATTATTATTTTTTTTTACTTTTACTTTTTCCTTATTTTCTCAATCTTTTCCAAATAAACCAATCATATCTTCTCTCACTTCATTTAAAACCAATCAAATCTCTTTTATTTTTTTAAACTCAAATATTCTCTCTCTTCAATTAACTCTTCTTATCAAATCATACATTTATCTTCTTTTATCATTTTCTCCCAAAATAATTATATCTTTTCTCAAATAATTATATTATAACCAATAATATAATTATTCTCATCATTTTCACAACTTAATTAATTATATATACATACATACATATATATATATATATATATATATATATATATATATATATATATATTTAATTATAATTCCCTCAACTTCACCAAATAAATCCACCAAAAGTTCCTAATTTCAAAATAGTTAATTAAATATTTTTCCAACAATATCTAATTAATTCTAATTTCTCCAAAATCAAATAATTTCGACAACTAATTCAAATAACACCTAAAATAATTTTAACATGGTCAAAACTAAACTTAAGATAATTAAAATTAAGATTACCTTATTTTGGGGCATTACAAAACTAATCTTATGAACCTCTAAGAACTCTTAACACCACGAAGTCTTCCTCGTTATTCTCTAGGACAACAGAGAGTTGTGGACTTCTGTGATTTGGTAAGGGAATTTTTTTTAAGGAGATTTCTTTTTCTTTCTGGAATGTAGAGAGATCGACCCATTTCAGAGAGTATAGAGTGCAGAGAGATTTTGTATATCTCAACTATCTTAAGAGAGATGGAGGAAAGTTATCAAAATAACTCTTTCTCTCTCTATGCACGTAGGAGTTATTTAATTAATTAATTATATATTAATAAAATAAAATTAATATAAATTTAATTCATATTATATCTCTCATAATGTAAACTTTATATTATATCATACATAATATAAGCAATGGTTTAGATCTCTCATATAATCTATAATGCTAATATGAATCGAATCCATATTAATTTACCTATAGTTTATTTATGAATCTTATTCATATTATTATTATTATTTAAATCATATTCAAATATTAACTTCTCCCATAAAAACTTTATATTATAATGTATCAATCACATTATATTAATTGTATCATACACAATTTATTCTCTTTAATCAATTTGAATTCAAATTAAACCAAAATAAATTTGATTTTCATTTATCCTTATTAAGCCAACAAGGGGACCTTGTGGACCTACAAATTAAAGCTCCAATGATATGAGACTAATCAATTAAATTATTTAATTAAATCAATCTCTATTTATTAACTATCAATCATTCCACTAAAGAATAATAGTTGGACTCTTATTACTGTAGATATATTTTTGTGTCCATTAGATATAACTAATCAATAATGTAATGACCCTTCACAAATTGCTCGTAAGTATAGCTAGGCTAAAAATTATCGTTTTGCCCTTGTCTACATCTAACTCCTTAAGTACCACTAATTCCTTTAATGAACAACAATTATAGTCCCACTATAAATGAATTCCTCTCGGGCTAAGAGAGGGTGTGGCACCACATTGTTCAAGCTCTGTAATCAACCCTTAAGAGAGTAATTTCTTTAATTACTTTATCTATAGAGAAAGAACGAATTCCTTCTTGTGTAGCTGTGTTCCCAGCTCCCCAATAAAATGAATCCCAAAAAATGGTAGGCATATTGAGTCGGCGATATAAGCCATTCTCACCCATGCAAAGCAAAGGATCATCTTTAAAGGCAAGAGTTCACAACTCACTCATGATTCAGGTCAAGTCACCTATGGTCATCATGGTGAAATGTAGTCTCAACTAGTAACGGTGTTAATAAGAGAGACTATTCATTTCATGGTCCAGTTTTATACAAACTCTTTGTATAGAATACCCCACTCTAATGTCTCGACATGAATGATTAGGATCAAATTGTTTGTAGCACTTTAGAACAATTGTAATAACTACAAAGCAGGTTGTATTCGTAATGTCACTAGGATAAGGTATCCAGTCTTATCCATCTACTACAGACCATTTAGGTTATCACTTAAACATGATCTACTTGTATGTCTCCACATACATGTTTAGGTTACAGAAGATAACCTTGGATGTTAGTTTATTGGTTTTGTGGGTTAATGCAATTAAATGTCAAATAAAATAAAACACTTTATTTTATTAGATAAATAAAATATTTGTATAATATGTATAATTACAAATTACAAGACCACGAAATTTAGGGCATCAACCCAACAATCTTCCACTTGTCCTAAAGCTAGTGAGGTGTACAACATAAAAGTTAACACACTATAAAAGTACATAAAACAAGAAACTAGGGCATACAATACGCACCTAGTAAATCTTCCACTTGCCCTAGATTAAATGTTGCATGTCACGTAGACCCACACTCTCTAGGTGACCCTAAAACACCTTAGCTGTGAGGGGCTTTGTAAACGGATCAGCAACATTGTGCGTCGAAGCTATCTGTGTGACGATCACGTCCTCTCGATGCATTATCTCTCGGATCAAGTGATACTTGCGTTCAATATACTTTCCCCCCTTATGGCTTATGGGCTCCCTAGAATTAACCATAATCCCACTATTATCATAGATTAAAGAGTAATTGACTTTGACATGGTTTGAACTACTTCCAAATCAGTCAAGAATTTCCTCAGCCTCTTTGGCAACTTCACCAGCTGTAACATATTCTGCCCCATGGTGGAGTTAGCAATACATCCTTGCTTGATACTTCTCCATGAAGAGATGAAAACCCTTTACAGCGGAAGAATTACAGAGATCCAATTTTAGTTGGAACCTTAAAAAATACCAATACATTGTCAAAAATTACAAAGCTAATTTTTATGGTTAAACATGCTTTGAAGAAAATACAGAGAAGAAGAACTTACTCTCATTGACGACTCTGAATCTACCAAATACCAACTTGGGGCACCACCACTTGGAAACCTTCCTATTCTCTGATTGAGATAGTTTGTGGGAACCAAATTGGATTGAGAAAATTTTTCTTTACAGAGAAATTTTTTTCAGAAAGAACTAGAGAGCAACTCAGTCTTTGCAGAACTCACCCCTCAAAAAAATTTCGTTACGCAAAAATTCCCTCTTCTTTAGTCGGAAGAAGTGGGAAGTTGAGAGAATATATAGAAACGTGGGAAAACCACCCACATTTTCAATTAATTTAATAAATAAATATTAAATTAATATATATTAAATTAATTAATTAATTAAAATAATTAATTAAATCATATTTAATTAATATTTCATTTAAATCATATTTAAATGAATATCTCTCGCATAACCTATAGTTTAATTTAATTAAATCAAATTACACTAAACTATTAATTAGTTCTCCAATTAATTAATTTCTAAATTAAATATCTTATATTTAATTTAATCCAAAATTTGAATCATATTCAAATATAAATTTCTCTCATAACCTATAGTTTTAATATGTATCACATACACATTAAATTTTAACATATAGTTTTAATATGAATCTAATTCACATTAAACTAATATTTGAACTCATCCAAATATTTTATTCTCTCTTAATTTAATTTTGAATCATATCCAAAATTAAATTTATATAATAAAGTCTAATTAAAATATAAACTTTATATTATAATGTATCAATATACATTATATTAATTCCCAAAGTAAATTTAAACATTTCAAATTATTGAACATTTCAAATTATAACTAATATAAATAAATCTCATTACTCTTTATGAGCTAGAAAGGGGACCTAATGAACCTACAGATAAAAAACTACAGCGATATGAGATTAATTAGCTAAACTCATTAACCACATTAATCAATATTCATTAACTGTGTGTACACTCCACTAAAGACTCACAACTAAACTCTTCTCACTGTAGATATATTTCTGTGTCCATGGATATAGACCAATACCAGTAAGTTAGTCCTTCACAAGTGTTCGTAACATCAGCTGGGTCAAATAACCGTTTTACCCCTGGGTTACTTTTAGTCCTTAAATACTAATGCTCCTCTAATGAACAACCTGTTTATGGTCCATCCACTAAACAGAAACCCCTCTCGTGCCATAGAGAGGGTAGGACTCTTTGTTCAAGTCCCGGAGACACCATTTAAGGGAACACTTATCAACTAACCCTAAAGGTGGGAAGAAGTGAATTTCATCTTGTGCGAATTGTTCCCAGCTCCCCACTCGGTCTTGTTCCCAAAATGATAAGCATATTGAGTCGACAATTTGACCACTCTCACCCGTACAAATCAAAGGACAATCCCTCGCAAACAAGAGTTCATAATACACTTAGGATTAAGACTAAGTCAACTAGGTCATCCTAATGAAATAGAAATCCAATTAGTTAACATAGTTACATCTAGTGATTACTATTTCGTAGTTCAGTCTTATGCAAACTCATTGCATAGGATACCCTCACTCGCATGTCGCATACATGAACGCATTGGATCAATGTGTTTGTATCAAATACAAAGTGAGCCGTATCCATAGTGTTATCAGGATAAGGTATCCAACCTTAACCCTATACTATAGACCCTTTAAGCTGATCTTGAACATTGATCCCCGTATATCTCTACATACTATTCAAGACTCATCAAACAGCTTAGGATGTTAGTTTATTGGATTTAGGTTATTAAGATAAAACTAATAATATAATCAATAAGACTTATTGAAATTATAATAATAAAACACTTTATTAATGACGATCAATTGATTATATTTACTACCTACGAGTTTTAGGACATAAAACCCAACACTCCAAACTACAGCTCCTTCGTTAAAAGTGAACACTAAACCTGAAGTAGATTTTCTAGAATCTCTATTAGTTTGAAAATTAGAGTTTGTGTATCCTGTCAGAATCAAATCCTTAGAACCATACACAAGCATGTAGTCCCTCTAAGATACTTGAGGATAGTTTTAACGGCAGTCTAATGAAGTAATCCTGGATTAGATTGATATCTACTATCCTCACCACATAACAGATGTCAGGTCTAGCACATAACATCACATACATCAAATTTCCAACAGCTGATGCATAGGGGATATGTCTCATTTCTTCAACCTCTTGAGTTGTCTTAGGACATTGTTCCTTAGACAAAGTAACTCCATGCCTGAAAGGTAGTAAGCCTCTCTTGGAGTTTTCCATTGAATATTTAACAACTATTTTATCAATATACGATGCTTGAGACAAAGCTAGCGTTTTGTTCTTACGATCTCAAAAGATATGAATTCCCATAACAAATTGTGCCTCTCCTAAGTCTTTCGTTTCAAATTGGGCTGCCAGCCATTGTTTGATGTCAATTAGTACACCTACATCATTCCCAATGAGTAGGATATCATCTACGTATAGAACTAAGAAAGCTACTGAATTGTCAATGATTCTCTTGTAGACACAAGGTTCATCAACAATTTGATCAAAGCCATAAGATTTTATTTTAGTATAAAATTTTATGTTCCAAGATCGAGAAGTTTGTTTCAATCCATAAATGGAACGATTAAGCTTGCAAACCTTTTGCTCTTGACTTGGAGCTATGAACCTTCTAGTTGTTGCATATAGATGGTCTCTTCAAGATTGCCATTCAGAAAAGCAGTCTTAACGTCTATTAGCCAAATCTCATAGTCATAATATACAATAATGGAAAAAAGTATTTGAATAGACTTTAACATGACAACAAATGAGAAAGTCTCCTCGTAGTCAACTCCCTCAACTTGGGTATAACTCTTTGCCACTAGTCTAGTTTTAAAAGTTTGCACCTTACCATCTGCACCCCTTTTTCTCTTGTAGATCCATTAACAACCTATACATTTTACCCCATTAGGTTGATCTATAAGATTCCGGACTGAATTGAAGTACACAGACTTCAATTCAAGATTCATAGCTTTGATCCATTCATATTTATCCACATCCTCCATTGCCTTCTTAAAAGTCAATGGATCCTCAACGTTGCCATAAGATATGACATTTAAGGTTTAGTTAAACTCATATAACGAATAAGTAAGTTTGTAACCCTCTCACTTGGTCGAGGTTCCCTCAACGATTGAGGTTGATGTGTCATAGTAGATGAACTGACATGAACAACTCTTGTTAATGCACTGGGCTCTTCAACAACTCTTGTTGAAGGTTCAGTAGTTTCATTGGTAAGTTCATCTAATACTATCTTACTACGCGGTTTGTGCTCCCTTATGTGGTATTCTTCTAAAAATGTAGTATTTTTCGATGCAAACACTTTATTATCTTTAGGATCACAAAAGTAACCACCTCTGGTTCCTTTGCATAGCCTACAAATAAACATAATTTTGAACGAGATTTCAATTTTTTAGGATTAGTCTCAAGCACGTGTGTTGGACAACCTCAAATTCTGAAATGACGTAAACTACATTTACGATCATTCCATAATTTCAAAGGTGTTTCAGAAACACTTTTAGATGGAACACAATTCAAAAAATAGACTACAGTTTGCCCTGCATAACCCCAAAACAAATTAGGTAAGTGAGCGTAACTCATCATAAATTGAACCATGTTCAACAAGGTTCGATTTCTCCTTTCTAATATACCATTCTGTTGAGGTGTATCGAGTACTGAGAGTTGGGATACAATTCCACATTCCATCAAATAGTTTTTGAATTTCAAATCCATATACTCTTCACCTCGATCTGATTGAAATGTTTTAATAGTTTTACTTAATGCATTTTCAACTTCAACCTTGTATTCCTTGAACTTTTCAAGGGCTTCAGACTTATGTTGCATTAAATAAACATACCCATATCTTGAATAATCATCCGTAAAAGTGATGAAATATTCAAATCCTCCTCTTTCTTTAATATTCATAGGACCACATAAATCTGAATGTACAAGTTCTAGGGGTTCTTTGGCCCTATGAACTTTTCCAGTAAAAGGTATTTTGGTCATCTTACCTTCAAGGCATGACTCACATACAGGTAAAGAATTTTCTTCTAACTCGCTTAGAAGTCCATTCTTTACTAATCTCTCAATCCTATTGAGAGTTATGTGCCCTAATCTTAGGTGTCAAAGATGAGCAATTTCTTTTGCATAAATTTTAAGTCTTTTATTTTGAGTCACTGCAGTTTTGACCATTTCAGTATTAAGAAGGGCTTTAGATGTTAATGATCTTAACACATAAAGACTATTTTCTAATTTTGCATAACAAATCTCAACACCATTTTTGCAAATAAACACTTTAATTACATTAAAAGTTAACGAGTAAGATTATTCTAGTAAGCACTTTACAGAAATCAAGTTCCTTTCTAAATCAGGAACAACATATACATTTTCTTCTAATAAAAGAAAAGATTTATGTAAACAAAGTCGAAGCTCTCCCACTACAATCGCTGAGACAATATGTCCAGTTCCAACCTGCATCGTCATCTCTCCAGTCTCCAACTGCTGCCAGGAACTAATTCCCTGAAATGAAGAACAAACTGATTAGTGGCACCTGAATCTATTATTCAGGCAGAATCATCATTTTCCATTAAACAAATCTCTAGCACTAGTAAATCATATTTACCTTGTTTGGCTTTCTTCTTTTCTGCCAAGTACTTGAGATAGTTTCTCTTCTAGTGTCCCTCTTTGGTTGCAATAGAAACATATTCCCTTTGCAGCCTTGGCTTAGCAGTAACGGGGTTAACTTTATTTCCTTGACCACCCTTCTTCTTCTTCCACTTCTTAGTGCCAGATGAAGAAGACACAAACTTAGTTCTAGAGGTCGAGCTTCTATGAAACTTTCTTGTGGAAGTAGCAACATTTGCCTCTCCCTATTGTCCCTTGATTTTCATCAGAGACTCAAAAGTCTATAGCTCATTGAGAAGGGTGGTAAGGGTATAAGAAATCCTATCCATAACATCATTGCTTCTAAATTGCACAAAATAAAGCTAACCTGATAGGCTTCATCGATGACAGCCCCATTCATTTCTGCGACGTTGAAATGAACCATCATACTGAGAACATGTTCTTGCACTAAGGCTCCCTCGTTCATACAAGCATTATAAATGTATTTTAGAGCATCATGCTTGATCTGATAAGAGGTCTGACCAAACATCTCCTACAAGGAGAAAATAATCTCACGAGCAGTGAGAACTGATTCATGTTTCTTGGCCAATACTTCAGATAAGCTTGCTAAGATGTATGCTCTGGCTTTTTCATTTGCCTTGACCCAGTGCTCATGTGCTTCTCGAACAATTCGAGTTGCATTAGCAGCTGGGACTTGAGGACACACCTCAACTAGAACAAATTTAAGGTCATCGGTGATTAGCATAGTGTTGATAGTATTTTTCCAAGATGGATAATTATTGTCATTAAGTTTATCAGCAGCCAACATATTCAAAGTAGCAACCGTCATTATCAAATTTCTGAAAACATACAATTTATTAATATTAGTTATACTAGCATTTTCAATTAATTTAGCAAAATTTTAATATATCCTAAGTGATCTATTTTGCAATGATGCTTCAATGAGGTAGAATAAAAACCTCCGTAGGTTGATTAATTGTCTCAAATTGTCCCTTCACTAAATTGAGACAATCTCAACTAAATATTACACTAGTGTAACTTTTATTCCTATAATAGTTAGTCATCATTATTTAGTCAAGAAATGATTAACTTAAAAATTTCTTGGGAGTGTAACCTTTCATTTTAGATTCTAAAGTTTCGCCCCAATAAGTAATTCGTAGAAAAAATCGATCGGAGCAAAAACTAAAGTAATCCTATCCATTTTTGAAGTTTGAGTAAAATCTCATGCAAATACCTTCCGTAGAGGACACAAGCAAAGGTACCTCAAGGCCGAGCATGAGTATTTACTAGAAACTAATTAAAAAGACTGCGGGATGTGTTGACACACATCTCTCTCTCACTTACTATAAACACTATCTCTATTCACCTTGTTCTTGACTTGTGCAAACACCATCCGTAGGGAGAGTGGTTTACAAAGTAACCATGATACTTATTAAGCAAATCAAAAACACTATCTCCAAGTAGTTTACAAAGTCCTTCACGGCTAAAATGTTTGAAGGTCACCTAAATAGTTTTGGTCCACGAAGTTTGTGCACTAGGACAAGTGAGAGAGTTTTTGGGTGTATGCGCCCTAGTTTATTGTATTCATATGTTTAATGTACTCATATAAGTAATTCTCTCATGGTTAAATTCAACATTGTTTTATCCCATTAGGAGTTTTAGTCCAAGTGGGAGTTTGTTGGAATTTATGTCGTAAAACTCGTAGTTTGTAGTTTAAATAATATTCTATTCAATAAAATGGTTATTAAGGACTTCTTAGTGAAAATAGAATACTATAATCTTGAATCCAATAAACTAAGGTCTCGAAGCTATCTAGTGTAGATTTCAACTTTAGGTAGAGACATAAACATGGATCAAGTTCAAGTTATAGCCTAAACGGTCTATAGTGTATGAATAAGGTTGAGCATCTTATTTTGGGAACGCTATGGATACGACCCGTTTTATAGTCAATACAAATGATGTGATCCTAAATCGTTAGTGTAGAGACATGGGAATGGAGGCATCCTATGTAAAGAGTTTACATAAGACTAGAACCATGAAATAGTCACTTTTAAGTTATAACACCGTTAACTTTATAAAACTAACTATTTCGATTATTTTTAAGTTATAATACCGTTGACTTTATAAAACTGACTATTTCGGTTATTGATGACCTAGGTAACTTAATCTTAATCCTGAACTAACTATGAACTTTTGTTCAAACAAAATTATCCTTAGATTTGTATAGGTGAGGGCAGCTAAATGGCGCTCATAACTTAATCTAGTCTATGTAAACAGTTTACATAAGACTAGAACCATGAAATAGTCACTTTTAAGTTATAACACCGTTAACTTTATAAAACTAACTATTTCGATTATTTTTAAGTTATAATACCGTTGACTTTATAAAACTGACTATTTCAGTTATTGATGACCTAGGTAACTTAATCTTAATCTTGAACTAACTATGAACTTTTGTTCAAACAAAATTATCCTTAGATTTGCATAGGTGAGGGCAGCTAAATGGCGCTGACCCAATAAGCCTTCCATTTCAAGGGTAAGATCGGGTGGATGGCTAGGAACATAGAGTGCAAGACAAAATTTCCTAATACCTGCTTTAGGATTAGTAGATAGGTTGTTCTCTCAAGGACTGAATCCAAGTCTTGAACAAGGGGCCACACCCTCTCATTGGTCCAAGAGGGATTTGGCTTATACGTTAGACCTTAAACCAATTATTCAATAATGGATCAGTGGGACTTAAGGAACAAGATGTATTTTCGGGGGTAAAATGGTATTTTGACTCGGTCGAGATTACGAACAATCTATGAAGGATTAATTTACTGATCATGGTTATATCAGATGGACAAAAATATATCTATAATGAGGGGAGTGCAACTACAGGATTTTAATGGAATGACTCATTAGCTAATGAATGTTAATTAATTAGCTCGATCTAAAAGAATTTAGCTAGTTAATCTCGGATCATTGGAGCTCATGATCTATAGGTCCATTAGGTTCTCCTGCTAGCTCATGCGAAATTAACTTAGAACACTAAGTTAAAATAATTTGAATTGTTCGAATTAGGTAAAGAGAAATAAACTGACAAATATATTTAATATAGTCATCGGCTATATGTTTGAGATAAAACTTTATGTTTAAATGTGATTTAAATATTAAAAATATGAATATAAATACATATTCGAAAGCTTAAAATTGATAAAGATGGTCAAAGTTACTTTTGACTTTGAAAAGTCGAACTTTGACCGATTTTATCTTCAAATGTGATTTAAATTTAATAGAAATGAATGCGAATTCATGCTCGGAAGATCAAAATTAGTCAAAACGAACAAAATGGTCAAAAGTTAAAATGTTGACTTTTGACTTGAAAAGTAAAATTTTGACTTTGACTAGAATTGTCAAATGACCATCTTGGCCTTTGACTAAAATTAGTTGGAAAATCCAACATTTTGTTGGATAATCCCACTAACTCTTAGTGGACTAAGTGGAAGCTCATAGTGACGACATCAACCCCACTAAGAGAAATTAGAATGATGATTAATTCTACTAATTGTTAGTGGAATAATAGGTGTTGAATGTAATTAAGTTATTTAAATGCCATTTTTCAAAAATTAAAAAGACTTTTTGCCTTTTTTGATAATTTTGATTTACAAAAATTATTCCAATTTTTACTCTCTTCAAATATTTCAACCCTAAATCCCAACCTTCAAAATTCCATCTATCTCTCTTTTCCTCCACCTTACGTGTCCCACAACCCGATTATAAGTTCAGAGAAAAGCAAATCAACTCTAGTGGTGGTCTTGGAATCGTGTTCAAGACGGGATTTTGAGGAATGAGTGTCTTCGAAGGTATATTTCTCACTTTATCCCTAATTTCATTTAATTAGGGTTCTTTTAAGCATGATTAATCTCTAAGATATTGAGATACAATTAGAGTAAGAATAGATCCGTTTCTTCTGTTGCACTTGTATGCTTTCCAACAATTACACGATCGCGTATCATCTCCTATCTATACGATCGTGTATAATTTCCAACACGATCGCGTATCATGATCGTTTAGAAGAAAAATTACACGAAACATTTTTTCTCATCGTTAAAAAGAACTACACGATAGTGTATCATTTCTTAAGCGATCGTGACACAATCGTATATCATTTTCTACATAATCATGTATTATGATCGTTTAGAAGAAAAATTACATATGTGCATGTAATCGACCAATGGCGTGTTAACTAGAGCGTTTTAAGTATTTTCTATCGTGAGCTTATAGGCTTTTTTGGTTTTGTATAAATATTCTCTCAGTTCGTTACATTTTTTAAAAAACCCCAATATATTGACGCTTTTTTAAACATTAAACGAAAGTAGGCATTATTAATTATTATTTTACAAAATTGATTGGGTAAGATTTTTGTGTTAAATAATAGTTTATTAGCTTTTTTTTTAGTAAAAGAAACTGGAGTTAGGGATTCAAAGTCTCCACCTCTAAATCTCTAAATGAAATATCACATCAATCACCACTAAACTAACCTTGTTTCGATATGGATAATTAAGTTATTCATGTAAAAACATAAAAGTACTGACAAATGTACCATGGAGTATATTTATTTTTTATTATATATATATACACATGTGTATGTAGAAAACTCTAAAGAGCCATTTAAAACAAAGATTATCTAAGACTATGATAATCATAGTAAATACTATTTCAAAACTCTCTATTTGCTATAGTTTTTTACTATTTAACATTCATAATTTTTTATTCTTTGCTATAGTATTTATTATTTCCTTATCAAACTAAAATAGTCAACACACCAAACACATATTATTATAACTAACGCTAAAATGAATTACACGACAAACATAAACCATTCTAATCAAACGATAATAATCTAGAACTAAATAACCCACTCCTTGTACCAAAAACCCTCTAAAATACATGCATTGAGCACTTGTGCGAGAATTTTACGTAAGGATTGCAAAGGTGATAAAGAAAAAAAAAATATAGGAAGACATATATGCGTAGATAGAGACAACATGGAAATTAAAAGAGAGATGTATGTTAATGAGAAAATTTTGAGTTCTGACATGCTAAGCATACTTAAACATTTACCGTAAATCTCAAATTTCCATCCAAACATATGTTTGAACTAAAAATAAAAAATGTGCTAAAAAAAGAGCCAAAAAATGTAATCGTAAGATTTAAAGAGAGTCCAACGTTGGTACATATGAAAGGATACGTGAGAGAAACGTGTATCAAGTTTCACTCAATTAGTCAAAGTTATATCAAGTTTCACTCTAGACTTCCAATTTCCGGTACAAACCATCAATTTTTTTTTATAAAAAACAAAGATGAAAAACCTACACACACACTAATTTCAATAATATCAAACTATCAATTTCATACAATATATATTTTATACCTAAAACCTACCCTCAACGAAAGTTTATAAAACTATTATTTTCACTTCAAGAACAAAGGAAACTTTAAACTCAAAGCAGCAGCAGCATCAACCACACAACATGCAAGGGAATATACAACCATGAAGCAAATATCCGGGGTTGAAAAACTCATAGCTATTTTCCATTTAGATCGATTGGGTTAAATTTTATTTACGTTCTGTTCTGGTTTTCTTTTAAAACAATACATTCCGAGTATTATTGAAGTGCATGCTCATCTTAAAGCAAAGTACCAAAAACAGTTATTGCAAGCGCACACCACACAAAAAGAAAAAAAGATCACAATGGCTATAAGATCTACTTCAGTTTATTTCACAGAACAATCCTTACAAGCAGCAGTATTTACCTGTTTAGACATGTAAGCTTCGTAGATTTCCACGACAAGCCGTGGATCCTTCTCGACGAGTTCCATATACTCCTCCCTTTTGGTAAGCTTGTCCATGTTGTCAATAATCATTGACAAAGCTGCATCAATCATATGCACGCCATTGTGCTGGTGTGCAAATACGTAGTTCATGATTGAGTTGTCCCAGTTCAGTTTTGATATTAGGAACTTCTCGCAATGTGCCTTCAAATGCTTCACTTCGTACTTCTCAGCCAAAACTAGAAGGTCATAAGCCATTTGCTCATCAAGACAGGCTTCTGCAGTGTACAAATAATTAACAAAGGCACGGAGAGCATCAAACGATACATCACTGATCTTTATGGTACCACTACGACTTTCTTCCATTTCATTCTCAAGCATAGCTCTGAAAACTGGGGAGCGACTCACCTGGAGGATACATGAAAAAGGTAATCTATGATAAGAAAAAGGAACAGGGTCCTGTTTACATACACTAGACCATAACAGGAGAAGCTAGGCAAAGTTAGAGCAAATGTATATAGAACCCAGCTGAAATAGCATCCATCTTCACAAAGTCAGTCAAAAACCAAGTCGCTAATATTAATACTCCTATCTTATTCCATCTTTCATCTCATTTCCTAATGGCACTAAATTTATAATCATGTTAAAATAATATTTATCCACCAAGGTACAACAGAAGTTGCAGAGAAACATCTTTTGACCTATTATTCTCACTCTTGAGTTTAATCTGCAGTAGAAAAAAAAAGGTAGAGGCCTCTCATATCTTCCGATAAAATTATATAAGGAGAGACATTAAATAGGTAACTGAAGCACAATTTGTCATGATTTGGACACCATGTGTAGTGTATACTGTGAATCTTGCCTTGAAGAACATTGAAGTACGCTATGATATGAATACTCTATTGCTATGTGGGAAAGACAAGGCATATAACGTAGCTGGTTCTTGATGACTTATGGGGGATAAAATAGAATACATTCTTTCCTTCACTTCACCTATCTACGGCATGAATAGAGCTTGGAATAGTTGTCTACATTTAAAATGATTAAAAAGATCTGATAATAATATACAAACACGAAGGATTGCAACCAAGTGACTGGTCCTCTTTTTACGATGTAGTGTAATGTTCTCATTGATTGTTTTGTTGGAATAAGAATAATAGTACATTTATTGTTTGTTAACCACATTCCTTGAATTCAAGGCACTTAACTATACTATCTTTTTTATGTCATATTCTCTTCTCTTATATAGGACAAAAATCTCATTGATGTATGAAATTAACAAAAAAAGGCCAAAGCCCTAGCCAAAGGAGTTGCATAAAAGATTTCCAATTGGACAAAAGGGAAGAAAGGGTGTATAAATTAAAAGAACATTTACACCAACTCACAGCATGAAAGATAATGAGTTTAAAAAAATCAATAAAAAGAGCTTCCCTTGTCATTAAAAAGACAGTTGTTCATACGAAAGCACGAATCACATGCATCCAAATAAGGCCATATCAGCTTCCTTTTTTCGTCTTATATATCCTTACAGTTTATGTTTTATAAAAGTAACATTTTATAAACCTCTATTCAGGTAAGTAACTTGTTAGGTTCCCAACCTAACAAGAGATATTCAAGAACACAAAAACTACTCAAGAACAAATAAATATGGAAAATATATTGAAATGTACTATAATCTCATAAGAACAAAGTACAATGTAACCCCGAGCCTTTCAAGAGGGCTAGACTCTCACAAATTCTCTCACAAGGAAATCTCACTACAAAATTCTTCACCCCTTTCCTTCAACCCAAGTCCTCTATTTATAACTAAAAATCCCTAACTTACGATCTAATTACTAATATGTCCCTTCTACTAACCCTACTAATACTCATTAATAATCCCATATAACTAAGGGCCTTACAGTACACTGTAGTAAAGAATGGCTTACAAATTCCTCTAATCGAATGACTCCACATCAAGATGTCAAACTAACTAAAGAGAGAATGAAGAGTTTTAAGAATTATTTAAGTGATCTTCCAGTCCCCCGGATTGTGCAAAAATGAACAAATCTGCAGATTTTGCCAAGTAGGATTATGTCTCAGATATGTTATCAATCCTACAAGTTGGTGGGCAATGTTACCAATCCTATAAGTTGTGGGAAACTCATGATGTTTATGCGTAAATGCTATGCTTCAACCAATTGCTGAGAAAGTACTAAGGAAGCTGTTTTCCTCTTCATGTTTTAAGAGAATTGGAGCACATACTCTTTAGTAATTCTCTCAAGAAGAACAAAATGGCAGCCCCAACAAGCAGAGGACTTGGTATATATCAACTGTAAACAACGTCTTACGACAGGGAAAGCTTCAGAATATTCAAAAGAAAAGGCTAAGCCATGGGACATTGCTAGAGATACCTTTGATTCTTTTGAAGATGTCAGCAAGCTTGAAGTTGATAATTTGTCTTTGATGAATGGGGGTTTTGGAAGATAATGGTGGTTAAAGTGATAAAGACGATAATGTTATGATAGAATACTTGAGCATTAGCCTCAAATCTAGTTTCCTTAGCCATAAAAAATAAATAAAAAACAAACAAACAAAACGAACACAAAACAATTAAATATATATTTCCTACTTCTACTAAAACCCTAGAGAAAAAGGATGTACAGTCCCTAAAAAGAGAACAGATAATTATAACTTCGTTGATTGTTTATAGCTCCAAGAGTGTTTTAGTATTTTACTTTACCCTAATTTTATTTCCTTTTGGTATTAGGGCTTGCTAGAGCCTACAAAGTTGTCTTCTTTTTTAACTTTCATTGTGTGTGAAAATAATAAAAGAGACTATTGTGATTTTTTCTCCCTGTTCTAGGGTTTTCTAAATAAACCTTGTGTTCTCTTTTCTACCTTTTAACATGGTACCAACATTGTGATGAAATCCTAGCCACCATTGGTAAAAAAAAACCAACCGATGCAAGATAACTTTAATTCCGCACTAGTCTTGCTTTAGCCACAGCTGCTGCCGCCACCATTGATTTTTTTGCTACTGTCATTGCCACTGTTGTCCAAGCCGTTGTTGATTGTTATCTTCGGTACTTGCTTATCCGTCCAATTCTAGCGCCGCAACAACTCTTTGATGGAAATCTTAGCCGAAACATACACCATAAACCAAGCTTAGTGAGTCGTTTGCCAACAACAAAGGTAATTTCCCTATCGTGGCAACAAGCTTCACGTAGCAACAGGGTTTTCCTCATCATGCGTCACCTAGTTATGAACATCAAGGTTGGTTGGTTTATCCCCAGCATTGGTACAACAGCAGTTAGCTTATCTTCAGACAAGTTTTCAACAACAAATCGCTGCTCTTGGGGCATCCTTAGGTGCTTCCACAAACCTAAATTCCACTATAGTGAATTCTGACATTCCTTCCAGTTTCCCGATGTATCCAGAGAATTCGACAACCTTTTTGCCTACTTTAACTACTACAAACTATTTGTGTGGCTCTATGGGAAATTCCATGGGGTTAATTGCAAGAGAAAAGTTGAATGGTCAAAATTATTTCTCCTGGTTGGTCCATTAAAATGATCCTTGAGGGACGTCACAAGTTTGGGTATCTAACTAGGAGATATCAAGACCTAGACCAAGGGATCCTCAGGAGTGCATTTGGAAAGGAGAAGACTCCCTGCTTCGATCACTGTTGATTAGTAGTATTGAACCTCATATAGGAAATAATTGTTCTATGCTACTACTGCTTGACATATTTGAGATGTAGTTCAGAAATTATATTCCAAAAGACAGAATGCGTCTCGTTTGACACTCTACTTAAACAAGCTCATCAGTGCAAACAAGGGACGATGGATGTTAACAAATTGTCTCTAATCTGGTAGGAGATGAATATGTGCCGTGAAATTATTGTTCCGTGTGGAGGTCTCCTGTATTCTAAGATTGAGAAAATCGATCGTGTTTATGATTTCCTAGCAGGTTTAAACTCCAAGTTTGATGTAGTTTGAGGTTGTATATTGGGGCAGAGGCCTATTCTCGTGGAAGTGTGGTTTGAGGTGCATCTAGAGGAAGACAGAATCGGTGCTATGAACATCATGACTGTATTTGCTACTGATTCTGCTACTTTTAGTGCAAAATTATCCAATTCTGTTAATGAAAAGCAAGATGGGAAACAGACCCCAATGCGTGAACATTGCAAGAAACCCTGGCAAACGAAATAATAGTGTTGAAGTTATGTGGTAGACCGCCAAATGGCAGAAGATATCCTCCAAATGACAAGCCCAACCATGGTCGAGCTCGTATGCTTGAATCGACGAGTGCCCCCTAATCACAACCTCAAGTGAATTGTCAAAGTGATCCTGGTGTCTCTTCCCTAAGGGCCATTGTACATTCGTGTACTTCTTAATCCTTAAGTCCCCTCAGCATAAATGGTAAGAAACCATGGATACTTGATTAAGGGGCTCCACATCATTTGACTGGATCGTATAATAATTTTTTATTATAGCTTTCTAAGTGCGGGTAATGAAAAGATTCGGATTACAGATGGGTCCTTTGCTCCTAATGCGAGTAAGGTCATATTTCTCCCGGTGATGCTTTTACATTACAAAATGTAGTGCATGTACCCAAAATATCTTACAATTTGCTATCTATTAGTAAGATAACTAGAGATCTAAATTGTCCAGTTGCCTTCTCACCAGATAATGTTTTCTTTCAGACTTGAGCTCAGGGAAGACAATTGGCACTCCCTGCACAATAAGGTACTCAATCTTCTTCACAATGATGCTCTATCTAGAAATTGTTATAGGAATAGTTTGTTGTCTCTTATTTTTCAACTTCAGAAAAAGATTGTATGTTGTGGCATTTTCGCCTTGGTGACCCAAATTTCCAATATATGAAATACTTATTTTCTTATTTATTTAATAAAGTTGATAACTTTTCTCTATCTTGTGATGTGTGCATTCAGGCAAAACACCATAGTCACCTTTACGTCTCAACCTTATAAACCTTCTCAACCCTCACCCATATTCATAGTGATGTTTGCGACCTTTATTGCTGATGATACCTACCTCACATGGGTTTTTCTCCTCACTGATAAATCAGATCAGAGGTTACAATAATATTTCAACAATTTTACATTACTACTATTGAGATTCAGTTCAACACCAAAATTATTATTCTTCGTAGTGATAATGTTCATGAGTTCCTTAATAATACTCTTCGTGACTTTTTGTCTTCTTAAAGCATCGTCCACCAAAGCTCAGTGCCTATACACCTCAACAAAATGAGTGGCTAAAAGAAAAAATTATCAACTCCTCAAGGTTCAAGGTCTCTCATGTTGTCTACTTCACTTCCATTGTCCTTATAGGAGGAAGCAATTCTCACTGCAGCTCATCTTATTAATCGAATACCTTCATATATCCTCCAACTCCAAACCCCTTTTTAAATGCCTCGAGGAGTCTTACCCTACCACACGGCTTATTCCTGCTGCCCTCTAGGTTTTTGGATGCACTGCCTTTGTACACAATCATGGCCTTAACCAAACTGAGTTTACCCCTCGTGCTCAGAAATGTGTCTTCTTGGATATCCCCTTCACCAATGAGGTTATAAATGCTTCCACCCTTCTTTACGAAAATACTTCATCTCCATGGATGTAACATTTCTTGAGGATCTACCTTTCTTCCCCATTAGTCATCTTCAGAGGGAGAGTACAAGTGAAGAGACTAATTGGTCCATTTCTTCAGTCCCTACTGACCTTCCAGAACCCATCCTGAATACCCATGACATCGTTCTACCCACTGAACAAATCCCTTGGACAACTTACTACAAAAAGTATCTCATAAAGGAGATAGTGTCCCTACTGCCCCATTGGATGTGGTCCATGGATCTAAACCAACACATGCTCGAGGTACTACTTGCCTTGATAATACTAACTTGTGTGTTGAAGATGATATTGTTGATCTGGCTGAGAATGATAGAAATGATATGTTGGTTCTATAGAATAATAGGTTGCAAGCAGTAATGGAACTTCGACAGAAACACAATAGGGTAGAACTCTTCCTTAGGCTAGAAAAGGTAATAAAAAAACCCATTGCAAATGAAGAATGAGAAAAATCAAGGGATTATGATATCTCTCTTGACATGCCAATTGCATTGAGCAAGGGCACCAGATCCTACATCAAGTACCCCATGTATAGCTTTCTGTCTTACAGTAATCTGTCATCTACGTTCAAGGCGTTCACCGTTAGCATTGATTCAGCAACAATACCAAATAACATACATGCTATGGAAATTCCTGAGTGGAAGATTGTCATCATGGAAGCTCTTGAAAAGAATAATACTTAGGATCTTTGTGCTCTTTCTAAAGGGCATAAACAGTTGGGCACAAGTGGGTGTTCACTCTAAAGTATAAATTAGATGGAACTCTAGAAAGGTACAAGGCTAGACTTGTAGCAAAAGGGTTTATTCAAACTTATGGGATAGATTATTCTAAGACTTCTCTTCCATGTAGCGAAGTAAATATAGTCTGAGTCATTCTTTCTATTGCAGTTAACAAAGATTGGTCTCTCTATCAATTAGATGTGAAAAATGCATTTCTGAAAGGTAAGTTAGAAGAAGTTTATATGAGCCCACCCCCAGGTTTTGAAGCTCAGTTTGATCGTTAAGTATGTAAACTCAAGTAGGCTTTGAATGGTTTCTGAAGTGTGGTTAGACAAGTTAACTACATTTGTTAAGTCCCAAGATTTCACTTAAGGACACTTCAATCATACGTTGTTTACAAAAAGGTCAGTATCTAGAAAGGTCGTTCTAAACTTCTAATTGTGTATGAGATGATACAGCTAAGATCACCAAGCTAAAAAAGAAAACGACTGACGAGTTTGAGGTCAAAGATCTGAGGAATCTAAAATATTTCCTTGGAATGGGGTGGCAAGATCTAGGGAAAGGATCTCGGTCTCCCCGAGAAAATACATCCTTGACTTGTTAAAAGAACCAAGTACGACTAGATGTAGACCTGCTACCACTCCTATTTAATTCAATGCGACGGGAGATTTTGTTGACAAAGTCCCTTTTGACAAAGAGAGCTACAGGTGTCTAGTAGAAAAGTTGATTTACTTATCTCGCACTATACCAGATATTTCCTATGTTGTTAATGTTGTTGATCAGTTTATGCAGGTACCCTACGAAGAGCATATGGAAGCTGTGAATCGGATTCTTAAATATTTGAAAAGCTCTCTAGGTCAAGGTCAAATGTTTGGGAAAACGGACATAACATTGAGGCTTATAACGACTCTAATAGGGCTAGAAAATATACCTCTGAGTATTGTACTTTTGTGCAGGGTAACCTAATTACTTGGAGAAGTAAGAAACAAAATGTTGCTAGAAGCAACTAAAGATGAATACAGAGTTATGAGTTTGGGAATCTGTGAAGAAACCTAGTTGAAGAAAGTTTTGTCTGATCTTCATCAAGACTATGTTTTATCCATGAAGCTCTATCGTGATAATAAAGTGACTATAAGCATAGCCAATAATCCTGTACAACAAGATAGAACAAAGCATGTGGAGTATGAGACTCGTGCCTGAATAGAAGGGTCCTTTTGAGGAATAATAAGTTAAGTAAAGGGTTTTGAAAAAAGAAGTTGTTGGGAAAATTAGGCATTTTAAGGGCTAAATGCGAGATGAGTTTAGGCGTTGAAGAGTTAGGAAAATTTTAGGAAATTTTCTAATTGTATTTAATGGGCCACGTGTAAAGGTTTAAGCTAAGCATGGTTTGGAAAATTATTAAGCTTACACGTGTAGTACCTTAAGTAGGAGTTGGCAAGTTTATGAGAGCTTAACGAAGACTAATCCAATTTGGGATTAGTATAAATAAGAGAAAAGGTCAAAAGAGAAGGAGGGTTACTCCAAAAGATTATTAAGAAAGGCCTTGAAGAGTTGCTGTTGGGCAAGAAGAAGAAATCTGAAGCTAGGCGTTCTGAGGAAGGAAACTTAGTCTGTGAGCGATTATCCAAAATGTTTTAAGACTTTAAAGCTTTCTTTTAAATTCCTTGTTGATTTGTAATGATGTTCTTAGGTTAATGTTATAAAGGAATGATTTTAAAAGAAAGTTTGTGTTATATTGATGAAAATGTATGTTTTGCTAGTTGTAAATCATTAGTCTTATTCCTGCCTATGAAGCTAACTATTATGTGCACATAATGAGTAAAGGCGGCCACGTAGAAAAGGACTACATGGTGGAGTGAACTTGGTCAATGCGTAAAAGGAGCGTATTGAGCTTAGCGACCTGAGCAATAGGAAATGAATCAAGAATTTCTCCAAGGGATGTTGTTGATGAAAATGACATCAAAGTAGCCTATGCGTGAGAATGGTTCATGTTCTTGAAAGAAAGAAATATGAAAGGCTAATGTGAGGCGACGAATCCATGTTTATGAAAATGATTTCATATATGTTTGTATGCTCAAAAATGTTTTCTTAAAACATCACTCACTTAGTTTTTACTTATGTTTTAAAGATTTCCTGGATGGCATCGTTGGATTTATGTTTGGGTTGAAATAGAGATTGTTACGGTTGAGGAGGTGCTTCTGAGTTTGCCTTTTTTAGGGAAGGCAAAGTTTTGTGGCATCCAAATTTCTTCGTCACCTCCTAGAGTACTTGGCTTCAAATAAATAATAGGATTTTCAAAGAAATGGAAGACGAGCAATGAGGTCTAGGAGGTGGCAAGGTTTAATGCTTCTACGTGGACACCGACCACTCAGCCATTTTGTAGCTTGTAACTTGTAGGTATGGTTTTCATTTGATTTTGTTGGATGAGAATCCTTTTCTATAGTTCTTTGACTCCTTTTTGATGGGCTCATGCTTTTTTGTATGCTCTTGTAAATTCTATCATTTTTTTTTCCAATGAAAGCTTGGTTACCCGTTTCTTACCAAAAGATAAATATATATTACTAACCTTCACAGGCCCACCCCAAAAACATAAATGCATCATGTTCTCAGTAGTATTATCTCTAGTTTTGAACACAATTTTTTTCTATGGAGAAACTACACCCACATGAAAGACCAAATTGAAAGGAGTATACAGAAATAGAAAGATACGGAAGGACTCAAACTATAGAGAATTAGGGATAAAGAATAATCACAAAAACCCTTGGTTACAGAAACCCAAGCAAACACATTGATTCTCACCAAGGCTCTCAATACTCTCCCTAAGACTGTCTGCAAAGCACTAAAATCTCCCCTGTTCCTCACAAGCCAGATGTTCTATAAGACATCAAAAACAAAAAGAACCAAAAACGAAAAAAGCACACCAAAATCCTTCTTATAGACCAACACAAATTTTGCTATGAGCCAACTACACCTTAAACCCTTAAGGTTGCCCAGGCCCCAGATTGAGCCTGCCAACTAACAACCACAAATAATATGCTCCAGATACTCTTAAGACCCTTACATTATTAAAATGTATGTAACAATAGAAAACCCAGGACATGATCCCCCAACCAAGTGTTATTCCAGACTATGATTCGATCAACATTACCCACATTTAGGCCATGAAAGGATTTTCAAGGGAAACGTCCATTTTTTCAACATCTAAGCTAATCCACAACCTCATTAACAATCAAATAGATTGTAGGATAACATGGCAGAAACCTTCAACTAAACTCAGACAGATGTTCATGGTCATCCCTTTCGGTTATTCCTAGAATATACGTATTTCAAATTTACAAACCTTAATAGAACTCTCTTTCTCATCAATTCAGTCATACTTGGTTATCCAAATACCCTCAGAAGAGGGATGATAGAAAATTATATGAACTCATAGAACAGAAGGCTTGAAATCTTTTTCATCTTATAGCTAAAGAAAAAATCGAGTAGAAAAAGGGATTTCAAAAAGGGATAACTTTAAGTAATGAAATGGAAATGAATTATAAAATAGAATGTAGAACAAAGAATATTGGTAACAGGAAAGAGAAATAAATAACTTGTGAAGAGGCAAACCCACCATTTCAATGAAAATTTTTAAAAATATGTGCAATGACCAAACCATATTTACCGAATAATAAGAAGTCTATGCCTACAGATCAACTCACGTTTTAATTATCAGACTCGACTCATGGAGTCGAGCGTGGTATTTCAGGATTCCATATAGCTTAGCCTCCCCCCTCCCCCCCTCCCCCCCTCCCCCCATCCCACTAAAATAGTATTATCTTTCGCGTATTTGTGCAACAAATCCAAGCTTACTGAACCAATGCTTATGAGTTTGGCAGTTAAACATCTTACTCTTTTGACGCTTAGTAACTAAAAAAGAAAAACCACTTTAATTCTAAATAACAAGTGGCCATGGCATTAACTCGTAGACGGCTTAAACTCATAAACAAACTAGACTGGAATCAAACCAAAACCAAAAAAAAAAGTATTATATTAGAGAATAACCAAGTAAACCCGTAAAATTCATACTAACCAAGACAGCTTTATGAGCGGGAAGAGGCACGGCGTATCCCTCAGGTCCATCGCTGGAGGCGATCAAAACGACATCCGTAAAGCATGGAGTATTCGACCTGTTATGAAGATGATCAAGAGGGGACCAAAACCTGAGGAAAGCGACCTTGGCTTTCAAGTCCTCGATCTCACGCTTGAGCTCTTCCTCAGTCTCATTAGCTTCATCATAGCACTCCTTGCAGGTTCCGGCCTCGCGTGATGGGTATTCCTCCAGACACGACAAGCACTTCATCATTTCTTGATCGGACTCGCTTTCCGTGTCCGAAATGGCTCTCGACGACAAACACCGGCGGCGCTGCATCGGAAGATTTGCCGTCGGCGCGGGGATTCTGTGAAAATTCCCTAATCGTTGCTTTGATCGAACGGAAACTGTCGAAAAGAGAAATGGCGATATGACGAAGGATTAGCCTCTAGAGATCAATCAATTTGTGTTTTAAAGAACAAAATAATGTTTTTTTTTCGAAGTGGAATTGGTGAGAAGCCAAATGGGGTGAAGGACCTCCAAGTACACTGTATTTTGGCGTATTGCTTATTAGGGTAATTTTAAAAAGCTGATTTCAATTTTGATTTTTTTTCAAAACAAAAAACAAATTCAAATTATGTCAAATTTTGGCCGATAGAAAAAGCATTATTTTAGTCTAACTCAAAAAGAAAATTACTCCTGCTTCATCTTTAGCTTATTTCTCAAACTAAACGGGATAGGGCATGTCAAATGGAAAATATTTGCATACGTCACATCCTTGAATATGATTAAAAATAATTCAATTCATATTGTTATGGGCAAACACCATCTTTTTAAGGCTTAAATAGGCGGTACGCTCCAATCATTAAATAGAGAAGGTCAACCTCAACCTCATCCTTGATCGAGGTCAAGGTCAATCAAGCTATTTTGACTTAAAGTCCTATTACCCCTTTTCCTTTAACCTATTATATCCAACATTTCTCATTTCTTATCTCATTATGGTTCTAAATTGTAGAATTGCAAGTAGATCTTCTTTGGGTTGAGATCGACCAACCCAACATTCTTGCTAGACGCGCTCAAGTTCTATCTCTTAAGCATGGGCTATGTTGAGTCTTACTTAGGTCGAGGTCGACTAACCCAACATAGTTGCTAGACTCTTTAGAATTCCCTCCCTTTAAGACATGTCTTATGTTGGACCTTAATTCCTGTATGTTCACCATGGGCTTGAATCTTGATCTCAGGTATGGTCAAGGCCAACTAGAACCATGCTCTTGCTTGACCCACTTTTCCCTTCTTCTGGTGTCCTTTTACTGTTATATTATTGACTCTATAGTTTGCCCATAACAATATAAATTGATTTTTTTTTTATTTTTTTATAATTAGTGATCGAATATTTATTTTTTAATATTTTATTAATTTATTTGTTTCAGATGAGACACGACTTTTTAGAAATAGGTTTATGATGAGTTTAATAGGAGAAATTGAGGTCGACTAAATGTAACTCTTTAAGATAGGGCATATTTATTCAAATATATGAATATGTTGAGTTTGAAAAAAACATCATTGACCTCGAACTCTATCTCTTAGGAGATTTCTTTTGCCAAAAAAACAATAAATAAATAAAAGAAAAAGAGGAATGTCAAAAAAAAAAGGAAAAAATGTGGAGATCTCACATGTATTTAAATGTGTGCAAAAGAAATCCGCTATATTCAACCAAAGTACACAATAAACAAACAACCAACCAACCAACCTAATGTGGAACAAAATGCTCTTAGAAGCGGAGTTTATTTCGTGTTCAGTCTATGAAGCAACGAAATTTGCAAAGCTTAAACTATTGCAATAGAGTAAAATAGAACGAATAGCAACAAACCTAAAGAAATGATAAAATGAAGGGAAATTCTCACTGATACAAAATACTTCCATTTTATATAAAAATTTTGTTTTTTAATAGTATTTTTTTTATATGAATTGTAAATAATTTTTTTCTATCTTAAAAAAAGCGTAAAATAAATTTTATTGTATCGAGGAAAAGAATAGTTTTCTAAAATTAGAGATGCACTCACACGTTGGGACCACTCCAAATTTTCCTCTTTTTTTTTTAAGAAAAGAAAAAAAAAAGAGGATAAGATCCAGATCTAACATTAAAACTCATGGACTTCCTACAAAAAGCAATAAAAGACGAAACCGTGGAAATAGCAAAATCATATATAGAAAAATCAAAATTATTTTGATTTATGGCAAAACCACCAGTCAAATTAATTTTTTTTTAATTTTTTTGGTCCGAGTTTACCCTACTGACAATTGTTTCACCGTATTTGTTAAGATAAAAAAGTCAAACAAAATAACACAAATACAGTGTATATAGTGTATTTGTAAACGCATTTACTCGTGGTAAATCTTAACTAAATCAAAAAAAATATATTATTGTTGTAGAAGATTGAACCAACATCCTCAAGATATATCTTTACTTTCAACATCCTCTAATAATTATTAAGATACAAAATTAAGTAATTAACAAATTTTATATTTCATATTATTTATAAAAATATATTAAATAATACATATTACAAATTTTTAATAACAATTTCAATCTACATCATTCCTAAAATCGTTAATTTGAATTCAAATTTTACCTCATTTTCCTAAAATAACTTCAAGATAAATTCAACTATTTCGCATTTTTTATTCTTCAAATTATTTATGAAAAAATATACACAAATAATACATAATACCTATTTGATATTCTAACATTATTTTTAACATCATTTTCCACCCTATTTTAACCATTAATTTTAGATTATTAGTCTGAATTCCTAAATTATGCCAAAGATAAAGAAGAATCCCTTAATTTTAGATTTCTTAATGTCACTTTGATCCAAACTTGCAACATAAATGTCAAGTGATGACCTTGAATGTTGTATTCCCGAACTGCCCATTTTGCTATTTCTTTCACAAGTGTGTCTACAGGATTCCCTCCAATGAACACATAATTTTAGATTGTTATTTTGAATCCCTAAATATAAATAATACATAATGCATATTTTATATTTTAACATTATTTTTCACCCTAAACCATTAATTTTAACTCAAATTTTTAAAATATTTCAAAATCCAAATTCTACACATTAATTTTAGATTGTTATTTTGAATCCCTAAAATTATGTCAAAGATAATATTTGATATATTCCCCATCCTAATTTTACAATTTAGGTCACGTTTTTCTCTAGTTTTAAAAATTTCAAGTTATTTTTAAATTAAAATTTTACACCTTAATTTTAGATTGTTTGTTTGAATCCTAAAATCATGCCAAAGATAGTATTTGTTATATATCTCACCCTAAAATTACACTTTGGTTTTAATTTTTTTTGAATCCCTAAGATTATGCCAAATATAATGGTTGAATCCCTACACTTATTTTGTATAATTTATGAAACAATAATTTTATATACATTTGTTATATGCTATGATAAAGCTGAAATTCAAATCTTTGCAATTCAATAATATTTTAGCACATATCTCTTCACTTAATTATTTACATACATTTTAAATAATGTTGCCAATTTAAAAATATATTGGACAAAATTTAAGATACATTTGTCATATGCTATAATAAAGCTAAAAATCAAATCTTTGTAATTTAATAATATTTTAGCATATATCTCTTCACTTAATTAATCCACACATTTTAAATAATTTTGCCAATTTAAAAATATATTTACTACTCAATAAACGTGTTGCCTTTGTAGACTGTAACAGATGATGTGTCGGACGAAGAAGATGCTATGATGTGAAGATTGAAGATGCGAACGGACGAAGATTGGAGATGTGCCAGACGAATTTGAAGTTTGGAGATTGAAGTGGAACAAATGATTGAAGTTGCAAATAAGATTGAAGTGAAACGAACGAAGTTGAAGATTGAAGATGCGTTGGACAAAGGAGATGCGAAGGAGATGCAAAACAGACAATGCGAAGGATGAGATGTGGATGAAGTTTGAGTTTTTCAATTTGAAGCGGACGAAATTAGGGTTTTCAAAGTAAGGGAAGGAAATGCTTGAAGATTCTTTGTTTCCAAATTCCTAATAATGGAAGATCTGAAACGGTGGCCTACACAAATTGAATGAGATCTGATAACTTGTAGAGTTTTGAGAATGTGATTTGATGAGTTCTTTTCTATTTTGGGGGGAAAATAGGGAAAGTAGATTATTTAATTGTGGGTGCAAAATTTTATTTAATTATAGGGTATTTGGGGATTAGTAAATAAATGTATTTAAGAATCACATTTGTCACTTAGGTAGGGATATTTAAGGCATTGTCCCCCCAATTTTTATTTAAAATTCTTATGTTTTGCTATTTTGTCAATTTAAAAATAAATTTGCCATTTATACAAAGTAAACCTCTAATTTTGTCATTGTTCTTGTCAGCCTAAAAATAAACTAACAGAACAATTTTAAAATAAGGCTTTTAACTCATATAACCTAAGTAGGCACTTACTTACATGTCGATTTAATAATGCAATTTATTTTACAAAAGTTTTAATGGGCTACAAAATTACATAAATGTTGAGTCCAAATGTCAAAAATGTCCATATTTATTAGAAATATAAGTAAAAGAAAAAACAAAAAAGAAAAAAGAAAGTGAATTGTCGCATATAAAAAAAAAAAGAGAAAATCATCCATTTTCGTTTCAATTTCAAAAACCATATCCTAGGACATTCCTTGTTGAAACAACTTCTGAAAATTGTAGCATCGTTCTTCCAAAATGGACCTACATCGGTGTTTCCATTTTCTGTGTAAGAAAGCTAGGGCTTCGACAAAAGAGAACGCATAGAAAGGAAAAATTTCGATCGTCGAGTACCATTTCGATAAGTAATGTATGATCATTATTCACTATACTTGTTAGGGTATATTATGTATATTACATAACATTTGTTCTAAAACTAATTTCAAATTTTCCTAAAGTTCAGTTTGTGTGTAACAAAAATAGGGTTTCACTGTTAGAGGACGATTTGAAAGTGAATATTTCAGTCATATAATACCGTTTCAGTAAGAAATGTATGATTGTTGCTCACTAAAATTGTTAGGTTATACTATGTATATTATAGAAGTTGCTTTGATTGATTTCCTACTTCTACGAGCTTTAATTGATTTCCACCAATCCTCTGCTTCCTTTTGAAGCAGGAAAGTTGCTAACTAAACTTTTTTGCTTCAGGGCAGTCCATTATTTCAAAACATTTTTTTAATAGATTTTTATTATGCCTCTGCATCGGTTGGATTTGTAGATCCTTCAAATACTGTAGCATCGGTTTCTTATTAGACTTGATTTGCACTCTTCCCATAAATTCCATAAACTTTTGAAGCATTTCCTGATAACTTTGTTCATCAATTCCACGTTGTCTTGTACTTGATTCACTTTCTGGAGTATGATTCTCTTCCATAGGTGTTGTGGCCATTTGTGCCTTTCCTCTTTTCGAAATGATGAGGCATTCTTTATCTTCTGCGATTATTACCATCCTTAACATTCATAATCTTCAATCTTAGTCCAATTATTTTACTTGATCAAACAAAGAAACAACAATTTAGAAACACACTTTTTATTTATCTTCATAAGTTTTATTCATAACCTACACAATAACTTACAGGAAAAGGAAAACAAAACACAGTTTTTACATCATACTTTAAAAAAAAAAAAACAAAGTTTGTTCTTCCCCTTGATTGACGATGCTACTTGTTGACGAATTAACTGAGCTACAAATGCTGCTCCAATTTCTACCTGTCTATCCAACTTGAACGCTAAACAGATATTCCTAAAACGCCCTTAATGAAAACATATATTACTTCATTGATATAACACTTTCCTCGATGAAACTTTTTACATTTATAACATTGCTTCTTCCTTTCTAACCTTGATGTAACTTCCCCTACAGAGTGCAACCCACAGACTCTTGTTTACTTCCTTCTTCCATCTCTCTCAACCTCATCTTCCTATAGTGCTTAGAAAAATATTCCTTTTCAAACATACTTTGGAATAGTTCCCAATTCTGCCTTGCTTCTTTAGTCAAGTCTTCTCTTAATGTAAACCACAATTCTTTTGCTTCATCAATAAACATAGTCTCAACTAACATCACCTTTATATCCTCGTCACACTTAATTATCTCAAAACATTCTCTCACTTTATGCTTCCATTCCTCAACTAATTCAATGGGATATATAAATCCTCTGAACTTTTCTACCCTATAGATTTCTAGTCATCCCCTTGTGTTTTCATTTTTCATAGATCTGTAAGTGATAAACATTTTTCCTTTCTTAGTGCTTAAAATAAAATAAAAAACACTTACATAGCTTTTGGCAAGATTGTGCTCCGGTCGCTGCTTACATATTTTACCTGCCAAACAAGTTTTATTTTAAATTCCATTTAAATCTACTTTTCTATTTCCTAGGAAATAACATTTGCTCTAATACTACTTGTCATCACACCACCTGTCCAAGCAGGTGATCCGGAGGGGGTGTGACAATAATGATGATTAGAAGTTTGTGTTTGGTCTTTGTGAATGGTTTTAATTTGAGATTTGTTTATTAGTTGGTTGAGTGATATGATTGCTAGTTTTGTAGTTGTTTGAGTGTATATAGAACTTTTCGATTGTTTGGGTGTGTATAGAACTTGTTAGTTTTTGGAATGTGGGTAATAATTTAATTTTTTTTCACATATAGAACTAAGATAAGGATTTGGTAGAAACACATGGCGTCCTGTGATTGGACCATCCTTGCTGTCGGCAAAAGTCATCGTTTCTATGTAGAAAATGTCACTGGAGAAACATATAAATAGAAGAAATCCGACCAATTTGGGACTGCTTTTTACCCAGTGTTGAGTTAAGAAAGAATTGAGGAAATCTCCAAGATTTCCAAGAATTCACGAAAGCATGGATACCAACAGAAGGTTGCAAAGAAGTTCTTGGTTAAGGAGCAGGGCAAAGGAGCTAGCCGACTATTGAGTGTGAGTGGTTCTTCTTATTAAATGTTTTCAAAATAAAAAGAATTTCCAAAATGTGTTCGAATCCTTAAATATATTTCAAAACCATGAACTATGTGATTTAACTTATGCCTTTCAATTCTTAAAACACTTAGGACTTAAAAATGAATTAGACTTATTGTGAACTGGAATGATGTAATAAAATGATCTTTTGTACCTTATGCGATGAGTGTCACACCCCGCACTACACACGTCCTTGCTTAGTATGTGAGACGCGGTGTGACTTTGAGTATCTTGACGTGTTAAACACCAAAACACTCATCTTTAGGTCCATAAGCTATGCTTAATCACCTCATGACCTTCCTAAATCTTAACTTGTACTTAACAAAAATCTTTAGGTGATATGAAAACATAACACAGATAAGTATCTAAACTAAGACTTTATTAACCTTCATTAAGTGTTTTACATACTATAACTTTACACCAACTATATATTCAAACAGTTCTTAAAACCTAAAAAAATGTAAAACGCCTTGGCAACTTCCTCGCCTAGCAAGCCCTTCAAACTCCTCTTACTTGGGCTTAACGTTTGACTTTTGGAATATGAGATTTAAAAACGTAAGTCTGAAAGACTCAATTAGGTTTTATGAAATCCTTTTCACAAAATTCCTTTTGTAATCATCATTTCGCCAAACATTTCAAATCACATCATTTCATCTCTTATGTAAACGTATCATTTCATATAAAACACAAACATCAATTCATTAACAGCTTTTCATTTCGCAATAAACTTCATTTCGCATAACACTCATTAGTTACCGTACATTCCTCTCACCTAGGATCCTGAATCATTCTCTATGCTAGGTCACATAATATCACGTTTAGACTACTATAATGATAACATCTGAGAATATACAGATTCATTCTTGTTGCTTAGGTCGCTAAGCTTAATATGCTCCTTTCAACGTATAAGCCAACTTCTCAGCACTATGTAGCCCTTTTCACCCCGTGGTTTCTTTGACTCGTTATGTGTGCATAAAAGTTAGCTCATTGATAGGAAGTAACTAATGATTTAAACACCATTTTATAAATAATACATGTATTGAAATACATAAATAATACTTTGAAACATATAAGCTTTTCATATAAATCTCTTTTAGAAATATTTAAATTGAAATCATCATTTCTAACCATCAAACAATTTATAAGAATGCTTAAAATCATTCAAATACTTTAAAGAAAAAATTCACTCTTTTGGATTACTTCAACCCAAAACTCTTCCTCCTCTTCTCGCATAGGGAAAAAGCAGTACTTCAACTCTTTAGTTTTACTTCTCAAATAAGCAGAATAACAACAACTAATGGTCTAATCTTAACCCCTATTTATACTAATCTCTTAGCAAGCTTAGTCATCCTTAAACCCTTATTTTCTTGCGCAGCTCCTACTCTTAGTGGTGCACGTGTAAACTTAAGGTTTAACCTAAACATGCTTAACTTAATCTCTGTATGTGGTCCATTAGATAGATTTAGGAAAATTCTAAGAAGTTTCTTTACTTCTTCTTGCCTAGTCATTCTTCTCGTGTAAAGCCTTAATCACACAGTAGCTCTTGAATTTCAACAGTCTTCCTCACGAACTACCTTAGTCCTCCACTTCTTATCGCCTAACCTTACTTCAAAACGTCTAGTTCAAAACACTTAGTCAAATATTTACTTCTTCATTTTTAACTTAAGTGTGGGTCTTACAATGAGAATGTCTCATACTTGTTGTGTGATCTAGTATGGGATGTCTTATCCTTGCTGTGTGATTTAAGATGAGATGCTCTATCCATGTTGTGTGTTCTGCGATAAAATGCCTTATTCATGTTGTGTGATCTTGAGTAGGATGCCTCAAACTTGTTGTGTGATTTGGTATGGGATGCCTATTACTTACTATGTGATATGGTATTAGAAGACGCGTTATGCATAGTGAAATTAATGAAACTTGTTAAATGCATCTAGATTACTCCGCATGGCTGCAACTTGACAAAATAGTGTGGTAAACACTTGAGCTGAGCATGTGTATGTGAGATGCATATGATGCGATATGAATTGCAGTGAAATAATTGAAATGTAATGCATTCCATAAGAATTATGATAAATTATTTAAAAAGGAAAATCTTCTTATGATTTATGAAATTGATTGATGCATTGAAATAGCATGAGTCTCTTGAACGCATTAGGACTGATTTGGATTTAAAATCAATCTCTTTATGACACTAAATGCTATTTACACCGCTTAATTTGGTGAAATGTTTATGATGCAGTGAGGTAATTTTGATGAATAAAAGGTAATGAGAAAAAATCTCACTCACTAGATGTTTTCATCCAACTTTCCAATGTTTTGTTTTATTCTCTCCCCTTCAGGTAGCGAAGGACATCCTATATTGAACTTTCAGCCTTGATCACCTGTTGTGTCCTTGTAATTACATCAATTGGTAGTGGCCACTGTTATATTGCATAGCATGTAGAGCTAGGCGAGAAGAGTCAAGTCGTCGATTTTGAGTTTATACTTAATTCTTTTGAAAGACTTGTGTTTTGGAAGTCAAATGTATTTTCTTGATTTGTTCATCAATGAAGTTTTCTTGTTTCATTTATGTCAATTTTTGCATTTTACAATTATAGATGCATTTATTTCTGCTTACTAGGCATTTAGCGTTTTACCTCGACGGAGTGATGCGTTGAATGTCTAGGAAGCACTCCTCCACTTAGTCACATAAAGTGACATTTGAAGTGGGGTGTGACAAGTGGTATCAAAGCATAAGTTCTTGGAAACAGTCTTGAGTAAGAATTAATGTGGGGCATGACAAGTGGTGTCAAAACATATGGAGAGTCGCATGGTAGCATGAAAGTCTAATGTATTAATGTGATATAGGATTTATGGCACCAAGAGAAAGTCCAAGGCGAGTTGCAAGTGGCAATGGATATTCCAGCTACGGGGAGGTCAATGGATCTCAAGCAACCAACAAGATGTTTAGTAACCCAAAATCAGTGGGGAGAAGTGTAGGGGAAAGCATGTTCGAACACTTTTCTCTTGGCTTGCAAATCAAGCATTTAGTCGATGTAATTTTTATTCATCAATCGACATATACATAATAAATTTTAAAACGATTCTACATGGACAAAGCACACCTTTTGAACATTCCAATGGTGGTTCAATCACTAGATGGGAAAAATGATATCTTTCAACCTCAATAAGATAATGATGAATTAATTGGTCTTGAAGTACCATACCTTAGTGTAATAGGTGCACTAATGTATCATACTAATAACATGAAATCAGATATAACATTTTCAATAAATTTATTAGCAAGATATAGTTATTCTCCGACAAAAAGACATTGGAATTAAACTAAGCATGTACTTGTTATCTTTGAGAGACAATTGAAATGAGTTTGTTTTATTCAAATACATCAAAATTTGGTATAGCTAGTTGGTTATGGAGATGCTGGATATTTATCTGACCCACACAAAACAAGATCTCAAATAGGTTATCTATTTACATGTGGAGGAATAATTGTTATATCTTGGCAATTTGTAAAGCAAACTATTACGGCCACTTCATTGAATCATGCAGAAATTCTTACAATTCATAAAGCTAGTAGAGAATGTGTATGGTTGGGTCAATGACTCATCATATTCGAGAAACATGTGATTTCTCTTTCAGTAAAAACATATCAACAATATTATTTAAAGACAATACAACATGTATCACATAAATCAAATGAAGGTATATAAAAGGAGGTAGAACAAAGCATATATCACCAAAACTCTTCTACACAAATGACCTTGAAGAAAATGGTGACATTAGTGTTCAACAAATCTGTCACGCCCCATCCTAAAAGTCATTTTACGCGATCTAGTGGAGACATGCCGCCTAGACACTCGACGCGTATCTCTCAATGAGATAGCACGCTGAACACCTAGTAAGCAGAATTACTTCAAAGACCAAAATCAAACAACTGAACTTTGATAAACACAAGGTAACGAAATATAACAATCAACTTCTTTTCACTAACTTAACAACAAGCGTTTTATAATAGAAGAACGTGCTCTCTTTACAACAAAGCTTAATACGTAAATATTAACCCTTCCACACTAGCCCGACTTCTAATGCCTAGCTTGCTCGCCTCAACATGTATCAGCTCACTTTATCCTTCTTATCTCGGTTTAAACACCTTGAATCTGGGGAAGATAAATTTTAACACATAAGTCAAATATTTAGTGAGTGATGCTTTTAAAAATCTTTTTGGGTAATATAATTCAATCAACAATTTCATTTTCATTTTCATAAACATGCTCTCAATGACTCATTTTAATAAAGCATATAAACAAACATTATCTATTGCTAATTCCTTTCCACCAAGAATATGAACCATTCGCTCGAAAAGACACAAGGTTCATTTCACCAACATCTTTTAGGAATTTTCCTGGTTCATTTCCCATTGCTTAGATCGTTCACTTAACACCTTTACTCATTATGTGCACACCTAAATGTTGATGTGGGTAACTTCAGCTCATTCTTCTCGCCTAATACTTTCCTTAGAAAAATATTTTCAAAAGACAACTTGACAGATTTATTCACAAAGGCATTACCCACATCAACATTTGAAAAGTTGGTACACAACATTGGAATGCAACGACTTAGAGAACTCAAGTGATGTATTCATAAGGAAGAGTAGAAATATTGTGTCAGCCCTGCCCCACAACGAGTCTTGACCTTCGCATTGCAACACGCAAACATGACTTGAACAAGCCTGACATATCTAAATGAAACGTTAGATAGCTCAACTTAACCTTTAAATCTTTAATCTTAACCCTTAACTTAAACTTAAAATTTTAAACTATTAGGCGATAAACTTTCTTAACAAAAGATAACAAAACAAACTTCTTTTATTACTTAACAACATGCATTCAATACAAATTACAAACTTTCTAAAACAAAGACTAAAACAAAACTTCAAGCCTCCAACACTTAGAGCGACATTCTTACAATCTAAAACTATAACGCGACTGCTCGCTTTGTCCTTCTTAACTTGGTCTCGACGCCTTGTTACCCAAGGAGGAAAAAACTTAAAACGTAAGTCAAATACTTAGTGAGTGATGGTTTAGAAATCCTTTTTGAGCATACAATCATATAAATTCATTTTCCATAAACATAATTCACAATGCCTCATTCAAAAAAGCATAAAACACATATCAAATTCCTTTTATTCCTTTTGCCAAGAACATGAACCATTCCCACACATAGATTATTGTGATGACCACATCACATCATCAACAACATCCACTACAAGAAATCGAGGTTTTCCCGATGTCTAAAAAGGCAACGAAAGAAATAACGTCGGGACAGACGCCTTCCTTTGATGCCACTTTTCACACGTCGGACAACGACGAAAACGTTATTTTATTATTATCTTTTCTTGATGTCTAATAGAGTCATCGGGAAACAAGATCACATTTCCGACGTCTAGGTATAAGGCGTTGGGAATAATTACCTTATCCTGACGTCCCTTACACGCATCAGAAACTCTCAGTTGGAAATTTTCAAACATTAATTATGTTAGATAGAGATTCTCGATGCCTCCTGCATGGCGTTGCAAATAGCATTGGGAGTAAAGGGAGCTCTCGACGTTTTTGTGCTACGTCGGGAGTTCTCATGTAAAAAAGATGTTTCAAGAAGAAGATGAGAGTTCGATCAACAAAATGAAGAGAGGAGAAAATATCAGCTGTCACCGTCGTTGCCCTCACCGTTGTGAGGCTGCGGTCATGCCTCTCTTGCCGTCTGCCACACACCTCCCTATTGAGGTAAGTTTAAAACTGTAAAACCTTAAATGTTAGTTTAGGTTAGGTTAGTTTAAATAGTTTAATTTTTTATTTTTTAAAATTAGTTTTAGGATTTTAATGATGAATTAGTTTTAGAATATTGTTTAGATTTTGGTTTTTGAAGTTGGAATTTTGAATGTGGGTTGAAAGGGGGGTATTTGAGAAATTGATTTGGAAAATTAAAAATTTGAATATGTGGGTTGAATTTGAAGAGGGAGAGTGAGGTTTAATTGAATATTTGAAGGGGGTGGGTTGAAAATTAGAGGGGAGAGGGGTTGAGGATGAAATTTTGAACGGGGGTTGAATTGAAATTTTGAAGGGAGTGGGAGGGTTTGAATTGAAAATTTTAGGGTTAGGGTTGAAAATTTGAGGGGTGATGGGGGGTGATGGCTATTGTTACGTCATAAACTTGACGTAATGCACATTGAGAAGAATGTTTATGACAATTTGGTTGGTACGTTGTTGAATATCAAAGGGAAAACTAAGGATACCACAAATGCTCGTTTGGACCTACAAGATCTGAAGATAAGAAAGAATTTACACCTTATAGAAGTTGGTAACTAATTGGTCAAGCCACACATGAGCTACAGGTAGACTAGCAGTGAACGAGTTGAGTTTTGCTAGTTCCTGAAATCAGTTAAGTTTTCCGATGGATTTGTTTTCAATATATCGCGATGTGTGCATGAAAGAGAGGGAAAAATATCCACACGAATGTCATGTTTTATTACATCAACTACAATTTATTGGTATTCGAGCATTCTTATTAAAAAACATGTACACTACTATTACCGAACTATGTAATTTTTTTCGTGACTTGTGCACCAGAACAAGCAGACATCATAATCATACTTTGTAAGTTGGAAAGAATATTTTCACCAGCCTTCTTTAGCGTTATGGTACACCTAGTCGTTCACTTACCATATGAAACCAATGTTACTTGTTCTATTTCTTACAGTCGGATGTATCGCATTTAAAGAAGTCTACACACTTTAAAACAATATGTTAGAAACAAAGCACGTCCGAAGGGGTCAATTGCAGAAGCGTATGTGATGAATGAATCGAGCACCTTTTGTTTGCGTTACCTAAATGGTATAGAGACTCGATTCACAAGAGATGAGCAAAATGATGATACCATTCTAGAGGACGAGCTAATTGGTGAGTTTGAAATTTTCAAGCAGAAAGTACGATTCTTAGGTGCGTCAAGTCTTTGTACTATATCACATAAGGAGAAACACCTCTTCCATGGGTACATACTCAACAATGTAGACGAAATATCGGAGTATCGCAAGTAAGCATTCCTTATATTCGTAATTCTTAGGTATAGTTGTTAAGTATTGATGGAACAAAAACATCAGAGATGGCATGCACAACGGAAGATTTAGATCATGTTTTACTCTATATGTATCTAAATAATTTAGAAATTAACATGCAACTACTAAACGATGGACCTAAACGAAGAATGTAAAAGGTAAACGATGAGCTTACCTTTTGTAGTTCTCAACTTCTTCTTTGATCAAAAGCTTCTTCTCTACCTAAAGATCACGAGCAAAGGACAACCACTATGTTGACCTACTAATCTCAGCACCAAAAACTGAGTTGTGGGACTCGTTATGTGAAGTAAATTTTTAGAGAGATGAAGGGAAGAAGGTGTATCGTTTAGAGATTTTAATCATCATCCTCTTCTCATTCTGTAATGAGAAGTTTATATATAAAAAATTACATGCAAAATGCATACAATTTATTTCATATAATCTCAACACCTAATTAATCCATTAACTATTTAATGGAATTAGTGGTTTCTAATTCATAATAATCTGCCACATTTCCTACTAACATTTAGTTAATAAAGAAATTAGTCAAAGGGCAATTTGGTCTTTTAACCAATTTAAGTCAAAGTCAACCTTTGACTTTTCTTAGTCAAAAGTCAACTTTTTAACTTTTTGTTATTTTGCCCGTCTTGACTAATTATAACCTTCCGAGTATGAATCCGCATTCATTTTTTTAAAATTTAAATCATATTTGAATATAAAGTTTGAAGTTTATAATTACCGAATTATATCATATATACTTGTCGATTTCTCTCTCTTTTTCTAATTCGAACAATTCGAGTTACTTCAACATATTGTTCTTAGTTGAATCCATAATGAGCTAGTAGGGGAACCTAATGGACCTATAGATTACGGGCTCCAACGATTCGAGATTAACTGACTAAACTCTTTTAGACCAAGCTTAATTAACATTCGTTAACTAAAGAGTCATTCCACTAAAGACTCTTAGTTGTGCTCCCCTCACTATAGATATATTTCTGTCCACCTGATATAACTATGATGAGTAAGTTGATCCTTCACAGGTTGTTCGTAATCTTAGCTAGATCAAAATACCATTTTACCCCCGAGATTACATCTTGCTCCTTAAGACCCACTGATCCATAATTGAACAATTGGTTTAAGGTCCAACCTATAAACCTAAATCCTTCTCGGGCCAATGAGAAGGTGGGGCCCCTTGTTCAAGACTTGGATTTAGTCCTTAAGAGAACAACATATCTACTATCCCAGAAGTGGGTAGGAGTGAATTCCATTTTGCACCCTATGTCTCTAGCTATCCACTCGGTCTTATCCCTGAAATAAGAGGCTTATTAGGCCAGCGATGAAGAGCTGCCCTCACCTATGCAGATCTAAGGATACTACTGAATGAACAGAAGTTCATAGTTAGCTCAGGATTAAGATCAAGTTACCTAGGTCATCATAATTGAAATAGTCAGTTTATAGTTTACGGTGTTATAACTAAAAGTGACATAGGGCCCCCACTTCCATGTCTCTACATGAACGATTCAGGATTACATTGTTTGTACTAACTACGAAGTGGGCTGCATCCATAGTGTTTTTCCAGAATAAGGCGCCCAACCTTATTCATACACTATAGACTATTTGGGCTATTAACTCGAACTTAATCCATGTTTATGTCTCCACATAAAGTTCAAGTGTCTTGACAAACTTAGTAAAAATAGCCTCGGGATCTTAATTTATTGGTGTTAAGATTATAGCATTCAATAATAAATTTTATTGAATTAAATAACAAAATACAAGTTTTAGGACATCAATTCCAACAAGTATTAGTTATACATTGTTGTTACATAAATTAAACTCATAATCATCCCCGTCAGGAAACATTTGAGGCTAATAGGTTGACATGCTAAAAATGCTAAGGATTTGTATAAAAGACATCGACCTCATGTCCGCAGTCCACAATACAACTCCAATTACAGGCTAAGCTTAATCAAACTATGAAACGGATTGAAGAACAGACAAGAAATCATAATGCATTAGTTTCAGGAGTGGAACGAATGCGGAAGCCCATAGAAGACATGACTCGAGCACATCCTGTTTGCATTATTCTTAAGTTCTTAAAATGACAGTATATAGTGATGATATGCATATATGTGCTAAACTTAACCATTTTTTTTATCATTGTAGAACCCATAGTGTAGAATGGCATATGAGGCTCGTTAGGAGACGTACGTTATGAAGTATGACTTTTTTTGCGCTTTTTTTTTAACGAGGAATATTTTTTATTTGTATTATGAACGTTGTTACATTTTTTAAACTTCTTTATATTATGAACATTTAATTTTTTGTTGAATTTGTATTTGTATTTCGTAATTTACTAATTTATTTTAAATTTTCTTTAATTAAATAAAAAACGAATGCAAATTTTCAGAAAATAAATCTTGCAGGAAAAAAATAAAAAAGTACATATTTAAAATATTTTTAGATGCAGTACATATGTTGGGTATGATGCAAACGTTACGTCAAGGATGGTTATTGTCGACGCATGGATGACGTCGAATATACAAACGTCAGAAGTCATTATTTTCGATGCATAACTAACGTTGAAACTGTGGACGTCAAGGATGACTTGTTGCTAACACATTGAAAACATCGGTAAAGATGACGTTGGGAGAAGATTATTCTCGACACCTTGTTAATGACTCATCAGGGTGCTGTCTCCCAACACATTTATTTCGATAGTCATCTCGACGTCTCTTTCTGCATCGGAAATTCGGTTTCCAACGTCTTTACCACTTTTGCTAACGTATTTATGCGTTAAAATCTCCCCAACTTCTTGTAGTGATCCCTTAGAGAATTTTTCGGTTGGTTTTTCATTGCTCAAGCTGTTAACTCAATACACTCCTTTCAACGTATTGGCAAACTTCTTACTATCATGTGGTTCATACACTCAATGGTTACGTTGACTCATTATGTGCACATAATAGCCAGCTTATGATAGGAAAATGGTCAAGTTTAGTACATATATACATGAATTTCATACAATAATCAAATAAAAAACTTGCAACATGACTTAGAAACTTTCTTTCAAAATAATCATGCTTTTTCATAAACACTAACAGGATTAAACATGTGTTACACTGCATTTCAATACAAGATTTAGAAAAGAGACTTTCAAAATTTTGTTGAAAAATCACTCACAAAAAACTGAATGCCTAACTCCAAGATACTTCTTCTCGCCTGATGACTTCTCAATAGCACAACTCTTAGAAATTTTAAAATAACATCCATTTCTTCACTCTTAGGTCATATTTATACTAATCCAAAATCAGATTAGTCACTCTTAAGCTCTTCTTAGCTTGCCAACTCCTACTTGATGCTTTACACATTTAGGTTTAATATTTTTCCTACCATGATTAGCTTAATCTTAACATGTAATCAGCAGACTAATCAAGATTAGGAAATTTTCTCAAATTTTCCTAACTTTCGTCGCCTACCTTTCTTGCGTAACAGCACCAAACCGTTAACTTCCTTCGCATTACAAAGTTTGGACGCATACTTCCTTCATCTCGTCGCCTAGCCTTAACGCAAACATTCAAATGCCTACCTCACCAAAACGCCTTCTTAACAAAAAACTGCACGAGTAGAAATATCGCACTCTTTTCTTTTGCCTATGTTGGAATTCATGTCATTAAACTCGTAGTTTGTAGTTTAAATTATATTTTATTCAATTAAGTGTTGAGGACTTATTAGTGAAAAATGAATACTATAATCTTAAATCCAATAAACTAAGGTCTCAAGGCTATCTAGTGTAGACTTGAACTTTATGTAGATACATAAACATGGATTAAGTTCGAGTATATAGCCCAAATGGTCAATAGTATATGCATAAGGTTAGGTGTCTTATTTTAGGGATACTATGGATGTGGCTCGCTTTACAGTTAGTATAAACGATGTGATCCTGAATCGTTCATATAGAGACATAAAAGTGAAGGATCCTATGTAAAGAGTTTACATAAGATTAAAACCATAAACTAGTCACTTTTAAGCTAGAACATCGTTGACTGTATAAAACTGAACTATTTCGATTATTGATGACCTAGGTAACTTAATCTTAATCCTGAGCTAACTATGAACTTCTGTTCAAATAGAATTATTCTTAGATCTACATAAGTAAGAGCAGTTCAACAGCGCTAGCCTAATAAGCCTGCCATTTTAGATGTAAAAGTGGGTGAATGGCTAGGGACATAGGGTGTAAGATGAAATTCACTTATACCCGCTTTAGGGTTAGTATACACTAGTAGAAAAATGGTCTACGATGACAGTTAAATGCTGTTATAAAAAGATTTCATGACAGTTATTTGCAGTCATTGATGCGGCAGTCATGAAAAGTATTTTATGACAGTTCTACAAAACTGACAGAGAATAAATATCACGAATTCTTTATTTTATGAGAAATTATAAATGTCATTATTTAGATTATGATAAATAATAAGTGTCATTATTTATATTTTATGACAGAGAATAACTGTCATTGTTTATATTTTATGACAGAGAATAAGTATCATTATTAATTTTGTTTGACCGATATTAAATGTCATTATTTATCATTTATGACTTTTATTAACTGTCATCATTTCACCTACCATTCTTTCCTTATTTTTAATTGAATATCTATTTTTCTTTCTTGTCGTCTTGCCATTACACACACCAATACAATCACAAAGTACTATACAACACACCCATATGGAAAGAAATTGTGAACGCTTCAATATATATACTCTAATGTATGTACAATTGTTCGTAAAATATTTGTATAAGTTCCACCACATTGAGACCCCCACAAAACTAACCAAAAACAAGTTAAACAAATTGACAGTGCCTTTTTTTCATACAACCATCTCACTGTTAAGCTTACTAAAAGAGAAATTGAGTATAATTATTACATCTCTCGAAAACCAAAAGAGAAAACTAACCAACTTCTTCTCTTCCAATTGCTGCAAAGTTCCCTAATGCACTCAATGTGGGATCTTTTCTTGTTGGTGTAAGGATAATACTCCTTCCCATTATCAATCCTATAAAAGCAAAGTTACAACATAGGCATGGAAGGAAATAAAGAGACGACCCTTGTGATATAGAAAACAATTAACGCGAGCAAATGCATTAGCAAGCAATTAAATCGTTTTTCGTTTTGCTGATGCCTAAATGCAGGAATAATTAAGTAATTCAATACATGTGCTTATGATGAGAGGAATCACAATTTTCCTAGTAAATAGTTATGTAGGATAAATTTAAACATAAGACAAACAGAGATAGAGAAAGTAGAAAAATGATTGAGAACCCAATGGATTTTTCTGAAATCCTTATGTAGCAAAACAACAAACTCCTGCATTAAAAATTGTTATGATCATCCTTCTCCACCAAGTTCACAAGCAGGCCCAAAATTGCAACAAGAAAATCAAGCTCTTGATCAGCTAGATGTTTTTCATTCTAAAACTCAAATTTGAGACTCAATGTATGCACTTTCAATCTATTTATGGTAGATGAAGTGGAGTAGAATGAAGGAAAATAATATTCGTAAACCTTGATAGAAGTAGGAAGGCAGTCGGCTACAAGACCAAATCCCTCCTCGTTAAAAGATGTCAACCTTGAAGTTTCGTTGATCATTTTGCAGACTATCCACCATGTCGTCCAACCATAATTTTGCATGTTATAAATCTCCTTCTATCAAAAATTAAGGTACATCTGTATTAAACAAAACAAAACATATTACAAGTACATAAATACAAAATGACTACAAGCAACACACGCATGATCTATAAACGCCTGCTATGTTATGATTCTAGTAAGAGTTGATCCATATCAAAGAAAAGCAAAAAGAATAAAAGTAGAAGAGCAAACAGGAACAAATGATTCAAAGGTCGTACATACCTTATCGCATATAATTTCTCCTGCTTCAATACATCAACAAAACTCACTACTACAAATTTGATCTTTCTTTATGCACGCAAAATTGTATTTCTTGATGGTCATGGTAAAGAACCATCAAGAAAAATATTTTTCTTGATACAATATTTATCTTGACGGTCATGTACGTCAAGAAAAGTTCCCATATTTTGTTAAAGAAATAAAATTAATCGTAAAAAATATGGAACAAACGTCAAGAAAACTATTTCTCGATGGACAATAAACATCATGGATAATATATTAGTTGACGGGCAATGCCCATCCAGATAGCTAGGTTTTTTTTTATGGACAAGATCCATCAAGGGATGAATTTTCTTGATTTGCAATGGCCATCATCGAAAAAAAAATAATATATTTGTTTTGGATTTCTTCATGGGTTTAGAATTTTCTTGATGGGTCGGGTTTCTTGACGGGTCAGGTTTCTTGATGGACATAAAAGAAAACGATGGACAATGCCCATCAAGAAAAAGAATTATAATTTTGGGTTTGCGATAAGATCATGGGCAAGACCCATCAAGAAAACGATCGCTTGATTAACAATGCCCATCAAGAAAAAATATTTTCCACTAACCACAAAATTCGGGCCCTCATTTACAGACTAAAACATGATATTCATCATTTTTATCTCATTCACTCTATTCCCAAACTAAATTAACACTACTATAATTTTATCATTTTTTTATTGATTTTTAATTTTTTTTAAAGTAAAGTCAAATGGTTAGGTACATAACTTAACAATTTTTTTTTCTAATATGAAATTAATAAATCCATTTACATTTAAAATTTATTTAAGAAAACTCATTAAATACAAAAGACCAAACGATGTAGTCATTAATTAAATTTAAAATTATTTAATTTATTGTTATATCTATAAGTTATTTGATCAATTAAAATAAAAATAAAAAGTGAATGCATTGGTAGTAATAATTAATTTATTAAAATTAATTTGTTAAAAATTATTTTAATAAAACAATTTATTAAAATAAATTAATTTATTTTAATAAATTTTTTATATATAAAACAATTAATATATAATAAAACATTATATCTCATAGTTATTTAATCTATTAAAATAAAAATAAAAAGTGAAGGCATTGGTAGTAATAATTAATTTGTTAAAAATTATTTTAATAAAACAATTTATTAAAATAAATGAATTTATTTTAATAAATTGTTTATATATAAAACAATTAATATATAATAAAACATCATATCTCATAATTATTTAATCAATTAAAATAAAAATAAAAAGTGAAGGCATTGGTAGTAATAGTTAATTTATTAAAATTAATTTGTTAAAAATTATTTTAATAAAACAATTTATTAAAATAAATTACTTTTGTGATATGTATCTAAACAAATACAAACATTAACTCAAAAGTACAAGAACGAAATATATATTTATTTACCAAAAGTATTTATTTACCCAAAGTTCCAGTACATACTACTGTCTAAATAGTTTCATGTTTTTGACAGTTAGTCAATGTCAACATTTGTTAGAAGGCATTCAATAAATTTAGAACAAAAAATACCACAATCCAATGAACACCCTCTCTGTAATGTGGTAGTTGACTTGAGTACTGGCCAAGGGCCATATTTGAATCGTTTTGAATGGAGGTTAACTCCAATTGCAATTGCGAGTGAGGCGATGCATCGTGCAGGCATTTCAAGAGTTTGATAACAAGCTTCTTATCAACATAATTTGGCATCGAGTTGAACATGTAGATCTTGCATTTCCTCATATCAGCTGCAAAGCCAACCAATGTTCTTTTATGTTGATGCAGCCAATCACGTAGTTGACATCTCTCCACCCTGGTTTTTCTTGGAAATCACGAACAGCTGTGTTGAAATAGTATTCCAAATCTTATTCTATCGATAGATTTAAGTGTGTTGTTGTGTCTTTCCAATCAGCTTTCATATTGTCCGCTGTCAGCAAATGAGTATAAAAAAGACATTGCCAAACTATGCAGTGTGGCTTATTGATTTCAGTCTTGAAGAACAAGTAAAAAAATTTAGTCAGAATATAATTATGGAGTATAACTTCTATACAAAAAAAATTAAAGAATAACAACTTACTATAAACGCGGAATCTATTGCTCTAAAAGTATACTTGCAAAGTTTCTTGATATACAACATTTTTTTCTGCAAGTGGGATAATAGCAAATCCATGGTCTACAAAGAAAATTAAACAATCGTTTAGTGAATGAAAGAAGAGTATAAGCGATCGTTTAGAAAATACAAGTGATCGTTTACTTACTAAGCGATCGTTTAATATATATAAATGATCGTTTAGTGAATAAAAACGATCGTGTAGAAAATACGAGTGATCATTTACAACATTTGTTTCCTTACTAAGTGATAGTGTAATATATATGGTTTAGATAAAGTATGTTGTACTCGATCTTGTATTTTTATATGTAAAATCAAATTTTGAAAGAGTACTTACATCTCCTGGTATCCATGTGTTTTATTCAAGCTTTTTGAAGAATCTTCCTTTTTGGTTGTGGAGACTACTTTCCTTTCTTCATGAATTGTTTTTCTTGATCTTTTCCATGTTAAGTATTCGTTCCATAATTTTTCATCCACTTGCCACATGGGATTATATGTATCTACATCAATGATTTCAACAATCTGGTACAGGTATTGTCGGTTCTGATATGATTTAAGTAGATGTTGTGGGTGGATTAACTTGTTGATCTTGATCAGACACCTTTTTATTTGCTATTTTACATAGCTTTCTTCTTTTCATTGGTTGTTGTTGATCTTCATTTGTTTCCTATAATGCACAATGTTGTTAACTAAGGAAAAAAAATAAAAAACAATAATAATTGATGCTAAGTACTGGTTCTTTTATATACGTATCGATATAGGTTCTAAATCAATTGTAGAACTTTCTTTCTGCGTTACTAGTTCATTTTTAACCAAAGTAATCGCTTCATTATTTTTTTGAATCTCAACCTGTTGTTTTATTTTTTCCTGTAATGTATGATATTAGAAAAATAACAAACTATTAATTTAAAGGACTACACATTTTGTTGTGTATACATACCAATTAAGATTCTATTTTTTCAATTAAGATAGATTGCTGCACAGTTCCAATTGTTTGATCCTCAATTACTTGTTCATTTTCTTTTTCTTTTTCTATTTCTGCCAAAGTAACTGGTTGATCATTTTTTTGTATTTCCTACAATGCATAATATTAGATAAGAAACAAACTATTAATTCAAAGGACTACATAGTTGTTGTGTATACATACCAGTTGAGATTCTTCATTTATAATTGAAATTGATGGTGGCACCTCATGAATTTGTACAGTTTGATCCAATGGAGCCATTGCAGGTTGGTTGAGAGTACTAGTTGATGATGGTAGGATCTCACAATGTGGAAGAGGTTCGCTCACAAGTGGAAGGGGTGGCAGGTATTTTTCTTTCTGACTTTGAGCATTTAGATTATCCGATATATCTCTTATAGTCAGTAGCAAGTCTGCATCCCTGCTGTCTATGCTTATATCACTATCAGATTCCTTTTGATGTTCCCTAAACAAAATGAGAAAAAAAATGAGAATAAGAAAAAATACAATCGTTACTTATTCAGAATGTAAGCAATTTTAAACATTATAAAGCAGTAAACAATGAATGAAATGTTAACCTTTGAGTTTCCACGTTATGATCTTGAGTGTGTTGTTCTTCAACATATGTCTGGTCATTGCTCACCATATCTTCTCTATTCTACTGATAATCATTTTTGTCCATATTGTCTTGATTAATTCCATCATAAAGATCATCTTGGAAGTGATGAGTATCATCATTGCCTTGATTTTGATTCTAATAAATAAATAAATATGAAAATAAATAAAAAAACGATTTCTAAACAATCGTGTATAAAAAAGTAAACGATGATGTATAATACCTAAACGATCGTGTAACCATGATAAACGATTGTTGAAATTTGATACGCAATCAGATATTTTAGTTACACGATCGTTTTTTTAAACAACTGATAAAAGAAATACTTTCTGAAAACGAAGTTTACCTGGAGCAATCTTTCCAGTATTTGCTTTATTTCAGACAACTCCAATGACTGCTTTCTGATTGTGTCATCCATTCTACAGACTATAAAAGTTAATGCAGATACATCCTTATGAACTTCTTTGATGTTTTTTTTCAGTGTTTTGTAGAATTTTGAATGACTTTTTTGTTTTTTGTCATTGGATCTACGACTTTTCTTCTTGGTCATTGGATGCATTTCAGACTCATCAGCGACTGTTTGTCTTTTTTTCTTTCGTGGTGACAGTTGAGGAGATGAGGTTGACTGCAAGTTGTTGTAGACCAATGATTGATTGTTATATCATCAGGAGTAGTGTTATCACTGTTGTCAATATCTGGCATGGATTTTGATGGAAAAAAAAACACCAGAGAAGCATGTAGCGGAAGACTAAGGATCATGTTTTACTCTATATACATCTAAACGATTTAGAAAATAACATGCAACTACTACACGATAGACCTAAACGAAGAGTATAAAAGGTAAACGATGAGCTTACCTTTGTAGTTCACAACTTCTTCTTCGTTCCAAAAAACTTCTCTACCTGAAGATCACAAGCAACGGACAACCACTAAGGTGACCTACTAATCTCAGGACTAAGAACCGAGTTGTGGGACTCTTTTTTGTGAAAGTAATCGTTTAGAGAGAAGGAAGGCTGTAGGTGAATCGTTTAGACTTTTTTCTCATTATGAAATGAGAAGTTTAAATAGAAAAGTTACATGTAATTTGCACGCAATTTATTTCATATAAACTCAAAACCTAATTAATTCATTAACTATTAATGGAATTAGTGGCTTCTAATTGCATTACAATCTGCCACATTTTCCACTAACATTTAGTAGAAAATATATTTAGTCAAAGGGCAATTTGGTCATTTTGACCAATTTAAGTCAAAGTAAACTTTGACTTTTCTTAGTCAAAAGTCAACCTTTTGATTTTTTGCTATTTTACCCATCTTGGCTAATTCTAACCTTCCGAGTATGAATCCGCATTCATTTTTCTAAAATTCAAATCATATTTGAATATAAATCCGATCAAAGTTTTGTTTTTCAAAGTCAAAAGTCAACATGTTGACTTTTACAACTTTGACCGTTTCAAAACTTTCCAAGCTTTTAAATATGAATCTATATTCATATTTATTTAAATCATATTTAGACACAAAGCTTAAAGTTTATACCTATCGACTTATATCTTATATACTTGTCGGTTTCTCTCTATTTTCCTAATTCGAACAATTTGAATTATTCCAACATATTGTTCTTAGTTGAATCCATATGAGCTAGTAGGAGAACCTAATGGACCTATAGAGCATGGGCTCCAACGATTCGAGATTAACCGGCTAAACTCTTTTAGAAAAAGCTTAATCAACATTCGTTAATTAATGAGTCATTCCACTAAAGACTCATAGTTGCACTCCCCTCACTATAGATATATTTCTGTCCACCTGATATAACCATGATGAGTAAGTCGATCCTTCACAGGTTGTTCATAATCTTGGCCGGGTCAAAATACCGTTTTACCCCCGAGATTACATCTTGCTCCTTAAGACCCACTGATCCACTATTGAACAATTGGTTTAAGGTCTAACCTATAAACCTGAATCCTTCTCGGGCCAATGAGAAGGTGGGACCCTTTGTTCAAGACTTGGATTCAGTCTTTAAGGTAACAACGTATCTACTATCCCAGAAGTGGGTATGAGTGAATTCTGTCTTGCACCCTATGTCCCTAGCTATCCACTCGGTCTTATCCCTAAAATGAGAGGCTTATTGGGCCAGTGACAAAAAGCTGCCCTCACCTATGCAGATCTAAGGATACTACCAAATGAAAAAAAGTTCATAGTTAGCTCAGGATTAAGATCAAGTTACCTAGGTCATCATAATCGAAATAGTCAGTTTATAGTTTATGGTGTTATAACTAAAAGTGACTATTTTGTGGTTCCAGTGTTATGCAAACCATTTACATAGGATGACCCCACTCCCATGTCTTTACATGAATGATTCAGGATTACATTGTTTGTACAAATTATGGAGTGGGCCGCATCTATAGTGTTTTTCCATAATAAGGCACCCAACCTTATTCATACACTATTGAACTTAATCCATGTTTATGTCTCTACATAAAGTTCAAGTATACTGACAAACTCAGTAAAATAGCCTCGGGACATCATCCTCCATTTCCATGTTATCATCCCCTCGAATTCGACTTTCCATGAAAGCTTTCTCTTGGGTTGATAGCTTGAGTTTAGCTTGAACAACAGTCTGCAATGTTACAGTCAAAGAATTGTTAATACGTTGTATATCAAACAAGCTAGTGGATCGTTTATAAAAGAATATGATATACTCGATATGATATTTTACATAAACGATATTGCATTAAGCTAATCGTTTAACAAATGTAAACGATCGTTTAACAAATGTAAACAATCGTGTAATTTTTGTTAAACGATAGTGCAATTGTTTTAAAAGATCGCTGAAAAGTTTTACTTACATTCTTATTGTCGAATATATTTTTCTGCAACATTTTGTAAGATGAAGCTTGTGTGCAATTCCATCTTAATATTCTAAGGATTGATCTCTTGCTGTTTTTTGTAGCTAGGTGCTCACTTGGAGTTGAGAGTATTTCATAAGCCCTCACCTAAAACATTTAAAAAAATATGTTAAACTTTGATGTTTAATTAATTAAAGTGTAAATACAAATAAAAATTACATGAAAATCAAGTACGTAGCCTTTTATGTTGTAGCATGCCAAGACTTTGGAACTTTTTGCCCTCTTTAACTTGTATGCTTCTTTTTTCCCTTGTAGAATTGTCTTTAAACTGTTGAGCAAACGAGTGTATAAGAAAGTTGACCAATCAAAGTTTTTGAAAACTTCTTCATCATCAACTTTTTCCAAAATATCCATTTCAAATTGTGTTTTTTTATCCTTCCCGACCATCACAGTTTCTATGAAACGGGCCAGGGTAACCTTCACAGCATCTTCATCATTTGTAAACTCAAAGTTTTTGAAAATTTCTTCAAGTTCCAAGCACTTTATTATTTTCTTGTTCTCTGATCCAAATAGAAGGGTCCGTAGGCACTTATTATCATAGTCTTTCTCCAATGTTACTCTGGTTGGCCACAACCTGGTTATGATGTTGAATTCATTTGGGGTGAAACAGACATTCTTCCCTAAAACAGAAAAACAGATTCCATTTACGTTGGCTTCTTTAGGTATCTGCCTCAGCAAGAAGTGATGGATTAACTGACCGTTGAAGACCATGTTGACTTTCAGCAATGGACCAAATATTATTTTGTCGAACACTGCAGCTGTTCCTTGGTTAGTTTATCCTTAATAAGACTGTCAATCTTGTGCACTTGGCATGAGACAGTTTCAGGGAAATACTTGTCACTAGGTACAATCATCCTGAAAATAATGATCATAACATACTTTCGTTATGTACACGATCGTTTATAAAAAACTAAACCATAAGCCCTAAAATTAAACGATCGTTTAGTTGATATAACAGATCGTTCAATCCAAACAGAAAGTAATAATAAATTGAAACATTTATCAATCTGGAGAATAGATGTTTAAACAAATCCGAAAACCTAAACGATTGAGAATAAGAATTTAAGAACAGAACGATAGTTTTTCAAGACAGAAGACGAAACGTTTGAAATATAAAGAAGGAAAAGTGTAATAACATGAAAAGAAAAGTTCTTAGAACTGAGAGAAATATTATAATAGGAAAAGTGCAGCAAAATACCTTTTGACGTTGAAGAGAAAAATGCACTGAGAGAAGAATGGAATTGGAAATCTTTGAGACAAAATGTTGAGTGATCAGTGCGTTTGTGTATTGCGAAGTGACGGAAAACGAAAAAGGCGGAACATATATATTGGTTGTTTTTACCAAAGGGGTAATGTTGTAAATTCGTGTACTTTTTTTAAAATGTTCAATCGGGTTCTTTAGTGTTTAATATATATATTTAAACAATCGTTTAATTAAGTCACAACGATGCTTTGTTCAATTAAGGATGTATTACAAAAGTGGTTTTATGAACGAAGTAAAGCTGCTTCTATAATGAAGAGTCATTTGACTTCTTAGGCTGAGAACATTCTATGTTTAGAACATGAAAAGTTGAGAAGATTATTGGTATGATTTTTTTTATCTCGAACAGTTAGAGATAGATTGCTATCTTTGTCTATCCAATTGATAAAGATAACAATTTATTTGTTATTGTCTCAAATAGGCACTGATAGATTAATATCTATACATTTCTGAAGTATATAGAGATTGAAATCTATTTCTTCTTATATTGTTAATTGTCTTTATTTGTGTTATGTATTAGGTTGATCCAATAAGTACAACTGAATACCAAGTAATGAATGGAAATCAACAGTTTATTGTGAAGTTAAACGTGGGATGTTGTAGTTGCCGAGTATGGGATGTTGAAGAAATTCCTTGTGCACAAGCTCTTGCTGTTCTACGAATGCTTAATTTAGATACCTATTCTTATGTATCTGAGTTTTATTATAGAGAAACACTATCAGCAACATACAATGGTTGTATTCAACCTGTTGGATCTCATTTTGATTGAAGAGTTGTAGATTCTGTCATGAAAATATTACCTCCAGTCTTTAAACGGCAGACTGGAAGACCAAGAAAACAAAGAATTCCATCTGTTGGGGAATTTAGTAGTTCAACCAGATGTTCCAATTGTAGTCGTAAAGGACATAATAGTAGGACTTGTAAGCAAGGCAAGGTTTGAACAATTAATGAAAATGCGTACTATATTTCTTTCATTATTATGTATACATGTTTGATATTAAATTTGATGGAGAGTTGATATCGTTTAGACATTAGATATATAAACGATCGCTTAATATTTTTTATGTTTATTAAGAAGATTGTTTAAACTTTACTAAATGATCGCTTAAAGATATATGCATGATCTTTTACATTAGTGTGATCATATAAACGATCGCTTAATATTCTTCACCTGTACGTTAAGAAATCGTTTAATATTTTTTTAGATATTAGTGTGGTTTATATAAACGATCGCTTAATATTTTTATGTTTATTAGGTTTATCGTTTAGATTTTACTAAAGGATCGCTTAATATGCTTTATGTTTATTAAGAAGATCGTTTAGACTTTACTAAACGATCGCTTAAAGATATATGTGCGATGAGTATTTCTGTACACGAATGTTTTTATATTTTTATACAATTGTTTTGTGATATGTATCTAAACGAATACAAACATTAACTCAAAAGTACAAGAAGCAAATATATATTTATTTACCAAAAGTATTTATTCGTCTAAAGGTCCAGTACATACTGTTGTCTAAACAGTTTCATATTTTTTACAGTTAGACAATCATGGTCAGCATTTGTTAGAAGACATTCAATAAATTTAGAACAGAAAATGCCACAATCCAATGAATGCCCTTTCTATAATGTGGTAGTTGATATGAGTACTGGCCAAGGGCCATATTTGAATCATTTTGAATGAGGTCCACTCCAATTGCAATTGCGAGTGAGGCGATGCATCGTGCAGGCATTTCAAGAGCTTGATCAACAAGTTTCTTCTCAACATAATTTGGCATCGAGTAAAACACATAGATCTTGCATTTCCTCATATCAGTTGCAATAGCCAACCAGTGCTCTTTTATGTTGATACAGCCAATCACGTAGTTGACATTTTCCCACCCTGGTTTTTCTTGGAAATCACCAACAGTTGTGTTAAAATAGTATTCCAAATCTTCTTCTGTCCATAGATTTAAGTGTGTTGTTGTGTCTTTCCAATCAGCTTTCTTATTGACTGCTGTCAGCAGATGAGTATCAAAAAGTCATTCCCAAACTATGCAGTGTGGCTTATTGATTCCAATCTTGAAGAACAAGTAAAAAAAATTAGTCAGAATATAATTATGCAGTTTAACTTCTATACAAAAAAAAAATTAAAGAATAACAACTTACTATAAACGCGGAACCTAGTGCTCTAAAAGTATACTTGTAAAGTTTATTGATATATAACATTTTTTTCTGCAAGTGGGATAATAGCAAATCCATGGTCTACAAAAAAAATTAAATGATCGTCTAGTGAATGAAAAGAGAGTATAAGTGATTGTTTACTTAATAAGCGATCGTTTAGAAAATACAAGTGATCGTTTACTTACTAAGCGATCATTTAATATATATAAGTGATCGTTTAGTGAATAGAAGCGATCATTTAGAAAATACGAGTAATCGTTTACAACATTTTTTTCCTTATTAAGAATCGTGTAATATATATAAACGATCATTTGTTTAGATAAAGTATGTTGTACTTGATCAGGTATTTTTATATATAAAATAAATATGAAAAGAGTACTTACATCTCCTAGTATCAATGTGTTTTCTTCAAGCTTTTTGAGAAAATCTTTCTTTCTTGTTGTGGAGACTACTTTCCTTTCTTCATGAGTTGTTTTTCTTAATCTTTTCCATTCTAAGTATTCGTTCCATAATTTTTCATCCACTTTCCACATGGGATTATATCTATCTACATCAATAATTTCGACATCTAGGATAGGTATTGTCGGTTCTGATATGATTTCAGTAGATGTTGTGGGTAGATTAACTTGTTGATCTTGATCAGACACGTTTTTATTTGCTATTTTACATCGTTTTCTTCTCTTATTTGGTTTTTGTTGATATTCATTAGTTTCCTATAATGCACAATGTTGTTAACTAAGGAAAAAATTAAAAAAAAAACAATAATAATTGATGCAAAGTACTGGTTCTTTTATATACATACCGATATAGGTTCTAAACCAATTGTAGAACTTTCTTTCTGGGTTACTAGTTCATTTTCAACCAAAGTAACCGCTTCATTATTTTTTTGAATCTCAACCTTTGGTTTTGTTGTTTCCTGTAATGTATGATATTAGACTAGTAACAAACTATTAATTTAAAGGACTGTACATTTTGTTGTGTATACATATCAATTGAGATTCTATTTTTTTAGTTGAGGTAGATTGCTGCACATTTCAAATTGTTTGATCCTCAGTTACTTGTTCTTTCTTTTTCTTTTTCTATTTCAGCCAAGGTAACTGATTGATCATTCTTTTGTACTTCTTACAATGTATAATATTATATAAGAAACAAACTCTTAATTGAAAGGACTCCACAGCTGTTGTGTATACATACCAGTTGAAATTCTTCATTTACAATTGAAATTGATGGTGGCACCTCATGAATTTGTACAATTTGATCCAATAGAGTTATTGCAGGTTGGTTGAGAGTACTAGATGGTAGTATCTCACAAAGTGGAAGAGATTGACTCACAAGTGGAGAGGTGGTAATCATTTCTGACAGGTATTTTTCTTTCTGACTTTGAGCTTTTAGATTATCTGATATATCTCTTATAGTCAATAGCAAGTCTGCATCCCTGCCGTCTATGCTTATATCACTACCAGATTCCTCTTAATGTTCTCTAAACAAAATGAGAAAAAAATGAGAATAAGAAAAAATACAATTGTTACTTATTCATAATGTAAGCAATTTTGAACATTATAAAGCAGTAAACAATGAATGAAATGTTAACCTTTGAGTTTCCACGTTATGATCTTGAGTGTGTTGTTCTTCAACATATGGCTGGTCATTGCTCATCATATCTTCTCTATTCTAATGATCATCATTTTTGTCCATATTGTCTTGATTAAATCCATCATGAAGATCATCTTCGAAGTGATGAGTATCATCATTGCCTTGATTTTGATTTTGATTCTAATAAATAAATAAAATTTAAAAAACGATTGCTAAACAATCATGTATAAAAAAGTAAACGATTATGTATAATACCTAAACGATTGTGTAACTATGATAAACGATCGTTGAAATTTGATAGGCGATCAGATATTTTAGTTACACGATCGTTTATTTAAACAACTGATAAACGAAATACTTTTTGAAAACGAAGTTTATCTTGAGCAATCTCTCCAGTATTTGTTTCATTTCAGACAACTCCAATGACTACTTTCTGATTGTGTCATCCATCCTACAGTCTATAGAAGTTAATGCAGATACATCCTTATGAACTTCTTTGATGTTCATTTTTAGTGTTTTGTAGGATTTTGTATGACTTTGTTGTTCTTTGTCATTGGATCTACGACTTTCCTTCTTGGTCATTGGATGCATTTCGGACTCATCAGCCACTGTTTGTCTTTTCTTCCTTCGTGGTGACAGTTGTGGAGATGGGGTTGACTGCATGTTGTTGTTATCCAATGATTGATTTTTTGTTGTATCATCAGGAGTACTGTTATCACAGTTGTTAATATATGGCATGGATTCATCGTCCTCCATTTCCATGTTATCATCCCCTTGAATTCGACTTTCCATGAAAGCTTTCTCTTGGGTTGATAGCTTGAGTTTAGCTTGAACAACAATCTGCAATGTTACAATCAAAGAATTGTTAATACGTTGTATATCAAACAAGTTACTAAATGATCATTTATAAAATAATATGATACTCGATATGGTATTTGACATAAACGATATTGCATTAAACAATTTTGAGATATTCAAAAATATTGAGAAGGAGGAAAGAAAATAAGAAGCGGAGCAACAACAAAAAAGAGAGAAAAAAATGGAGAAAAACAATGAAACAAATAAAATCTTAAATGAAATAAGTGAAATCAGAAAAAATAGAAACAGAACAAATATTATTAAGACAAGGAATAAAAGAAATAAAATGCATGTTGACACTGGTTATGACAAGCTTGAATGTTCCACCACCATCAGCCAAACTTCAACAACAACAGAATGAGAAAGAAGTTGCATATACAAAAGTCGTGGAGAAAAATAGATCACCTACTTGTAGCCTTGATCTTCTTGATGATGATGAACAAGTTAATACAATGGTGAAGTATGCAACAACAAATTGTCCTACATAGTGCCTTATACATTTTCCATTCCTTTGTTTTGTTTAATGTTCCTTACTTTCCAAATAAAATAAAACACGATTATGTTGTTTCTCTTTCTTTACAGGAAACTGATGTTTTGGAAATACAAAGTAACTTGGAAACAATAGCAACTACAGATTTAGAAACACCCAAAACACAAATATTGTCGTAGGTTTAACTCTTTTCCAAACAATAAAAATAACTTGAATAGATAGATATAATTTATTTGTCTAGATGTGTTTTCTTCATGATGTATCTGAACATTCTTACTTTATATGCTTCCAGATAGATGAAGAAGACGAAAACAACAACTAGCTTATTCATTTAGGAACACCAAAGACACACGTATTGACACAGGTTTTAATTTGTTTGCTATACAACTGAACTGGATTCACGATCGTTTAAATATAATTAAACGATCATTTAATATAACTAAACGATCGTTTGACATAATTAAACGATCGTTTGGCATAACTAAATGATCGTTTAATATAACTAAACGACCTTTATATTGCATGTTTGTCTACATTTTGTTACACAATCATTTTGACAACACATTCTCTTTTTACATTCAGATAATTGAATTCAAAGATGGAGAAAAGAAGAAGAAGTTGAAAATAGGAGGAGCCAGTAAGACAAAACAAAATGAAGCTAGATTCAATTGGGAAATATTGTAATCGTTGAAGAAAAAAAATATAGAAAAATAAGGGGAAGAAAATACAAAAGGTACAACAAAAGAAAAACAAAAGTTGATTGATGAGGATGAATTTGATAATAACGAAACTGAAACTAAAGAAAAAATCGACACTGATAGCAGTCAAAAACCACAAGAAGAAAATGACACTCTTAGCAATGAAGAACCAGAAGATCAAGTTGAAACAAAAGGAAACAAGACAGAAATTAAAGAAATGCAAAAGGAAAATAATGTTAGTCAGCAAAAAAAGACAAAAGTCTTAACACTAGGAGAAAGCAGCAAGAGAAACGAAAGAAGAATGTCAACTGAAGAATACATTGATATTGCCCCATCCTTCAACCTACAAATTCCTCAATATTTTAAAGATGAATTTATAATCTTTGTAAATCTTCAAATCATTAAATTTAATTTTCAAAAATTTCAAAAATTAAATTTTTAAGTTGCATATACATTGATACTGCCCCATCTATTTCACTATTTATATCCTACACTATCTTGTAAAACATACAAAGAGATCAATTACATTTATTACCACGGTCGTTCAAATTCAACAATAACATCGTTTAACCGCATATATACATATTCGCTTAAATAATATACTACATGATCGCGTAAATCGTACATCTTATAAATGATATCCTACACGATCGTTTAGTTGTACAACATCATCGTGTAACATTATATGTTTCTCCAATCGTTTAACAACGCAATCAATTACATTTTTTAAAAGATCATTTGATTTTCCTCGGTTTGAATTCTTAACCGCTCGAAGCTCTTTGTTAAGGATCTCAGGTTTTATTGATTACTGGAATTTTGCTTAATTTTTTCTTGATCCCGATCACTTCTTGTTCAAAGGGTTCCAGTTTTTCTTCAATCTAAGTTTGCTCCATTGTTGATTTCCTTCCCAAGATTCACTGCTCTAATACCAATTTGATAGAACATTGATATAATATTTCTTCTTTATTGATATCTAAACAGAAACTACAATATGAAATAACTAGAACAAAAGCACCTGGCCTCTGCTTCCCCTCTTTCTCAAGGAGTATAACAGTCTCTTGATTTCTCTAAAATCTTCATACCCTCTCTTCACTCCCCAACTTCCTACTTATAACCATCTAACTGCCATCTATCTAATTATCCTTATACCCCTGCCCTATACTAATCTAGGTATCTAACATTTAACCTCGTTATTAAAATTTGATAAAAATTCTTGTTTTCTTTTTGTAGGAATAAAGAAAAATGAAGTATAACTAAACTTGAAACTTTCGCAAGCAAGCTTCCATGAAGAACTAGATTATAAGGGGGAGTTTTCTGTTCCCTTCTCATTTTTTACATCCTTAGAATCTTGCTTAAAATGCTTTGATGACAAAGCAAATTTTTAAGTTGGGGGCGGGTGGGGTTGTAGTCTTGTATGATCCATGTCCTTTGGGAAATTTTCATTTTGCCAAAAATGCCCAATTTTTTTTAGTTTTTTCAAATGCTCTATTCTTAGAATAAATACCATGTCTACTTTGCTTTCTAGCTTAGAAAAGCATATTTGTCCAACCCTTGAGCACGAAGCTCGAGTTTGTGACTATGTTTGTTATTTGAATATCTTAAATATGTTGAAAATGCATACTTTGATAGCTTAGAAATGAGTAGAACACATACTTTCCACTTTCTGAATATAGTGAATTATGTAAATACTTAATAATATGTGCTGAAAACATGTGTTGCTGTCTTTTTTATATTAATACTGCTCTTTTGGCCATGCCCACTTGTATATGATTGTTTGAATGCCAAGGATGATTGTTAGTGAATGCTTGATTGCTTGTTTAAAAGAATGAATGCATGGATGCCTTTTCTTAACTAGTCTTATTTGTGGCTTAACTAGGACATGTCTATGATGCATTTGTCCAAATCTTGCCTAGGTAGATTTTTGAAAATGATAGGAAAGCTTTTTAGAAGATGAAAATGGTCATAACTTTCTTGTCTAGTTAAACCATGAGTTAGGAGTCTCTTGTCTAGCCACAATGAAACTAGAGGTCTTACCCCCTTAGATAGAATTTTTTTCAATGCGACGGCGAGAGGTGCACTTATTGATAAAACCCCAACTGAAGCTAGGGCATCAATTGCTAGAATGGCGGAAAATAATCAAACTTTTGGGAATAGGACCAAGAGCTCAAATTCTTCATCTTGTGATAAAAGTGAGCTTAAAAATCAAATGAGCTACCCTATAAGCGTGGTTAAAGGAGATACCCATCAATTGAGGATTTATGGGACATGTGGGAAAACCTGATACTTTACTGATTAATGCTTACAAGTAAAGGATGTCAACCTAACTAATGGGTTTAGGAGATATGAACCACCAAGTTCCAACTTTTACAATCCTTCATTAAAGGATCACCCAAACCATAAGTGGGGATCTCAAGAACCTATTTGCTTATTTGAACATAATTTCATTTCTTTCTGAAAGAAAAAGGAATGGTTAATTACACAAAAGAAATAAGTTTTTTTCACGAGGTAGAACTAAAAATTCCTATTTATTACTGAATCGACCATAGACCAATTCCCCTTTTATTTGGGATGGGAGTATTGACTACACCCAAAATTCTGAGCTTCATGTTACTCCTACCAAGCAAGCCACATGTCAGATCCGGGGCATCCCAATTCGATTGAATGGGATGACAGTTTCTCATTTTGACAGGTTATGTAAGACCAATTAAAGAAAAGTCCAGAAGTTCAAAAAAAGACCATTGAATTCAGAGATCATGAAACTCAAAGAACTCATATGGATTTCAGACTCCTTCTACGCGGTCCGTGCTAGCTGAATTTCTTGTTTATCTTCATCCATTTCATCAGATTGATGAAGAATGAAATCGTAGCTTTGTTCCGTACTCCCACGTAGCGGTCTTGAATTCCTAGTTCATATGGATAAATCAGTCCAGAGGTCTCGAAATGAAAGACCTTCGGAAGGCTCGACTGAAAGGAGAGAGAGGTGGCAGATTTCTCACTTGATCCGAATGAAAGAGAGAAAAGAAGTTGAGTTCGGATGCCCGCCTCAATGAACAAGGGGTTTCCAGTAAGATAGATAGTAGGAGAGAGGTCGGGTAGTATGGTCGTCGATGTACTCTATTTCAATTAGGTTCTGCGCAAGAAAGAGATAAGAAAAGAGCGACAAACATACCCATCAAATCCTTCTTCCTCAACTATCATGAACATAGAGGACATTTTAACCAAAATCGGAAACAACAATTTGACTTTTCAACAAACAATGCAAGATTCTCAAAAAGATACCTTAGCTTTTTCAACAAGAAACAAGGGCTTGAATTTCTAGTTTAACTAACCAAATGTCTCAATGGTGAGTAAACTTGAGTCTAAAGGTAAGTTTCCTTCACGGCCTGATGTTGCAAATGTACGTGCCTTTAGTCTTCGTACTGGTAAAGTTATAGACACTCTTAGTTCAAATACTACTTTGCATAAGTCTAGCAACCCTTTTCTTGTTAAAAACGATAAGATAGATTCGAACTTTATTGCCATTGAGGTCTTGAAGTGCTTCTTTCAAACTTTTTTTTTTAACTTTTTGGAAGGTCATGAGTTACGAACTTACCCTTAAGCTTTGTCAGATCATTTTCAAAGTTCAAGTGATACTTAAACACATTTTGAACACTTTTTAGGTTGGTGTGAGATTAGGTTTGTTGAACTTACACACTTGGTTACCATTTTGGGTCTTAAAGTGCTCTTTTCACACTTTTTTTAACTTTTTGGTAGGTTATGAGTTACAAATTTATACTCGAGAATTGTTAGGTCGTTTTGAAAGTTCAAGTGATACTTAGAGAAGTTTTGAACACTTCTTAGGTTGGTTTGAAATAAAGTTAGTTACACATACTTGGTTGCAGATCTTGAAATGCTTTTTTTCACAGTTTTTTAACTTTTTGGTAGGTTTTGAGTTATGAACTTATACTTAAGCATTGTTAGATCATTTTGATAACTTAGACACCTTTTAAAAACTCTTTATGTTTTTTTGAAACTATGTTTGTTGTACATACACACTTTGTTGCCATTTTAGGTCTTTTATGTGCTTTTTTCACAGTTTTTGAACTTTTTGTTAGGTTATAAGTTACGAACTTCTACCTAAGCATTGTTTGGTTGTTTTAAACACATTTTAGGTTTGTTTGACACTAAGTTTGTTGCACTCACATACTTGGTTGACATGATAGGTCTTATAGTGTTTTTTTCACACTTTTTAAAATTTTGGTAGGTTGTGAGTTACAACTTACAGTTAAGCATCATCAGGTCATTTTAAAAGTTCAAGTGATACTTTGACACATTTTTAAAACTTTTTAGGTTGGTTTTAAACTAAGTTTGTTGCACTTACACTCTTGGTTTCCATTTTGGGTGTTGAAGTGCTTTTTTAACTAGTATTGAAATTTTTGGTAGGTTATAAATTACGAACTTACACTTAAGCGACGTTAGGTCCTTTTGAAAGTTCAAGTGATACTTAGACACGTTTTGAAAACTTTTTAAGTGGTTTCAAACTAAGTTTGTTGCATTTACACATTTTCTTGTCATTTTGGGTCTAGAAGTGCTTTTATCACACTTTTTGAACTTTTTGATAGGCTATGAGTTACGAATTTTCACTTAGGAATTGTTAGGTCGTTTTGAAAGTTCAAGTGATACTTAGACACATTGTGTACACTTTTTAGGTTTGTTTAAGACTTTAGTTTGTTTCACTTACACGATTGGTTGCCAATTTGGGCCTTGAAGTGATTTTTTCACACTTTTTTGAACTTTTTGGTTAGGTTATGAATTACGAACTTACATTTTAGCATTGTTACGTCGTTTTGAAATTTCAAGTGATACTGAGACAAGTTTTGAACACTTATTAGATTGGTTTGAAACAACATTAGGTTCACTTATACACTTGGTTTCCATTTTAGATCTTGAAGTGATTTTTTCCATACTTTTTAAACTTTTTGATAGGTTATGAGTTACGAACATACACTCCAGCATTGTTAGATCATTTTGATGTTCACGTGATACTTAGACATCTTTTGATCACTTTTTAGGTTGGTTTGAAACCAATTTTGTTGAACTTATACACTCGGTTGCCATTTTGGGTCTTTAAGTGCTTTTTTCACACTTTTTGAAGTTTTGGGTAGGTTATGAGTTACGAACTTAAACTTGAACATTGTTAGATCATTTTAAAAATTAATGTGATACTTAGAAAAGTTTTGAACACTTTTTCGGTTAGTTTGAAACTAAGTTTTGTTAAACTTATACACTTGGTTGCATTTTTTGGTCTTGAAGTGCTTTTTTCACGCTTTCTGAACTTTTTTGTAGGTTATGAGTGACGAACTTACACTTAAGCATTGTTAGGTTATTTGAAAGTTCAAGTGATACTTTGTAACGACCCAACTTTTCGGACTAAGCTGAGGTTACTACGTAGTACTAAGACTCGACAGTAAAACACACAAGCTCATAAAAGACTGGTTACGATTCATTAAAAATGTTTAAAATATCACAAAAGCAATTTCGGGCCCTATTTTAATCACGTTCCCAAGAGTTCCAAAATATAGTTCTCAAATCATCAAAACACAAAACCACCAATCAAATGTTCTAACCATGACTCGATCTGAAAAATGAAAAATAACAAGTAACAACATACATCAGCGGAAGCATAAAGAAAACCAGACGCGTCCATATGGCCTTCACGCATCCTTCTTACCCCTCGCCGATCTGCCCCTCGCCATACTCTTACCTGAAAAGTTAAAGAGAAAAATGGTGTGTATAAAATATACCCAGTAAGGGACTCACTACTGGGCCCATTAGGGTAATAACAGTTAACTTCCTATTAAGGGGTACCCTACGTAAACAATCTAGTGGTTCCGTAGAACGCACACATCAATCAGTCTAGTGATCCCGTCGGATGCACATATCAATCTAGTGATCCCAAAGGATGCACATATCAGTCTAGTGATCCCGAAGGATGCACATATCAGTCTCGTGATCTCGAATGATACACATATCAGTCTCGTGATCTCGAAGGATACACATATCAGTCTCGTGATCTTGAAGGATGCACATATCAGTCTCGTGATCCCGAAGAATACCGTGCCTATAAGGTGCGCTACCTCATAGATAAAGCTAACTGTTACCCTTCAGTCCATACTAAACTGTCTACAACAGTCACATCACAATAACATTCAAGTTAACGTTTCAGTTTATAAGCTTAACCAGTCCGACAGTTTAGGTTTAATCAACAGTCTCCTCGGTCGCTATATGTATGTCCAACCAACACTTCATCGTGACATTCCCTAAATTCAGTTTAATAGTCAAATTACCACTTTGTAAATCCCCCTGACGGTACTTCATCTCAATTCAAACCCTAGCACATCTACAGGTAATCTATTTTATGCATAACGTCCATATTAGGCATAACAGTCGTGTTCAGTTTACAGCACCGCTCAACTGCGTATACACAATCTACCCAAGAGATTTCGAAACCCTTGGTACCTCCACGACATAATTCATAACCAATATCTTGATAACAGACTTCAACTTTATATAACATTAAGATTTTCATAATCCATCGGCATAACTATTCCAATTGACAGCACAGCCCATCAACATAACCACAATACACAGAACATCAGGCCATCAGTACCCATCAACAGAACAACTCATTACGTATATAATAGTACATAGGCTACAACTAACGACCACATTACCTTTAATCAGTCAAGAGCATATAAGTGATATGTACTAGTCAAACATGCGTCAATCAATTCAATACAGTTACTATCGTATAATTCCCATGTGGGTTACTACGTTTCCAGTCTCGGTCCGAGGTCCAGTAGTAAGAAATCCCTTACCTGAAATTTGGCTATACTCCTTGATCGAGTCCACGTCCAACGAACCCACCTAAACGAAATCACAAGGATTTAAACGATGACACTAGTAAAAGTCACTTTTAAATCATTCTAAACAACATTCGTTGACTTCCCGAGTAAAGGAGAGCTATCTCCAATTAAGCCGACCATGAAACCCGAGAACTCGAGCGTTAACTCTCTAATACCTTCAAGGAAGGAAAGGTAGTTCCCTATTTTATTCCAATATCTAAACTCGAATCGACTATAGCAACATTAGGAAACTCACTAAATAATTCTTACCAAAGACCCACCATGACCCGATGTGGAGGGAAGAAGGCTTAGGTAGCTCGATGAACAGGGAGTTCGGCTTGGCTTGGAGGTGCTCGGCTCGACTCGGTTCACGGCTTGGCTTAGTCAGTTCACGGCTAGGCTCAACTTGGATCAGCTTGCGGCTCGGCTTGGATCACAGCTCGACTCGGCTTGGATCGCAGCTCGGCTCGGCTTCCTACAGGCGTCTGTGGCTCGGCTCGAATCGTTTGAAGCCGGCGCATCCCAACGGCTAACTCTCAGCTCCACACCACGACGGCGATGGGAAACACATGGAGACGACGGAGATTGCCCACGACTCCTCTCGGTTTCTCTTGGGTTGTGTCGGACGGCGTACGGAGAGGGAACGACAACAACCACGGCACTACAAGGAGGTGCCGACGTCTGTCGTCGGGCTTGGTAGATCCAGAGGCTGAAGTCGAATAGGGGGCCGAGAAATTGAGTTGTCGCACATCGGCGTTGAGCGGTTGACGACATTTGGCTGAGGCAGAGACGAGCGGCGGCTGTCGGAAACGAAGGCGAGGAGATTAGGGCGACGGTCGGGCGAAGAAAGAAGAAGAGTCACGGGGAAAGGGGTCTAGCAGCGCGCGGGTAGTTTAGGTTTAAAAATAAATATATATATATATATAATAATTGATAATAACAATATAATTAATAATAATAATAATATAATTTATATTATATTATTATAATATTATTTTACACCATATTATATAAAAAAATTCACCCTTCAATTTCTTTTTCTTTTCTCTTCTAAACCAACCAAAGATTAACACCGAAATTTTTTTTTTAAATCTCAAAAATTAACATAAAATGTTAAAACTTACCTCGAAATTTGGGGCGTTACATACTTAGACACGTTTAGGTTGGTTTGAAACTAAGTTTGTTGGACTTACGACCTTGATTGTCATTTTGGGTCTTGAAGTGCTTCTTTCACAATTTTTGAACTTTTTGGTAGGTTATAAGTTACGAACTTACACTTAAGCATTGTTCGATCATTTTGAATGTCACGTTTCAAAATTGGTTTGAAACTAAGTTTGTTGCACTTACACACTTAGTCGCCCTTTTGGGTTTTAAAGTGTTTTTTTAACTCTTATTGAAATTTTTGGTAAGTTATGAGTTACGAACTTACACTTAAGCACATTAAGTCCTTTTGAAAGTTCAAGTGATACTTAGACACGTTTTGAACACTTTGTAGGTTAGTTTAAGACTAAGTTTGTTGCACTTACACACTTAGTCGCCATTTAGGTCTTGAAGTGCTTTTTTTTTTTCAGATTTTTTTAATTTTTTGATAGGTTATGAGTTATGAACTTATACTTGAGCTTTGTTAGGTTGTTTTTAAATTTGAAGTGAGACATAGACACGTTTTAAACACTTTTTAGGTTGTTTTAAACTAGTCTGTTGCATTAACCACTTGGTTGCCATTTTGGGTCTTAAAGTATTTTTTCACACTTTTTAAACTTTTTGGTAGGTTATGAGTTGTGAACTTACACTTAAGCATTGTTATGTCGTTTTAAACACTTTTTAGGTTGGTTTGAAATTAAGTATGTTGTACTTACACACTTGGTTGCCAGTATATGACTTCAAGTGCTTTTTTCATACTTTTTGAACCTTTCGGTAGGTTATGGTTACGAACTTATACATGTTGGAATTTGTGTCCTAAAACTCGTACTTTGTTATTTGATTCAATAAAATTTATTATTGAATGCTATAATCTAAAAACCAATAAATTAAGGTCCCAAGGCTATTTTAATGAGTTTGTCAATTATACTTGAACTTTATGTAGAGACATAAACATGGATTAAGTTGAGTTTGATACCCCAAATAGTCTATAGTGTATGAATAAGGTTGGGCGTCTTATTTTTGGAAAAACACTATGGATGCGGTCCGCTCCGTAGTTAGTACAAACGATGTAATCCTGAATCGTTAATGTAGAGACATGGGAGTGGGAGCATCATATGTAAATAGTTTGCATAAGACTGGAACTACGAAATAGTCACTTTTAGTTATAATAACGTAAACTATAAATTGACTATTTCATTTATGATGACCTAGGTAAGTTGATCTTAATCCTGAGCTAACTATGAACTTCTGTTCATTCGGTAGTATCCTTAGATCTGCATAGGTGAGGGAAGCTCATCATCGCTGGTCCAATAAGCCTCCCATTTTAGGGGTAAGACCGAGTGGATAGCTAGGGACATAGGGTGCAAGATGGAATTCACTCTTACCCACTTCTGGGATAGTAGATAGGTTGTTCTCTTAAGGACTGAATCCAAGTCTTGAACAAGGGGCCCCACCTTCTCATTGGCCCGAGAAGGATTCTAGTTTATAGATTGGACCTTAAACCAAATGTTCAATAGTGGATCAGTGGGACTTAAGGAACAAGATGTAGTTTTGGGGGTAAAATGGTATTTTGACCTAGTCGAGGTTACGAACAACCTATGAAAAATTAACTTACTGATCATGGTTATATCAAAAGGACAAAAATATATCTATAGTGAGGGGAATGCAACTAAGAGTCTTTAGTGGAATGACTCTTTAGTTAACGAATGTTGATTAAGCTTGGTCCAAAAGAGTTTAGCCAGTTAATCTCGAATCGTTGGAGCCCATGATCTATAGGTCCATTAGGTTCCCCTACTAGCTCATATGGATTCAACTAAGAACAAGTATGTTGAAGTAATTCGAATGGTTCGAATAAAGATAAAAGAGAGAAACCGACAAATATATAAGATATAAGTCGGTAGAAATAAACTTTAAATTTTGTGTTTAAATATGATTTAAATAAATGTGAATATAGATTCATACTTAAAAGCTTGAAAAGTTTAGAAACGGTCAAAGTTGTAAAAGTCAACATGTTGACTTTTAACTTTGAACTTTGACCAGATTTATATTCAAATATGATTTGAATTTTAGAGAAATGAATACGGATTCATACTCGGGAGGTTAGAATTAGTCAAGACGGGAGAATTAGTAAAAAGTCAAAAAGTTGACTTTTGACTAAGAAAAGTGAAAGTTTGACTTTGACTTAATTGGTCAAATGACCAAAATGTCCCTTTATTAATTAACGGTTAATGAGAAATGTGGCAGATTATTGTGAATTTGAAGCCACTAATTTCATTAAAGAGTTAATTAATTGATTAGGTGTTGATAATATATGCAATAATTTACATGCAATTTGCATGTAAATTTCATATAAAACTTCTCATTACCGAATGAGAAAAGGATGACGTTTTCTTTGGAAAAGAACACCTAAACGATACATCGCTTCCCATCTCTCTCTAACTTTTACTTCATATAATAGAGTCCCACAACTCCGTTCTTGGTCCTGAGCATAGTAGGTCAACTTGGTGGTTGTCCTTGCTCGTGATTTTCAGGCGTAGAAGAAGCTTTGGATTGAAGAAGAAGCCCAGAACTATAAAAGGTAAGTTCTTCGTTTACCTTTTTGGCTCTTCACTTAGGATCATCGCTTAGCATGTACATGTTAGCTTCTAAATCGTTTGATGCATATAGAGTAAAGCATGATTTATATCTTCCGCTGCAGCATGTCTCTAGTATTTTTTCCATCAATACATGAGCATTGTTAGGTTGTTTTGAAAGTTGAAGTGATACATAGACACATTTTGAACACTTTTTAGGTTGTTTCAAACTAAGTTTGTTGCACAAACATGCTTGGTTGCCATTTTAGTACTTGAAGTGCTCTTTTTTTACACTATTTGATGTTTTTTTGTATGTTATGAGTTACGAACTTACACTTAAGCGTTATTAGGTCGTTTGAAAGCTTAGACACGTTATGATTACCTTTTAGGTTTGTTTGAAGCTAAGTTGTTGCATTACACACTTGGTTGCCATTTTGAGTTTTAAAGTGCTTTTTTCACACTGTTTGAACTTTTTGTAGGTTATGCGTTATGGACTTACAATTAAGATTTGTTAGGTCATTTTGAAAGTTCAAGGATACTTAGACACATTTTGAACACTTTTTTAGGTTTGTTTGAAACTAAGTTTGTTGCACTTACACACTTGGTTGCCATTTTGGGCCATGAGTACTTTTCTTCGTACTTTTTAAAACTTTTTGGTAGGTTACAAGTTACGAACATACACTTAAGCTTTGTTAGGTCATTTTTAAAGTTCAAATGATACTTAATCACGGTTTCAACACTTATTAGATTTATTTGAGACTAAGTTTGTTGTACTTACACACTTGGTTGCCATTTTAGGTCATGAAGTACTTTTTTCGCACTTTTTTAAAAAACTTTTTTTGGTAGGTTATGAGTTACAAGCATACACTTAAGCTTTGTTAGGTCGTTTCAAAGTTCAAATGATACTTAGACACAGTTTCAACACTTTTTAGGTTGGTTTGAGACTAAGTTTGTTGCACTTACATACTTTGTTGCTATTTTGGGTCTTAAAGCGCTTTTTTTTCACACTTTTTAAACTTTTTGGTAGGTTATGAGTTACGAAATTACACTTACGCATTATTAAGTCGTTTTAAACACTTTTTAGGTTTATTTGAAACTAAGTTTGTTGCACTTACACACTTGGTTGACATGTTGGGTCTTGAAGTGCTTTTTTCACAATTTTTTAAATTTTGGTAGGTTGTGAGTTACAACTTACACTTCAGCACTATTTAGCTGTTTTGAAAGCTTAGACACGTTTTTGAACAGTTTTTTGGTTGGTTTGAAACTACGTTTGTCGCACATAGACACGTTTTGAACAAGTTTTTGGCTGGCTTAAACACAGTTTCGCACTTTTTGAACTTTTTGGTAGATTATAAGTTACGAACTTACATTTAAGCATTGTTAGGTCGTACGTTTTGAATTTTAAAGTGATACTTAGACACGTTTCGACAACTTTTTATTTTGATTTGAAAATAAGTTTGTTGCACTTTTACACTTGGTTGCCATTTTGGGTCTTGAAGTGCCTTTTTAACTTTTAGTGAAATTTTTGATAGGTTATGAGTTACTAACGTACACTTAAGCAACGTTAGGTCGTTTTGAAAGTTCAAGTGATAATTAGACACGGTTTGAACACTTTTTAGGTTGTTTTAAACTAAGCTTGTTGCATTTACGCACTTGCTATTTTTGGTCTTGAAGTGCTTTTATCACACTTTTTAAATTTTTTGATAGATTATGAGTTACAAACTTACACTTAATGATTGTTAGGTCATTTTGAAAGTTCAAGCGATACATAGACACATTTTGAACACTTTTTAGGTTGTTTCAAACTAAGTTTGTGGCACTAACCACTTGAAGTGCTTTTTTTTTCGCACTATTTGAACTTTTTTGTAGGTTATGAGCTACGAACTTATACTTAAGCGTTATTAGGTCATTTGAAAGCTCAGACGTTATTACTACTTTTTAGGTTTGTTTGAAGCTAAGTTTGTTGCATTACACACTTGGTTTGGTATTTTGGGTTTTAAAGTGCTTTTTCACATTGTTTGGACCTTTTGTAGGTTATGCATTATGGACTTACAATTAAGATTTGTTAGGTCGTTTTGAAAGTTTAAGTGATACCTAGACACGTTTTGAACACTTTTTTAGGTGTTTGAGACTAAGTTTGTTGCACTTATACACTTGGTTGTCATTTTGGGCCATGAAGTACTTTTATCGCACTTTTTTTAAACTTTTTCGTAGGTTATGAGTAACGAACATAAACTTAAGCTTTGTTAGGTCGTTTTCAAAGTTCAAATGATACTTAGACACGGTTTCAACACTTTTTAGGTTTGTTTAAGACTAAGTTTGTTGCACTTACATACTTTATTGCCATTTTGGGTCTTGAAGTGCTTTTTTCACACTTTTTAAACTTTTTGGTAGGTTATGAGTTATGAAATTACACTTATGCATTGTTAGGTCGTTTTAAACACTTTTTAGGTTTATTTGAAACTAAGTTTGTTGCACTTACACACTTGATTGACATGTTTGGTCTTGAAGTGCCTTTTTCACACTTTTTAAAATTTTGGTAGGTTGAGTTACAACTTACACTTAAGCATTGTTTGGTCATTTTGAAAGCTTAGACATATTTTGATCAATTTTTTGGTTGGTTTGAAACTACTTTTGCCGCACTTATACACTTGCTTGAACTTTTGTCACTTTTATATTTGGCTGTATTTTTTAAGTCCAAAACATTACAAAATAAATAATTTATTATTAGAGAAATGAGATGAATGATTAAATAAAAATGATGTATTTTAGTTAATACAAACCACAAAGGGAGAAGGACTACATGGTCTTGAAGAAAGTGACATTTCTAAAATTAATTAAAAATGAAAAAGATAAAATAGTTAAAAAAAATTTAAAAATAAAAACCAAACATCCCAGTTCTTTAATTTGAATGAAATATTGTTTAATATAACTATTATTGTAATTATATTTCAAATTTTAGTTTCTTCAATATTTTAATTACTATTGTATAAGATATCTGTAAAGCTTTTTTTTTTCAATTTACTTTTTATTTTTGTAAAAAATTGTTTCAATTGATTTCTTTGGTTTTAAATATTTTTCAATCTAATATCTCTCATGGTAAAGGATAAAAACACTTTATATCAAATTTACGTGACATATTATTTAATAAATGAATGGTAGAACATTACCTTCTTTTAAAAATAAAAATAGAGGAAAACTTTAAAATTCTATAAATGTCAGACTTCTATTTTTTTAATCATCCATACATAGTATTTTAATATTTAAAAAGTTTTATTCTAAAATGTTTTATTTGACCGCTAAGAGGAAAAAAAGTTGTGTAAAATGTTATTTATGTATGCTTTTTCATCTATAATTTGAAAAATAAAAAATGTTAAAATTAAGGAATTATCCATTATATTTGGCATAATTTTATGAATTTAAATTAAAAATCTAAAATTAAGGGAAACTATTGTAAATGTAACAAAACACCAAACTATTTACGGTTCTAACAAAGCTCATAAAATTAGTCATTTTTACAATATTCCAGATTTGCCCTCCCATCTTCCTTTCTTCCTCACGATTCGTCTTCCTCCTCTATTTCGTCTTCTCCGTTCTTCCCCTGCGATTTCGTCTTTCTTCTTTCCTCTTTTTCTTTTCTGCGATTTTTTTTCATCATCTTTCTTATTTTTCAATTTTTTATTTACGTCGTTTAATCTTTCCATCGTTTTTCTTCTTTTCCTCTTCTTTTATTTTCCGCTTCGATTTCTTTCCATCGTCTTTCTACTTTTCCTATTCTTTTTTCGCTGTGATTTCTTTCCATCGTCTTTCTTCTTTTCTTTTTTTACGCGTTTGCATTTGGGTAATCAAATCTAAACGACTTTGTATAAGACTGTATACATAAAAATAGCAAAATCTAATGTGTATAAGACTGTATACAAAAAAATAGCAAAATCTAAAAGATCGTGTATAAAGAATCTTGAAAAAAATCATTTAGATTGGAGCAGCCAAATGTAAACGATCGTGTAAAAAAAATAAACGATCGTGTGTATAAAAAATCTTGAAAAAAATTCATTTGAATTGGAGTAGCAAATGTAAACGATCGTAAAAAAAAAAGTAAACGATAATGTAAAAAAAGTAAACGATCGTGTAAGAAAATCTAAACAATCGTGTAGCAAAAGAATTTAAAAAACCGTGTACCAAATTTAAAAAAAAAAAAATCATTTAGATTTGGGTCCCCAAATCTAAACGATCGTGTAACAAAATTAAACGATGGAATTGAAAAGATAAATTGTAGTCATATCTAAACGATCACGTATAAATTGTAGTCATATCTAAACGGTCGCGTTGTAGCTATATCTAAACGATCACGTATAAATTATAACCATATCTAAACGATCGTCTTGTAGCCATATCTAAACAATCACGTATAAATTATAGTCATATCTAAACGATCGTGTATAGTCATATCTAAACGATCGCGTATATATTGAACCATATCTAAACGATCACGTATAAATCACAAATATATTACGCGCGCGTTATTGACGGCGTGGTTGACGGGACATTTTTTGTACTTTACACGGTGGGCCTTTGGGCTTTTTTCGGTTTTTGAATTGTTCTATAGAGTGTAAATATTTTGTCGCTTTTTTATATTTTTGAAAAGACCCCAAAAATTAATGTATTTATGTATGTTTTTTATAAATAATTTAAAAAATAAAAAATGGTAGAATTAATGGATTACCCATTATCTTTGGCATAATTTCAGGAATTCAAATTAAGAATCTAAACTTAAACTTAATGTATTATGTGTGTTTTTTTTCGTAAATAATTTAAAAAATAAGAAAATGGTGAAATTAATGGATTATCCATTATCTTTGACATGATTTTAGGAATTCAATTTTGAATCTAAAATTAATTAATTTATGTATGTTTTTTTGTAAATAATTTAAAAAATAAAAAATGGTGAAATTAATGCATTGTCCATTATCTTTCGCATAATTTTATGAATTCAATTTAAGAATCTAAAATTAATGTCTTTATGTATGTTCTTTCTTGACATAATTTTAGAAATTTAATTTAATAATCTAAAATTAATATGTATACTTTGAATTTTGAAATAATGTTATAATTTTGAATTAAAACTAATGGTAAAAATAATGTTAAAAATAATGTTAGAATATCAAATATGTATTATATATTTTTATGTATATTTTTTCATCAATAATTCGAAAAATAAAAAATGCAATCTTTGAAGTTATTTTTGAAGTTAGTTTAGGGAATTTGAATTCAAATTGAGTATTTCAAGAGATGGTGTAGATTGAAATTGTTATTATTAATTTGTAATATGTATTATTTAATATATTTTTTATAAATAATATGAAATATACAAATTCGTTAGTTACTTGATTTTATATCCTAATAATTAGGAGATGTTGAAACTAATGTCATATTTTTAAGGATTGTTGAAACAATATAATATTTTTTGATTTAGTTAAGAATTATCACAGGTGTTTTTACAAATACACTGTATTCGTGATATTTTGTTTGATTTTTTAATCTCAATAAATACACTATATTTGTCTATGGACAATTGCCATCCGTGGATGGGTAAATTCGAACAAAAAATGACAAAATTATTCTGACAGTTAGTTTTTCCATAAATCAAAATAATTTAGCAATTTGCTATTTTTCTTTTTTCTATCCATAAATTTGTTATTCGAAACGGTTTTCCTTAATTGCATGGATTTACTACTTTTTCACATTTGAAACTATGTGTGGGCCTAGAAACATAAGGCCCAATTAGTAGTACCCGAAAACCATAGGCCATGCAAGCCCAGCCCATCCTACCAAATTTTAGAACCAAACATGTACAAATAATAAGTTCAATTGCAAAATTAACTTTAGAAACAGTTAAATTAGTTTTTTAATGAGGATATAAATGTCATTATTTATCCCTTTAAAAAAATGCCTTTTTTTACAAGAACATTCTCGTATTGATTTTCTTCTTTGAAAAATGGTTTTGACTAGTAAAAAATTGAATAACATTAGTGTATATTGAATATCGAAAGATATATGGTTCAAATTCATCACTTCCATGTGTACTAAAGAAGAGAGAGAAAAAATTTAATTAAGACTTCATCATTTCATTTTATGTGTGTTAACACATATTTCCTACAACTAAATTTCAAGTTACCTCGTTTATTTGAAGCTTTAGTTTTACAAAACTTTATGTTGGTCCTTCAGGTTCAACCATTTTCATCCTCACTTAATTTCTTTGGAAGTTTTGTAGAAATTCATTAGTCGGTCCTTGCAACTATATTTTTCCACGCTTTTTTTTGTAATATAACATAAATTTAAGATCAAACATAAACCTCCTTAATCGTCAGTAATAGCATGTATTTATGTTGGTTGAGAGTTGAGTTTGGCTTGATTAGTCTTTTTACTCGTATGTACCTTTTACTTCTCTCTTATTCATTTTTATCTATTTCCATTTCAAAAACTTTTAGGTAGTCAAGGTCAAATTAGCTCACTCACCCCACCTTCAACAATTGAGGTGCTTAGCACATATTTATTATAAGTAAATTTCAAGTTACCTACTTTTGTTAGACCTTTAGTTTCACAAATTATTTTTTATGGTCCTTTAGGTTCAATTATCTTCAACTTAACCAAGATTTCCTAGGGAGTTTTCTAGAAATATAGTAAGGGTCCTTACAACTATATCTTCCCCACATTTTTAAAAGAATTGGCTCAAACTTGGCCATGTCGCACTTTTTAAATTAAAAAAATGTTTTTATAAAGTGTTAAAATTGGCAAAAAGAACAAATTATTTATACTTTATGAAAAAATTATGTGCAATGAATTTTTATTCTTTGGTGGATTTTGTCGTAAAGTGTAAATATAGTTTTTATTTTCTATTATTCTTGAAAAAAACCCTACTTCAAATAATCTTAAAAAATTTATCAAAATATATCAATAATGAATATATGCATTTTTTTTTGTTATATAATATAAATTAAAGATCGAAGCATAAACCTTCTTGTTGTTATTAGTAACATGTACTTATTTTAATTGAGCTAAGTTGATTTTGACTTAATTAATCTTTGCTAATATGTAAGTTTCACCTCTATCTTATCCATTTCTCCCTATCTCTCTCCCTTTCAAATGCTTTACAATGGTCGATGTCAAATTAGTACTCTCACCCACCTCCTTTTGTACAAAGAGAAAGTTTCTTTAGTTTAAACTTCAACATAGCGAATATTTGCTACGAATAAATTTTAAGTTACCCATTTTGGTTAGATCTTTAGTTTCACAAATTCTTTCTTTTGGATCCTTTCGGTTCAACCATTTTTAATTCAACCTGTGTTTTCTTGGGAATTTTCTAAAATACTTTAGTGGTTCTTGCAACTATATTTTCTTTCTACATTTTATAAGTATGATTCAAACTTGTCCATATCACATTGTTTAACTATAATTTTTTTCCGAAGTTTTCATAATACTTCAAATGATCTTAACAAATTTACAAAATATATCTAATTATGAATCTAGCATATTTTATAATATAATATAAATTTAAGATTGAAGCATATACCTCCTTAGGTGTTAACAGTAACACGTACTTATGTCAATTGAGTTAAATTGATGTTGACCTAATTAATTCTTTTGCTAGTAGGTACATTTTACTTATCCCTTACTCTTTTTTTCCATCTCTATCAATTTCAAATGCTTTACAATGATGGGAAGATCAAATTGGTGCACTCTCTTTCTAAATTTAGTTTAGTATCATACCTCCAACTATTTCCAACTTTATCTTTTACCCCACAAATGAAAATTTGTCAAGAAAGTGTGATAAAGTTTGTTTGATGACCAACAAACCTATCTTATTTTGTACTCATAAGTTTTGTTACATTGGTGGACTCCTCAAAGGCTATGTTTAGAAAGAAAGTTAGAGAGAATTTTAATTTGTTATAATACTTTGACACTATTTACAAGCAAAGAAAGGTGGGACTTCAAAGTTCTTAATAGAATGAAGAGAGCACTAGAATTTTATTTTATTTTATTTTATTTTTTATTTTTATATTGGAAAGGAACCACTAGAAAAAGACATAATTTTAAAGGGACCCACGATGCTTAATTCTTAGGGATTGACAATTGACATCAAAATTCTTTTGCTTATTCGCCAATTCCTTAAATCAATTGATAAATACACAAGGTGCTTAGTGGGGACTAACGTGTGTAGTAAAAATCAAGGTTAACTCTCCTTTTCTCTTTTTGTCTCTTAAAATCTAAACAACTTTACAAATGAAGGTTGTTTAAAGTTAACAAATAGTATAAGTAATTGGAAATTTTCATAAAAATGTGACAACTTTAGGCTTCCTGTAGCTTTCAAAATAATTGTTGGCAACTTTGCTTTGAAAAAAAATTAATTAACATGAAGCAAATTTGGGTTAGTAAATTTCATGTTTGATATTAAAGTTTGATATATAAATATTATTTTATTTTATTTTATTAAAATCTCAAAAAAAATTCAACATCAACTAAATTAAAGTTCAAAATTAAAAAAAAAATTAAATATAACAGTGATTAGTAACCCAGTTGAATGTCAATGGAACTATGTTTGATTTGAAGTAAAATATAGGGATGATTAAAGTACTATTTAAACCTATAGGAAAAATTATCTCTTTAGTTCTCAAATTTTGATGAATGAGTGTGTTCGGTCTCTTAGTTTTAAAAATATACATTTTTAGTCGTCGTTTTTATAATAATAGACCCATTTAGTCTTTGTGTTTTCAAATTTTACCCTTTTAGTCCCTAAATTTTCAAGGGTTTAGGGTTCTAGAAGTACTTTTGTTAGATTTTTTTAAAAAAATATATGATATTTAAAGTTAGAAAAAAAAATACTTTTAGGGAGAATATGATTTTAGAAACTATTCTTCTAACTTAAAAGGTCATATAATTATTTAAAATAAAAGTTTAAAGTTATTTGAGAAACTTTTTAAACTCATTTTTAAAAATTCAAGGACTAAACATGTATATTTTGAAAACCAAAAGGCTTGTTCTTTATAACCTAAGGACTAATATACTTTTAAATTAAAACTCGAGAATCAAACAGACATATATTCTTCAAAACTTGGGGACTAAAAAGGTCATTTTTCCAAAAATATATCTTCAACAATTGAAGTGAGGGTACATTTTTAAGTGTTTAGTTCAACTGTCATCTATATGTACCTAAAATCAAGAAGTCCAAATTCCCACTTGTGTTTGTACTTTAAAAAAAAAAAGAGTAAAGGCTGTGGAATTTATTTAATTTTGTATGATTTTTTCTTTTTGAAATAATTTTATGTGCACAATTTGTTGTGAAACTTAAGGGGTGAAATGTATTTTTTTCTTCCTCTAAATTTTAAATTAAACAAGATTTGAAAATATAAAAAGTGTTTTCATAATAATATTGAGTAATAATTTTTGTAGGCCGTGAAATTGTTGGATAAGGTAACCTAAAGAAAATCTGAATCGGATAAAGAATCTCTTGAGATGCTCACCAAATTAGGGCATTGAAAATATCGATAATTCTAAGGGACCAATCGTATTAACTTATTTCAATAAAATTTTATGGGTAAATAATTTGAAAAAATTCAAATTTATTCTTAATTTTTAGAAAAAATATATATTTTTTTATCCTCAAAACTTCTGCCTAGTTTGGATTCAGTCATTTGTTTTTAAAATCTTACACTTTTATTATAAGACTTAAATTTGATTTCGATTTAATTCGTCAACTTCAAATAGTATCCGATGTAAACTTTAGTTTCATGATTATACAATAAAATTTTAATATTGTATATAACAATAATTGTCAAGATCTTTGAACTAGATAATTTTACAAATTGAATTTAGTTAACGAACAACATACCTTGATCCATGAATAATCTTCTCTTGTGTTTCTCTCACTTGCCTTCTTTAGGACTTAATTTAGGTTTCTTGATGTGAAAAATAAACCACTTGATAAGACAATGAGAGAACCAATCCCTAAGGTTCTATTTATAGACACCACCCATCATGGTGGTTAATTAAGATATTATCTCTTAACCTAATGAGTCTAATAAAATAATAGGCCAGAAAGAGATAAATAACATATAATGCAATTGGGCCACATTAATAATAATATTATATTTAAAATAAATCTAACATTCTCCCACTTGGTCAATTGACATTATTTACCATATACGTTTATAGACATAATGCGCAAAATTAAACTTCATAACATATCATGTCAAGTCAAAGAAACTACTAAAGAATCATGGCGGTCATACATCATTGCATTAACATACTATCTTCCATGTATCACTGAAATAGTTCTTCTATTAACATGATCTATAATAAAAATAATCAATAATGGTCCAACAATAAGTGTCTTTATCAAAGACGATGTTCTATTTGGTTTATATAACTTATTTATGTAAATACTAATCGTAAGAACAGAACCATAAGATAAAATCAGAAACAATAAATAAATGAGCTCAAAGTGTCAAATAATGTAATCTTGATTTCAATAATGATATCTACTAATGCCCACACGTTTAACATGATCATTGAATGTCTATGATAGCAATCCTTTAGTTAGTAGATATGCAATCATAAGTTTAGTGCTAATGTGTTTGATTGACACTCTTTGTTTATGAACTTCTTCTTTAACAACAAAGTATTTTAATTTCATACGTTTAGCACCTTTAGAATACTTGTCGTTTTTCTTTCTGAAGAAAACTGCTGTAAAATTATCACAATAAATTCTCAGTGGCTTGACAATACTGTCGACAATTCTAAGTCTTGAGATAAAGTTCTACAGCCATAAAACATGAATTGTAGCCTCAAAGCATGCTACAAATTCAACCTTCGTAATGGATGCAACAATAATACACTGTTTTGCACTTTTTCATGAAATTGCTCCTTCACTTAATAGAAACATATACCCAAAAGTGGATTTTCGTTATCCACACATTTGGCAAATTCTGAATCTAAATATCCAACCACCTTAGGATGATCAGATCTCTTGTAAGTAAGGATATAGATGAAGGATTATAATTAAACTTACTCCCACTGATTCTTAGGTATACATCGATCAACGATGTTTTCTTTAAAACTAAAAGATGTGATGGTAACATTGCACTTAAGATACCATTGTCTGGAAGCTTGTTTAAATCCATATATGTTTAATTTACACATCATATGTTCCGCACCTTCAACCATAAACCTTCTGGTTGATTCATAAACATTTCTTTATCTAAATTCCCATTTAGAAAGGTAGTTTTCACATCAATTTGATGAAGTTCTAAATCATAATGAGTTACTAAAGCCATAATAATTCTTAATGAGTCCCTTTTCAAGATAGGAGAAAAGGTCTCTTTTTAGTCAATGTGATCTTTCTGAGTATAACCTTTGGCAATAAGTCTAGCCTTGTGTCGTTCGATATTGTCATTTGAGTCAAGTTTGGTCTTAAAGACCCATTAACACCCAACTCTTTTACTTTCCTTTAGGCAATTTTACAAGGTTCTGGAGTTCATTATCATTAATTGATTTTAACTCTTCTTTCATGGCATCTAACCATTTGACAGATTTTTTTTTTTTTCAATGGCTTGTGAAAACAAAACTGGATCATAATTAATACTTAAGTCAAAATTTGACTCAAGCAAATAAACCACATTACATCATAAATAGTTGATCTTTTTTGTATTACAGATCTTATTAACTCTATTTCTTATGGTCCCTCAGTTATAGGTTCATTTGTTTTAACATCATTATGTGGTGTTTGACCATTAATTTGTTCTTCTTATGGATTGTTAATAGAATCAACAACTACAAGAACAAAACAACTTGAGAAGAAGTTATAGATGAAGGAATTTTCACCCTAACTTCTTGAATTTTCACTTTACGTGGTTCCAAACTCCCACTAATTACTCATTCTCAATGAACCTTACATTTCCAGTTTCAACTATTCACATACTATGGTTAGGACAATAAAATCTATACCCTTTTGATTTTTCTGGATAACTAATGAACAAACCACCGGTTGTTCTTGAATCTAGTGTCCATTCGTGTGAATTTAGATTCTTACTTCCGCTTGACAACCCCAAACATGTAGGTTTCTTAAACTAGGTTTTCTTACTGTCCACAATTTAAAGATGTCGTTAGAATTAACTTACTAGGAACCATGTTTAATAAATATTGAGCGGTTCTTAATGCATACATCCACAAGGACACAAGTAAAGACAAATTAATTAACATGCTTCTAACCACATTCATAAATGTACACGTCTCTTTGAAACACCACTGTTGTGGTGTTCCTGGTATTGTGTACTAAGCACATATACCATGACATTCTAGGAATTTAGCAAATAGGTCAAAACAATGTGCTTTCTTATCATATTTTTCATAAATTTTATAAAAACCTTGGCATTTTCAATATTGTAATTGCATACTTGATATTCTTTACTACAATCATTCGCATAAACATTAGGCTCAATCTATTTGATATTTTTCAAGCATTATAAAGAGATCTATTCTCATCACTGCTAGCACTGAAGTAAGTGCTTGAGTGCCAGATAACCAAGATCCAAAATTCCATGATGGAATCGAATTTGTTTGCACCAATCAGAGAAATCGAGTCTATTATTCTAGATTATAGATGTAGCATGCAAATGAATAGAAACGAGAGCAAATGATGCAATTACAAAATAGATATGCTTATACATTATTGCTTTGTGAAATAAACATAAAGATACAATACAGATTCGGATAATAATAAATAACCATTGACTTATACATTGAAGTTCTTCTTTGGAAAGCACGACAATGTACAATATTTATACTTAACTGATGCTAGATTTAATTTCATATAATTGGTAATTTAAATGCCCAAATTAGATACATTATATTAGTTATCTTTGAATATACTATTAATATCTAACCAAACACTTCAATTAACCCTAATAAGATTCAAAATTATAAAACTATTAATTACCTTTGGGCAAATTAAATGTTTTACAATAACGAAAATCAATACACTCATGACAAATTATTAATGTTTCATAATATCATCTCATTCATTAGCATCAAATGAACATGAGTAATTGAATCAACTTTAATTTGATGTCTAAAGATTTACCAATTTGGCCACTTTGGTGACTACAAACTGTTTATAACATAGGTATCATGAGTAAAACAATTCATTAACAACAATAAGATTCAAAATTATAAAAATACTAATTACCTTTGGGTAATTTAAATGTTTTATAAAAATCAATATACTCATAATATATTTATGTTTCCTATTAATCATCACATAAATATGAGTAACTGAGTTTAATCTTAATTTGATATCTATTGGACTTACTAATTTAGTCACTTTGGTGACTAACGAATTATTCATAATATAGATATCATATTAAAATAATCATAAATAATTATTTTCTTAATTTGTAAAACACTATCAATGAAAAATCTATAAGACTTGCTAATTTGTTCACTTTGGTGACTAACAAATTATTTATACTATAGATATCAAATAATCATAAACAAATACATGCTTTAAATTATTTGTGATTTAAACATAATGCAAAAGGACAGTAAAACATAATTTATTGTACCAAACTTTATAGAATTTAAACATGCATAATTTATTATATTTTAAATTTAAGCAACTCAATCACGAGAAAAATAGTAACATTAATGGAGTAATTAAGAACGTAATTAAATATGGGATAACTTTAAATCCAAGAAAAAAAATTTTAATCTTGGAAAACCCTAATCTTGATAGTGTGATTATTTTGGGTAAATTATCTTGATGAAATCATTATTTTTTTCTTTATTTTCTTTTTCTTTTTCATAGAAGATAAAATATTTTCCATGATAAGAAAAATAAAAGATTTTCTTTTTCATAATAAGGAAATAAAGGATTTTTCTTCTTTTACTTTATTTTATTTTTCTTTTTCATAATAAGAAGATAAAATATTTTTCATCATAAGAGAGATAAAAAGATTTTTCTTTTTCATAATAAAAAAATAAAATATTTTTCTTCAATTTCTAAAACTTATTTGTTTTCACCAATTAAGTTTAATTTGATATTTATATAAATTTACAAAAATATTAATACTGCAAATAATTTTATCAAAACTCTCATTCAATCTAAACGACATAATTTAAATCACTAAGATAAATATATACTTTAAAACATAATATATGCATAACACATAAAATATAATTAATTCATAATCATCAATTTAAACATAAATTAAATATAGGCATACCAAATATATTAACTTTCAAAATATTATTAAAATCTAAATTTTAATTCTTAAATATATTTTAATTCTTAAATATATTTTAATTCTTGAGTACTATATTAATTTAACTTATTATATTTAAAAAAAAAAGAAACAAAAAAAATCACTTTAATAAACGTGATTGTGGCCTACGGTACAAGCACATTCAAATTGAAGATTATGGCTAGTGATGGTGGGTTAAATTTCTTTCCATTCTTCCGACAATCATAAATAAACTAAATTCAAATCGATGATTAAAACTTCTTACAACAAACGTTATCAATTTTATTAAAATTTCAATTACCTAAAATGTTAATGAGGTTGGAAACCTTTTTAAATTTAAGAAAAACATACAGCGGAAACATTAAAAAATATTAATCATTCATTTAAAATCACAAGTTCTCAATCAAGGCTCTGATACCACATATAAACTTTAGTTTCATGATTATACAATAAAATCCTAACATTGTATATAATAATAATTGTCAAGATCTTTGAACTAAATAATTTTACAAATTGAATTTAGTTAAAAAAAACATACCTTGATCCATGAATAATCTTCTTGAGTAATTGTGTTTCTCTCACTTGCCTTTCTTTAAGACTCAATTTAGGTTTCTTGATGGGAAGAATAAACTAGAGTGAGAGGAACAATCCCTAAGTTTTATTCATAGACACCACCCATCATAGTGTTTAATTAGGACATTATCTTTTAAACCAATGAGCCTGATAAAATATTGTGTCAGAAAGAGATAAATAGCATATAATGCAATTGGACCACATTAATAATAATATAATATTTAAAATAAATCTAACATCCGAAACAAACTTCTATTTTGTGCTTTATTTTGTTGGCAAGTGGAGTCTTTAAAAACACCACTAAAAGTCACATAGAAAAAAGAACATGTTTTCATCATAACTTGACACTTTGAATGACTGTATGCACAAAGGATTGCTTTCGTTTCTATCTGTCTCCCAACAATCAATAATGTTATGTCGTCATCTTCTATTGATCGACTAACGGGCACTTTTAATTCACCCATGTTTAAAATTATTTTCAAACCTTAAAATCTAAAATGTCTACCAACAATGTTACCCAAGGGAAAAGAGAAAAAAAAAAAAAAAAAAAAAAAAAACCTATATTTATGTCTTGAGTTTTACATTTGGATTTTATTTGAACTTTAAATTTTAAATTGTTAGGTCTAATTTGTTAATCATCTCAACTGTTTGTTTTTTATTTCTGTTCTTTTTGTTCTAAAATCTTTGTTTGTTAAAAACAAAAATCCTATATGTTTGATAGTTGATGACATAGATGTCAGAAACTAGCTTTTAAAAAATTAATTTAAAAAATAGAAAACAAATGGGCTATCAAACATGTCCTCAAGTTCTTGCACCTAAGTTTCGAATTTAATTCCTAGTTGGTCTTATGTTTTAAAAAGAGGGTGGGAGAAAATTTTAGAAAACATGTATCTTATATATAATTTTAGTCCTTAAATTTTGACCAAAACAAGTTTAGCTAGCAGTAATTGATATGATCAACCTTGGATATGAGGTTCGAAAATTACCTAAACCCTAAGTTATTGCACTAAATTTTGTTTTCTAGACCCTTTAAAATGTTTATTATTTATTTTATATTCACGCTAGTAATATTTTAATACTTTGGTTTTTATGCACCGTGGTTTTTTATGATGTAGTAGAAATGTTGATGTACTCCTTACGTTGATATTGGGAGTATGAAAGTGTGAAAATATCTACACATGTAAATATAAATTTGATGGTACCGGAAATGTGATTATTATTCAATGACTCTTTTCAAATTTGGTAAGGGATAGTCATTAGAAACGTCGGAAGGTGGAGGGGGAGTTGATAATTTTTATCAAGTACTCAATTAAGGGTTCGTTTGGATTGTCTATGAAAAAAATTCTTTTAAAAATACATTTTCTAAAAAATATTTTTTATAAAATGAGTTTAACATTTAAACACTTACATATTTGGTTTGATCTCTTTATAAATGTTTATATGAAAAATTGTGTTTGATTCGTACTAACAATGTTTATACTTAGGTCAAATTATGATAAAAACTATTAAACATTTTGAATTAATTTCATAAAAGAAATACACACGTTTTGAATCTTTTTTACATAAATATATTTTATAATTAATCGTACGTTATCTTTAAATTATTAATTTTTTATTTACTTGAAACTAAACATTAATTTCATTTGTTTGTTTTTGTTTTTATTTATTTATTGTTTTTTGACAATTCAATTTTAAAGGCACAAATATCTTGAAATATAAATACATAACCATAAAAAAAAATAATTGATTTCTAACAACAAAATATACATAAGATAAATAATTTTTCCTATACAATATAATATCAACTAGACAAAAAGATATTCTTCTTGATGTTCTCATGATTTCTTTCACATGTGTTAAAGTGAAGTAGATTTGGCTAAGAGAGGAACATTTGCAAATTCCTATATTTAAATGTATACAAACACACATTAAAAAATATTCAAAGTATTTTAAAAAAAAACAGAAAAACGACGGAGTGAAAAATAGATAGTAAAAAAGAATACAAAAAAATATAGTAAGAAAAATAGATATTTGGGAGGAATTTTGCATTAAACACCATATAAACATTTATTCTAAAATTTGGTTGGATGTGTTTTCTTTAAAATGATTTATTTCATAATCTCATTTTCCTAAAAATTATTTTAATCTAATGCCAAACACTTCAATTTGTCTTAAAATGAATTATTTTAAAAATTAAACACTTTAAAAATCAATCCAAATATACAAGTCAAGCATTGCATTGATTGTTTTTATGGACTTAACCAAACCTCGACTTTATAAGATAAATACCCCTAAAAGGTTACATGAAAAAGAAGAAAAAATACTTTTCTAACCATGAGTTTTGGACCTAGTTTTTGTTTGATCGCTTGATATAAAAGTAATTTTCAAGTTTTGCATTTGCATCTAGTTTAGTTGCTATAATTCTATATTTGAAGTTTATGTTTTGTTTCAATTTAGTTTCTAGACGTCAACATTTATACTCTTGGCATAATTGACTTTTCACTAATACCCACTTTTAGTTTCTAGGTTTTCTCTTGGAAGAATCATAGTTAACTAAGTTTATAACTTTCAAAATTAATTTCAGATTTTTACTTTATAATTAAGTTTAATTAATTAATTAACGTTAACCAAAATCTAAATTGAGTAATTAGAAGAAAAAAAATCAAAATTCTAAAAGTATAAATCTTGAAACCTAAAATCTATGATTGAAACAAAATTGTGATCTCAAAAGTAAATTGTAATATTACAAACTCAAAATTTAGGACAGTATGACTCATCAACTCCCTCTTTTCCTCTTCTATTTTGACTTTTCATATTCATCGAATAGTTCAATCTTCCTCTTCATATCTACTTTTCACCATTCTATGTTATAACTCAACTTCAATAGTAATTTATACATTATCAGGTAATTTCATCTCTTTATCTCGATTTTCACTTTCATCGAACAATTACATCTTTCCCTCTTAATCTACACTTATAAAAACTAAATCTTACAACACCACACTTCAAACACAAACTTAAATATATCAACCACCCACTTATCCAACTTCACTAATAACCAAAACACTTGGTTTAAAGAGAGAAAAACGTAGCATTTTGAAATTCAAAAACCAATATTTAGTGGACACGTTTTAAGCATGAATCGGAGGCTCATCATCTCTTTCTCTGCAAACGTACCATTCCCCCTTGAACTTGTCTCCCACCAATCAATTTATTTCCTTTCTTTTCTCTGTCTTTTTCCTTTTTTTTATGATCCCTTAACGTCAAAGCTTTGAAGGATTTCATTTCTTTCTAAAATTTATTTTTCATAAAATTCATTTTACCTTTTGTAATATTTCAAAAAGCAAAAAAAAAAAAAAAAAAAAAGCAAAACCTTTTTTTTAAAGAAAAAAGTTCAACACTTGCATTACTTAACTTATATATTTAAATCTATATGTTTTATTAATCTAACCTCAACTTCTCCAATAAACAAATTATGTCACATACGATATATATCTTCATTGTTTACTTGACTTGTCGTCAAATAATTTTGCTTTTATTATTTTTCATATTATCGTACTAGTGAAAATTTCCACAATTTTTATATGTATATATAATTGATACCATTGTAAATCTCATATCTAAAAGAGTATTATTCAATGCAATTACAAAAATTGAAGGTTTAACATAAACCATTACTAGTCCAAGATTTTAATAAGAAAACAAAAACAAGGTTGTTACATAAAATAAAAACTAATTAAGACATTTAATTGGAATATATTTTAAACATTTTACTGGTAAGTTAATCAAATATTTGACATTAAATTTTCATTAAAATTGTTATGACTTTTTTTTTTTTGGGTCAAATTTATGGAGAGTTGAATTTTAAGTATTGTATTAAAAAAGACATGAAAGGTTGATTTGGTTTAAAATTATAAGGAAGGAAACTGATTTTGCGATTGAACAAACCAATTATATTAAAATTGTTTATATATTATAAAGAAAAAGGAGAAGGGAATTGAATATTTGTACTTTGGTTGAATTTGATATATATTTAAATTGGGAATTTTTTTAGAGTGGTTAGGTGCTTTGTCAAATCGGCCGAAGCATAAACCGAACAATGAAAGGAAGTAGACGTAGCTACTGTATTTTATGTTAGGATCATGAGATCTTTTTGAGGTTTATTAGTCAAAGGCAGAAGGTAGTCCAAGTCCTTCCAATATTAAAATAATAATTCTCCTTTGTTGATTGGACAAGAAGTTCCAATCATAAATATAAGAAAAAATAATGTCTTTTCTTCTTCTTTTTCTTTTTCTTGTTCTTCATCAATTAAAAAAAAATCATATGTTTTCTAAATTTTATGAATAATTAGAGTTAAAATATCTTGTTTGTTTACTTATAGGGCCCTTACGCCTTGAAATGTCTAATATTGGTCCTTTATTTTTAGTGAATTTTAAATTCAGTCCCCCTAGTTAAGTAGTTAGATTGTTATTTGCTTTTCTTTTTTCTTTTTATAAAAATTCTTACTATCTATTAACCGTATACTATAAAGTTATATACTAGAAAATGTAAATATGTTTTTAAACTTTGTAGCGGAAAATATAATATAATTGATTTGGTAATGTTAATGTTTTGTAATTATTTTTAATATTTTAATGAATTTCATATGTATTTTTTATTTTTTACATAATTGAATTATATTTAAACTAAAATGTTATATATATATAAAAAAAAAGAATAAATGATTATAAAACAAATTTCAGTTTTTGTTATTGTTATTGTTTTTTTTTTTTTCCGGAAGAGGAAAGGAGAATAGTTAAAAGATGAATTAAGAAGTGGAACCTTAACCGAACTATACTTTCACACTTTTTGATTACCATATTTAAAAAAAAAAAAAAAAGTAATCTTTTTGTTCCCTAAGAAATAAGCTCACACAAAAGTGGCGGTGAGACACGTTGGGTATAAAACAAACCAATGGCGTCACAAATTCCCTTATAATTTCAACAAACCAATCAAAACTCACTTTGAAGTTCGAGCTCCGAATTTGACGGCCGGCCATGCCGAATTCAAAGATTTCAATAATCCCTCTCCTCTTTTTCTTCTTCCTATTAGCCAATTCCGCTCCAGTTACACAACTCCCTGGTTTCTCCGGTCCTCTCCCTTCCAAGCACTACTCTGGGTGCGGGTTTTCAATTTCTAGTTATTTTTTCATGATTTTACTCTGTTTGTATAGACCTTTAGTCTCGAATTTCAATGTTATCGATTTCGATTTTAAAGGTATGTGGAAATCAATGAGAAGCACGGGAGGAATCTGTTCTATTACTTCGTTGAATCGGAGAGAAATCCGGTTGAAGATCCGGTGGTTCTTTGGCTTAATGGCGGCCCTGGATGCTCCAGTTTCGATGGATTCGTTTATGAACATGGTACACCTCTTCTTCTTCTTCTTCTTCTTCATCCATCTTCGCTTTTGAACGATCTCGATCTCGATCTCGAACTTTTGTTTTTGTTCGATGCATTTAAATCTGCGATTGTTTATGTTTCTTTAGTTTCATTCATCTTTCTTTTTCTTGATTTATTTTTAACGTGTGGACAAGATATTAGTTCTTGTTTGAAAATTTCGAAATATCCCACTAAAAGAAAATATATAAATTATTACATTTATTATTATTTTTTCAAGTTGGAGTAAGAGATTTGAATTCAGAAGACAATTTTAGTTTTTTAGTTCTTTTATTTGGTTCTGCCTTTAAATTTTTTTTAATGAAAACACAATCTTGATTTATTTGGGTTACTCGGGTTTTTTATTTGAATATTTTTGTCAATTTATTCTATTTTTTATTTAATTTATTAGTTCTTTTTCTGTTAATAACTAACACTAGTGGGTCACTTATTTTCAATAAAGTAATTTTTTATTTCTAATTTTAATTAAAAATTAAAAAAAAATATACTTTTTCTTATTTTTCATATTGTCGTAATTACTATTACCCCTATTCATAATTTAATACATTATTAAATAACATATTAAACAAACTTACTACATGGATTGAAATTGAACAGACTAAAATATATTTAAAAAAATTCTATTATTCATGAACATTTTTACTATAAACTTAGATACATATTCGTATTGTGTATTTTTTTCCTTGAAAGATGTTATTATTTAACCAATTTAAATAAAAAAGAATTAATTAGAAATGATTAAATTGAAGATCAAACTAAAATTTAATATTTAAAAGTATAAACTTTAAAACTGGATAGCAAAATGGTATTTAAACCATACAAGAATTTTTGTTGATAAATTTTAATAATATTTTGTTGGAAGGTCCTTATTATTTACTTTATTCCTTTTGGAAGGGGCTAAATGGTTAATGTCAACATTAAATGTAAAAGTGAAAATCCGAAAAGTATTATAAGATAAAATTCAAAATAAATTAAATCACAAATCCTCTGCTTCTTACTCTAATCAACATTAGCTTCAAGTAATTTAAAGATGATTTAAGTTAAAAAGATTATCTTAGACTACGATAATCATTTATTGTTTGAATAATATTATTTAAAATTTCACAATTAACTGTAATAAATATTATTTTAAAACTTTCTATTTACTATAGTAATTATACTATGTTACATTTATTATTTGTTAAATTTTTTATTATTTTTTTTTAAACTAAAATAGTATACACTCAAATAATAATATGACCAAAACTAAAATAATATAAATTAACCACAAACTATTGTAAACCAATTATAATTCACTTCTTATCTCAAACGAGTCAAGGAGGTTGGATTTCTTTATCCACGTGTTGAAAAAGAAAAACAAGAAAAAAAATCAATTAAAATTTTCAGAAAAAATTCAGATATTATGATTTTGACCAAAAGTATTGAAGTTAAAAAAATTTCTCACCGGGTAGTTTTCACCGATTCTTGATTAAAATTGGTTTATCTCATTAAAATTTCATCAAGTCTATAATCGGAAATGTATTTAAATTACTTTTCATAAAGTTTACTTACGATTATAAATTTGGACTCACGGTTATCATTACTGTTGGATATATAATTTGTCTTATTTATTATTTTTTTATTCTAGCGGTAACAAGTAATTATGGGTTTTACATAAATTTGAAACACAACCAAAATGAGCACTGATATCTCAATCAGATTATGTTGTTTGATTATAGAATTACAATCGATTTATTACTTTTACGAGTAAAAAGATGGTTAGACCTCTATTAATTGTATGGTCATTTTTAAGCAACAGTTTCTCTGTGATGTTTATTTTGTGAAGGGCCATTCAACTTTGAAGCAGCAAGCACCCCGGGCGGCCTTCCAACGCTTCATCGTAATCCATACAGCTGGTCGAAGGTATGATGAACAGTTTTTCTTTTTAATATTATTTTTTTTTTTTGTAAAAATTAAATAAAAATTGGAATTGTTTGTTTTTCTGTTACAGGTCTCCAACATCATATATTTGGATTCGCCTGCTGGAGTTGGGTTATCTTATTCAAAAAACAAATCTGATTATACTACCGGTGATGTGCAAACTGCTCTTGATTCACATAAATTTCTCCTTGAGGTAATTGGTTTTGTTAGTTGTTTTGAATCCGTTTATGATTTAGTTTTACGACTGTTGAAGCAAAATTTACTGATGTGCTTTGCTTTCTTCATTCATAATGGGCAGTGGTTCAAGCTGTTCCCTCAGTTCCTGCCTAACCCATTTTTCATTGCTGGAGAGTCATATGCAGGAGTATATGTGCCAACTCTTGCCACCCAAGTTGTTAAAGGTATTTCTTTGGTTGGTTTTACATACTTTCTTCTTCAAAATTAACTTGTGAGTCTCTTATTTTACAGGATTAGAGACTGGTGTAAAGCCCATTCTGAACTTCAAGGTTCATTTCTAAACTTGTCCAATCCTATCTATTTGCCCTTTGAATCTTGACCACTATTTCTTATTTTTGAACAATACAGGATCTAACAAAAAAATATAGACTATATTTCTTATTTTTGTTATGTTTAAGCTACTTGAACTGGATTATTGTTTTCAAGAACAAGTGTGCCAAACCTTTTCTCCTACCTCATATTTAACATGTTTAAGATATGATAGGAAAATGGATGGTGAACCAAATATGATAGGAAAATGAATGATGAACCAAACATATCCTTACGGTTTTTGTTCAATTAGCATCTTTGTTCATATGTTCTGAGCTAACTTAGCCTCCATGGTTTAAAAAGTTCCATTATGGTTTTGGTTTAAATTTCTGAAGCGTTCTTGTTGTTATCGTCGTAGTTTTCTTTATATGACACTTTTTTCCTTAGACTTGGGAGAGAAATGATGAGATACATTTAGTATAAGATATGTGTGGAGATTAAAAGAGCCGAACTAACTTTAAGAAGATCAAGCGGGAAAGTTTATCCACGACTAATTTTTATGAAGCCTACTCTCTGTTTGTTTCAAGTTCAGAATCCTATATTGTTCGATCACAACGCCTACTCATCATACCTCTCCGTCATGACTAGAGAACATTTCTTGTAAGAAAACTATCAAGATTTGGTAAAAATAGTGATATTTTAGGAAATTAATCAAACTACTTAAATTCAAATGACGTGACATTGTAGGGACTATACCAATAACTTAACCTATATTCTCTTTTATTGCATCTGAAAGTCACTTTTGGCTTTTTCAGGGTTACTTGGTTGGAAATGGAGTTGCAGATGATGTGTTTGATGGAAATGCCCTTGTTCCATTTGCCCATGGGATGGGCCTGATCTCTGATGAGCTGTTTCAGGTGAGTTGATTACTTAGTTTGAATTGTAGTTCATTCTTCGAATGGAATTACATCTTCAGACCAGTTATAAGTAAGTAACAAAATAATGTTTTCTTGAGGTTGATCAACTCTCTGATACAATTTGGAACAGAGAAATATTGAGGACTCATTCATTGTCTATTTTTAAAATATCACTTTGTTTTTTGTTCTTTTTTAATTGCGAAACGAAATAGGATTTTGTTCAACTTTAATACTAATTTGTTTTATACATTTCCTGTAATTTTAAGATGTCTGTAAATCTTTGCCAAATTTTCTAGAAGGTTTCCACAAACTAGAAAAATATATATATATTAGCAAACCATGCCCAGGAGAAAAGAACTATTTGAAAAAGGGGAGCTCTTGGGGCGCTTCCGTATGTTGCTCCTGAGAAGAAAGAAAACCTTGTTTAGGTTTCCCTTCAAAGCAAACTTCGAGAAACAAGGATTAAATAATGAGGTGTTTAACCTAAAACTAGAACCTAGGACATTGGATAGTATTTTAAAACATTCCGAGGCCTTATCATCTGAGTCGCTATTCGAGACTATAATTGATGATCCTCTGCTTATTCAATGTTGGTCATGCACCATGCTTGCAATCATATGTGATTTGACTTTCCAAACTTGACCCATATTCAGGCAGTTGAAGAAACATGCAAAGGAAACTACTATGAACCCAGTGATAATGCCTGTAAGGACAAGCTTGACAGAGTTGATGAGGTGATGAAGGCTGTTCTTGAAACTTAATTCATTTGTTAGAGTAAGCGAATTGGATGGTGATATTAAACTCACCTAAGAATTTGCCATTTATCTCAGTTGGTTGATGACCTAAACATATACAACATTTTGGAACCTTGCTACCATGCCCCGGAGAAGATAAGGAGTGTAAATATCGAGTTGCCAAGCAGCTTCCGATTGCTCGGTGAGACCAAGAGGCCACTTGCTGTGAGGAAAAGGATGTTTGGTCGAGCCTGGCCACTTAGAGCTCCTGTGAGAGCAGGCATTGTTCCAAGTTGGTCAAAACTTCTTGATAACCTCGAAGTTCCATGCACTGTAAGTTCAGTTCCTTGGTTTTTTTGGATTTTGATGGTACCTTGATCATGTTTCGACTCTTTATTCCTATAGTTTATGGTTTCTGTGCTTTGATTTGTAGACGATGGACATGAGAAGCCTTTGTTTTATTTGTTTAGTTTTTCACTTTTTTTAGACCTTCGTTTTAAATCTCAATAAAAATTTTAATTGAAAAGTTCAATTTTTAAAACTATTTGACTTTTTTTAAAAAAAAAAAAATAATAATGTAGCTATGATTGTAAATAACATTTTTGAAAGTAGATTAAAGGTGAGTGGATAAATAAGCATAATTTTATAAAACAAGAAACGTTATCAAGTGGCGCTAAATTTTCTACCTAAATGCTGTGAATTCAAGTTCAAATTGTCAACTTTCAAAATGGGAGGTCATTATCAAATATCACCCTAAGTGTCATCCTTTTCCGAGGCATATTGCCATTATTGCTTCTTACAGATTCTTCTAATCGTATAAAATGGTCAAACTGGGAGAAAATATTCCTCAGAATTCAACTACAATACTTTTTTACTGCATATAGGCTGCCAACTGCATAATGAGAAATGGTCAAAAACCATTCTTTGGGTGGCATTTGTTTGTGCCTGTCAAAATATCTTTCACTTTTCAATTTATTTTTGGTATTTCCATTACATTCATAGTTTGAGGCAGTGTTTGCTGGCTCAAATCATTAACCTCCAAATGCACCAATTAAATTTTTTGTTAGACGGTAAATTTATTACACTTGATGCCACCTAATATTGATGTCTTGTCTAAAGAACGATGAAGTTGCAACGGCATGGTTGAACAATGAAGCAGTGAGGAAAGCAATCCATGCTGACACAGTAAGTTTATCAGCACGCACAATATTTAGAAGCCGCCCCTTAATTCATATTCCGTAATTTGTGATGTTTATCCAATGGCAACAGAGTTTGGTGGGTACCTGGGATCTGTGCACTGATAAACTTGAATTTGACCATGATGCTGGGAGCATGATCCCATTCCACAGAAACCTTACCTTGAAAGGATATCGAGCTCTTATTTTCAGGTACCATTACGTACTTCATTTTATTGTTGGAAACATCAGGAGCATTCATTGTTAGGGTATTAATTTTGCGTTGTGCTGTTAACATTTTCATCAATATTTCTATATGTTCATAGGTTTGTCTTTGATGGAAAGGAGTAGATCGATATTGCCATTATATTGCAAATTTTATGCAAATATTAGACGAAATATGAAATTTATCAACAACTTATTCTTAGCTTGAACATAATATCAATAACAAAAATATTTAACTTATTTAAAAAGATGATAACTTTCTGTTAATTCTAATTAAGACTTTGACATTAGAATTCAAAACATTGCTTATTGTACATGATGTAACTACAAATTGCACAGAATAGTATAGTCAATAACAGAGCACTCTTAGTCTGAGGAGGAGAGGCAATCAAATGAAACCGGAATGTTTCCAACTATAAAACATATACAATTTTTTTCTCTGCCCCTGAAGTGATTTGTAGTGGTTTAGATCTTCTGAAACTGACTTCCATTATCATTTTTCTGGTAGTGGCGATCATGATATGTGTGTTCCATTCACTGGGAGCGAAGCATGGGTTCGATCACTTGGATACAAGGTCAACGACCCATGGAGGCCATGGATGTCGAACGAACAAGTTGCCGGGTACTATTGTCATTTCATTACCTTGTTTTTTGGTTTTTGCATCTTCATACTTCATCTTGTTGTTGACTGTCGAGTATGTTCACGTTTGTTAAACTAGATATACAAAATATGATAAGCATGTAAAAAGTTATGTACAATTGTGACTTTAATTTGTTAAAAGTAAAATGTCAATGGGAGAAATTAATGAGAGAACTAGTTTAGAAAGTGTACAGTGTCTTTTTAACAATATCTAGGATGAAAAAATTGGATCTTACAGATCAGTTGGTAATACAAATTTTATGCAACTATGCTTAGTTAGAAAAGTTAGTGTGAATAAATTTATGTAAGGTGTGTTATGCTAAGAATTATGTGTTTATGATTCAAGCTAATGTAGATATTTGCATTCCATGTAAAAATAATTAATGTTCAAAATACCAAGTGGCAATTTAGCCTCAAGATTAGGTCCGTATAGTTTGATAAAAACTCACATATTGTCCACACGGTTAGAGACTAACTGTGAGAGTTTTATCAAAGGTAGAAATTTAATTCCAATAATAAATCATAAGGATTAAATTCCAATTTTATCCCGGTCATAGGAATCAAATTTACCATTTAGCTAAGATGAACTACTTTTTGAATGACAGGTACTTACGAGGCTATGAAAACAATCTCATGTTTCTTACCATCAAGGCAAGTGATGATGTAACTTATCGTTAAGATAATATTTCTCTTTTTCAAATATTTGACAATAAATATATGGCATTGGTGTAGGGATCTGGACATACCGTACCTGAATATAAACCACGTGAAGCTTTAGATTTTTACCAACGATTTTTAGCTGGAGAATCAATTTGAAAAAGGGTAATGTTTGTTGTAATAGTACTCTACCATGTTAGAACTTGATAAATAAATCACAAGAACACTGTTAGTTCTTGTTGTCTGTCCTTTAGGCTATATGCATTATCCTATGAAACTGTGCCTTTCAAATACTGCCACATCTGTTTTTGGTGAAGGCCAAGGCTTGAAGCTATTTTAGGAGGGGAAGGAGTTTAGGTCAGATGACCATAGGCCTGTAGCAGGTCGGTTTAGTTTGGTTTATGGACAAAACCAGAGTTGAACTGCAAAAATTGAAGTAGGAAACGAACAAATTGAGTTGATCCATTCCTTTTTTTTTCTTTTTTCCTTTGGAAATCCTCTATCGGCTGAATCGGTTTGGTGCCATGTGGTTGGCTCGTCTCGCTTGCATATTTGTGTGTGTTTTTTAAACAACGATACAACACCCAGCGGACAACCACCACCATTCATTCACCAACATATATCGAACTCACTACTCAAGACCCCAATTAAAATTACTCAAATTCTTAAAATCGGTTTCATGTTCACTATTCTTTTTCTCATCGTTCGACCTTCCGCCACCATATGGTCGGTTAACCAAGTTTTGTGGTTTAGTTGGTTCAACAGCTTGATACAAAATCTAGGAGACAACTCAAGATAGATGCGGAGATAAGAGTCGAACTCGAGATTTGAATAGGAATCCTTCATCCAAGATGGTGAGAGTATTCTCATCTCGTCCAATATAAATCTTAGTTATAGCTTGCATTGTAGATGACCTAACTTTTCTTAAAATAATGATAATCATAAATACACAGTTGCCGCTCTACATGTTGAACTAAAAAATCTTATCTTCTCGCATTACCAACGCCATCTTTCAACCTAAATATATCAAATCCTTCTAATGCAAAAACTATTAACAAGTTCATAAATAAAAATGACACATTAAAATAAAAGATATATAAATATACACAAACTTCGATGAGGTTTCAAAAAAGTTTAATCCTTGTATGGTACAATTAGAATTTGAAAGTTTGTGTTTGTTTAATCCTCTTGTACTCATCAATTTGCTGAGCACAAATATGAATATTATAATTTGATTTAGATTTAAAGCTGAAATTTATATTTTATAGGCCTATTTTAAAATTATAAATGTGTTCCAGACCAATCATGAAACTTATCAATAACTTAGAAGTTTAATCATATAATTTTGGCTTAAAATTCTCTTTAATTCAAACTACACAAACAAGAGTATCAATTGGTTTTTTTATCTTTTTGAGAAAACAGTAACAATCATAACACCAAATTTATAAAATACCACTCTCCATTCCAAATTTCACTCTAGGAATATTATAATGAAAAATTTAAAAATAACTAAGAACATAATTAAATTAAAACAAGAAAAATAAAATCAAGACTTGATACATTAAGAATGAAATAATTTGAAAAATAAAATCAAGACTTGATACATTAAGAATGAAATAATTTGAAAAATAAAATCAAGACTTGATACATTAAGAATGAAATAATTTGAAAAATAAAATCAAGACTTGATACATTAAGAATGAAATAATTTGAAAAATTATTCAACATTAATAACATCAATCACTTTCTTTTCTTCAAAGCTTAGGGTATTTAAATAAACATTTTCTTAAAAAGAAAAAAAAAGATATTATATGAATAATTTGTGCCCTGGATCGTGATTTCCTCACTAACTATATTTAAATCACTTTGATTTAAAGATGGCTATTTCTAAATTCAACACTCCAGTTCCATGGGGACAATTTACAAAAGAAGTACCCTTAAATAGAAATAATTGATCTTCCAACTAATACCATGAAGTTCCCCCATCTAAATCCCAAATACTTAAGTTCCAAAGTTCTTCAACTCACCTCAGATATCACAACCAGTATAACACTAATTAAGACTTCAAAACATAACTTCAAGGTGTATACATATGTCAAATGTTCAATTACAAAATCATAAACATACTCAGACAACATATCTGTAAGTTACATATCTTCCTGCAGTTTCACTTGGTCTGATGATCTTCACAACTTGGCCACGCTTTAGCCCATAATATCGTGCAACTGGGTCCGTCACTTGTATGCGTGGTAGCTAACACCAAATATGCAAAATCATCTAAGTATCTCTTTCATATTGCAACAGAAATGCAAACACATATAGACACTAACGTAGACAAGAGGAGACTGGCCTGACATATGCCTCTAGATTGCATTGTGATTAGTGAAGTAATAATATGATGATATCTAATGATTCATGCCCCTTTCATTGTTAACCAAGATCCCAATGTGTGACAAAGGAAAATCATCCTAGGGACTGGCTTTGTTGAGGTCATGAAAGTCAACGCACATGACTCTACCATCATTTTACAGAACAACATATATATGTGTATATATATGTTATATTTTCGTAAGAAATATCCAACATAGATCTTAAGATAAGTTCACATAAATGTTATATTTTCTTAAGAATTAATGCCAACCTGTGTTTCTTTCACGGTATATCTCTCAAGTAGTGTCTTTTTCTCTTCATTGGTAAGTAACTGGTGCTCAGGAACAAGGACGTGATCTTTGATATTAACTAGCAATTCTGCTTCCTGCATCAACAGATGAAGATAAGAAAAAGAATAAAAATTAAATATTTCAAGTGAACTAAGAAAAGAGCAAGAATATTATAGAAACCAAGCCCTACCTTAACCCTTTAATTGTTCTTCAACCAGAGAATCCAAGAAACCCCCCGTATTTTTCATTCTCATTTAGTCATTTTGCATAACAAGGAATAACCAAACTAAGCATAAGATGATTTCCAGTTTCCAGAGTAAGAAGGTTTCCTTTGATTCTCCTCAAATTAGTGGTGCACGAAAAAAATCTAATTTACTTCTCTAACTTGTGGTTCGGTTTTTCTCAAACTTAAATCATAAAAATACTCCACAAAATATTTTCACCTGGAAAACTTCCAAGTGGAATGATTTGGAAGTTGCTTCACTCATACAGGCACGGGCAAAAGGGGTCAAATTCTGCTGAACGACCAATATTGCTCTAAAAACATTCTCTGATTTCATTCGGGTGGTATATGTTTTCAACGGCTTGATGCCAACCTTTGCCTCTTCTGGAAAAAAAACATATATCTATACAGGAAAAATCAATATCACTACAAGAGGATGTAAACAAATAAGAGAATCATTGAGAAACTTGTAGTTCTTGTAACTTTAACTTTAATAACTATGAGAAATACTATTTAAAATATTCCCCTTTCTGAGACAATACCTGATCACTGCTATCATTTCTCTTGGATTTATTAATAACAATGTCTTCTCTTTTCATGTTTTCACCATATTTTTGCTTAAATTGCTCCCTTGTCATGTCAATCTCAAAGTCTCCAACAAAATAGCCTCGGTCTCTTAGCATTTGAAACACGGTTTTTCGAATTCTGAAAAGCCTGGTGATTTCCTCTTCTGATAGCACCATCTTGTTCCAGGCTAATTCATTGTCAAACAATTCAATTCTCATTCACTAAATAGGTACACAAGGAATATATAATGCACATTGTAAATGAATAAGAGTAAGTTAATGTAACATCAATCTGAATAGCTATATTACATACAGGAAATCTCAAAACCAATATAAGACACAACATACAGAACACACCACAGATATAATAAAACAATCATTTTCAGAAATTCAAAACAAGTTGGAGTCGCTAACATGATGGACACAACAGCAATATATACTATGAATATGGAGACACCAATTTAAAGAAAAAAAATAAAATCCTGCTGGAAAAGCACAGACCTGCAAGGCTGCAACAACAGTTTTCAAACATGTGTACATAACATATAAATATCCTTCTTTTACTATTGTTATCGTTTTAAACAACTATAGGTGTTTGGATCAACGAATGTACACTTCAACCTGCCATACAAGTCAACAGCTTGGCCATGGTGATTTTGCATAAAACAAAAGTAAAAGAAATTTTAATATCCTTAGTTGACCTTCCTGATTTGAACTTTATCCTTCTTTTTCTATGTTCATGAGTGTTCAGGTCAAGTCGTGCACACTTAGACTATTCTAATAGGTAAGCATCCTGACCCTGTTAGATTTGGTTGTCAAGAACACTCATTAAATCTCGGGGTGGGTGACTATTATGGCTTGAACTCTAGCAATACACTTCTATAGGAATAAGTAAACAAGAAAACGATCTCATTAATAAGAGGGAGATACATAAAAAGGGAAATGAGATAACCCCTACAAGCCACCCTACAAGCCAAGGGGGGATACAAAAAGAACTCCTAATTGACAAAAAAATTGAGATAAACCATAATTAGAAAAGCTAAAGATTGTAACTACCAACCAACACCAAGTAGACAACCATCTTTTTCCCAGTATACAACAAGAGTACAGCCATTTCCTAGAAAAGTCCTATTTCTTTTGCACAAAATTCTCTACAGAAGAGCCACCGTCTAATTATACCACGAAATTCTTAGAGGGTTCCATAAATCAGCTGATAGAAAGCATCTGTCTGAAGTAAGAACAAATCTTGGAGACACCCAGATTAAGTAAAATATTTAAGAGCGATTGAATCAAAATGAAGCAGCAAACGTAAATTTCATTCATCTATGAAATCTGTTTCTTATCAAAGATAAATAAATAAATGAAGCAGCAAACAGTCATAGGAAAAAAAAGTGCAGCCTTTCTTCCAAGTCCTTTCTACACAAAACACACTAGCTGGGAATCAACGGAACAGAGGTCATTCGTTTATGCAGTCTCCAACATGCCTTCGCCTACCTCTAGGCCCTTTACTAAAATAAAAAGGTATTCTTTTAATCACTTAACCAACATTTTTGACACATAAACTATTTTCACCAAAGAAAACATAACTTCCACAGTGTCGACGGTCACCTATTTGGGATTAAATATCAGACAGGTTTCCTTGACACCAAAAGTTCTCCCGGGTGAAATTGGTTGAGCTAGATATAAGCTGGTCCAGAAACTTACATATAATTTTTTTCTTTTTTTAAAAAAGGAAATTTTCATTTGTGGAGATGAAGGCCTTGAGGATTATGGAAGTATAAAACTTCTAGCTATACCACTACCACCACCTGAGTAATTGGTAGAAAGTAAATGGTAAATTGTAATTAACTAAAAAAAAGTTCAAAAGCACCGATTGGTTCATTATTTGACGATGGGCATTGCTCCTTTCTTTCATTAGACAAGTTCAAAATGGAGTTTCTCGAAGTATAGAGAGAAAAAAAAAAAAAAAAAAAAAAAAAAAAAAAAAAAAAAAGACATAGATGAGGATTGAGAGAATCACCAGTAACAACAAGAAATCAGTGAAACCCACTCAGTAGAACACGGCGGCAGCACTGAGCTGTTAGGAGCCGGCGTGAAGAAGAAGATGGCGGAACGAGAAATTAGGGCTTAGTCTGATTTTATTAGACATTGTTGGCGATGGCGGCGGATAAGAGAAAACATGAAATCCATTTAAATTTGGTCTTTTAATTAAATTGGTTAAAATATCCTTTTAGTCGTTTTTTCAATTTTACTTCTTACATTTCTCAATCCCCTAATTTTCGTATTGTGTTTTTGATAAATTTCAAATTTTAAAATTATTTTCGAACATCAGTTTATTGTTATTTTTTAGAAATTCTTTTTATTGTATATTCACTATAAATTTTGTAAAAGTATTTATATATGAAATTCTAATTTTAATTCCGATGGAAAGTACACTAACTAAAATTCGGATTATTTTAGAAAATATAGTGATTTTTAAAATTATTGATAAAAATAGGGTGAGTTGAAAATAAATTATAAAAGTAGTGCGGTAAGGCAAACTATTGTAAAAAATATAGTAAAATTTGAATTTTCGAAGTACACAACTTCAATATAAATCGTGTACCCGGTACACGACTTCTACGTCAGCTTGGACTTTTTGACCGTCCAACGTGGACGGATGGTAAAGAAGTTGTGTACCGGTACATGACTTCTTTACCGGTTTTAATTTTTTTTTTTTTATTATTATTATTATTATTATTATTATTATTATTATTATTATTTTGTTGTTGTTTATCTCATTCTATAATGAGAAGTTTATATATGAAATTTACATGCAAATTGCATGCAAATTATTTCATATAATCTCAACACCTAATTAATCAATTAATTCTTTAATGGAATTAGTGACTTCTAATTCACAATAGGCTGCCACATTACCCACTAATTTTTAGTTAATTAAGTAATTAGTCAAAAGGGCATTTTGGTCATTTAACCAATTAAGTCAAAGTCAAACTTTGACTTTTCTTAGTCAAAAGTCAACTTTTTGACTTTTTGCTATTTTACCATTTTTGACTAATTTTAACCTCCTGAGTATGAATCCGTATTCATTTTTTCTAAAATTCAAATCATATTTGAATATAAATCCGGTCAAAGTTCAAAGTTAAAAATCAACATGTTGACTTTTACAACTTTGACCGTTTCAAAACTTTTCAAGCTTTTAAATATGAATCTATATTCATATTTATTTAAATCATATTTAAACACAAAGCTTAAAGTTTATATCTACCAACTTATATCTTATATATTTGTCGATTTCTCTTTCTTTTCTTAATTCAAACAATTCGAGTTACTTCAACATATTGTTCTTAGTTGGATCCATATGAGCTAGTAGGGGAACCTAATGGACCTATAGATCATGGGCTCCAACGATTCGAGATTAATTGGCTAAACTCTTTTAGACCAAACTTAATCAACATTCGTTAACTAAAGAGTCGTTCCACTAAAGACTCTTAGTTGCATGCCCCTCACTATAGATATATTTTTGTCCACCTGATATAACCATGATGAGTAAGTTGATCCTTCACAAGTTGTTCGTAATCTTGGATGGGTCAAAATACTGTTTTACCTCCGAGATTACATCTTGCTTCTTAAGACCCACTGATCCACTATTGAACAATTGGTTTAAGGTCCAACTTATAAACCTGAATCCTTCTTGGGCCAATGAGAAGGTAGGGCCCCTTGCTCAAGACTTGGATTTAGTCCTTAAGAGAACAACCTATCTACTATCCCAGAAGTGGGTAGGAGCGAATTCTGTCTTGCACCCTATGTCCTTAGCTATCCACTCGGTCTTATCCCTGAAATGGGAGGCTTATTGGACCAGTGATGATGAGCTGCCCTCACCTATGCAGATCTAAGGATACTACCAAATGAACAGAAGTTCATAGTTAGCTCATAATTAAGATCAAGTTACCTAGGTCATCATAATTGAAATAGTCAGTTTATAGTTTACGGTGTTATAACTAAAAGTGACTTATTTCGTGGTTCCAGTCTTATGTAAACTATTTACATACGACGCCCCCACTCCCATGTCTCTACATGAACGATTCAGGATTATATCATTTGTACTAACTACGGAGCGGGCTGCATCCATAGTGTTTTTCCATAAAGAGGCGTCCAACCTTATTCATACACTATAGACTATTTGGGCTATTAACTCGAAGTTAATCCATGTTTATGTCTCTACATAAAGTTCAAGTGTATTTGACAAACTCAATAAAATAGCCTCGGGACCTTAATTTATTGATTTTAAGATTATAGCATTCAATAATAAATTTTATTGAATCAAATAACAAAGTACGAGTTTTAGGACACAATTCCAACACAATTATCCTCATCACCCTCTATGACATCATCGCCTTGTCGTCGTCGTCTACGTCGCATGCGTCTACGATCTGTGTCGACAACAGTAAGTCATCGAGTCTGCTAAATAATGTGTTCTACGTGTTCTTTGGTTCTTTCACATATGTGCCCTAAAGCTTCTATATCGTGTTCCACGGAGAAAGTTTGTACTTCGTCAACAAAATCATACTGAAAGATTGCAAGTAATACAAACCATATTGTTTTATTATGATTAAATGTATAAAACAAAGCATATTAAATCCTTACCATACAATGATAAAAAGCGCCCTCTTGGGTGATGAAGCGTCTGGTAATCGACTTGTACCAAACAAAATAGTTCTCTGATACCGTCGGTTGACTTGTGGTGGGTGCTTCAACCCGAAAATCATATCGCAAATTCCACACCCTGATATGTTTCGCATGAATCCGATGCCAATCTTGATCATGTTTACCCCTTAAATCTATTTGGTGCAACCTCTAATCTGTGTAGCTAATCGCTAGTGACATTTGCAACATATTAAATTGTCGCAACACGCGATCTGGTTGATGTTTTTTGACCAGATGGAAACAAATCAATGGACCCACGTAAGTCCAAACCGCTTGACCACTATGACATCTAACAGGAAGCGATGCCATAATGTGGAAGGAAGCGAAGCCATAATGTGGAACGTGTATGGTGTCCAATTAATCTATTGAAAAAACAAACGACAGTATCCAACAAAAAATAAAATTATAGAACATTTGTATTATATTTTACTACCTGAGACCGACTCAGCTGATCAAATGTCCATCGATATATGAGCAATATATTCCCTGACTGTTCAGATGCAGCTTGAACGCTGCTCCATCTAATTTATGAAATAAACTATTAATAAATTATAGATAGTGCAAATTCTATTAAGAAAAACAACATATATATTAAATAGTACCTGAAACTCAAATGTCAACCATTTGAATGTTGTAGCGTTCTCTATGGAGCTACAATAGAGAATCTGTCGTATGCCCAAGCTTGTAGCAACATTAATGGGCCAGCGATCTCTAAGGACTATGCATTACTCGCTCGATAGAGTTCCCTATATAACCATGCGAGGGTCGCAGCGCCCCACGCATACGTACCAGCCTGGTCGAAATCGAATAAGAATTGAAGAAACATATAGTGGACTAGGGTGTTTGACTTATCAGCAAAAAGAAAGCCCCCAATCAAACTTATTGGGTCGTTAACTTCAATGATGACATTGTTTTATTTGTCGTTATTTTGTTATATGTGTAATTATCAATTTGTTTCCATCTTATGACGACGTTGTTTTATTTGTTGTCTCAGTCAAAATAATTGCACCTTTGGCTTTGTTTTCTATCCATATATAGTGGACGTTATTAAAAGAATCTTCTACTTTGTTTAATGATTATTAGTTAAACTTTGAGTGTTTTTTTCTGTGTTTTGTTTGATGATTATTAGGATGACTTCATTCTCTATAGACGAGACTTCAAAACAGAGTTGTTCTAGTCAGTGTTAGAAAAAAGAAAACCGGTTAAACCACCATCATCAATATGGGAACATTTTATAAAAGTAGAAGAATGTGATCCTAAATATCCTAGGGCTACTTGTAAACATTGTGGGGCTTCCTATGTTTGTGATTCCAAAAGAAATGGTACCACTAATTTAAAAAGATATTTAGAGAAATGTAAGATGTATGTAAATCCATTGGAAGATAATGTTGAAGGAGAGAGAGATTCTGAAAGTAGTTTGATAGCTACATCCTTCACTCAAGAAAATTGTAGAACAATGCTTGCTAGGATGGTTATCTTGAATGAATTGCCATTTAAGTTTGTAGAAAGTGAAGGGTTTCACCAATTTTGTCGGGCATTAAATCCAAAGTTTGTGATTCCATCAAGAGTAACTGTTGCAAAGGATTGTTTTCAAATGTATATGAGAGAAAAAAAAAGTTAAAAAATGCATTAACTCGAAGTGGCCAAAGAGTTTGTTTAACAACGGATACATGGACTTCTATGCAAAATATTAATTATATGGTTATAACGGCTCATTTCATTGATGATGATTGGAACTTGCACAAAAGAATTTTGAACTTTTGTCAAATAGCTAATCATAAAGGAGATACAATAGGTAGGGCCATTGAAAAGTGCTTAGAAGGTTGGGGTATTAATAGGCTCTTTACTGTAACAGTTGATAATGCGAGTTCAAATGAGGTAGCCATTGCCTACTTGGTTAAAAAGTTTAAAGGTAGAAATGGGTTGGTGTTGGATGGTGAATTTATTCACATTAGATGTTGTGCCCATATATTTAAAGATTTTGCTAAAGAAGATAAGATGTCAACAAAAAATTGTCTTGCGATAGATGTTCCAACCCAATGGAATTTTACTTTCACTATGTTAGATGGAGCAATTAAGTGTCAAAAGACGTTTGAAAGATTAGAGGAGCATGGCCCTAGTTATTTGTCAAAGGATGATATTCCTACTGCTGAAGATTGGGATAATGCAAAAGTATTTGTAAAGTTCCTAAAGACTTTTTCAACGGTAACAATGAAGTTTTCTGCATCTATGTCTGTGACTTCAAACATATTTTTTCATGAACTTTGTTTGATCCAAGAAATAATTCGTGAATATTCATCATATGAAAATGCATTATTGAGTCAAATGACATTAAGCATGCAGACAAAATCAACAAGTATTAGGGTATAACTACAAGTGAGAAGACCAATTTATTATTGTATGTTTATGTAGTTCTTGACCCTAGGTATAAGCTAGCTTATGTGAACTATTGTTTTAATGAATTTTTTGAGGAAGATTGTGCAAAGATATGGACGAATAAGGTTGAGAAGCATTTCGTCGATTGTGTGATGATTATTATATAAGAATGTCAAAAGAAAAATATATACAAACACAATCATGTACACCTATCGAAGGACTTGGCTTTCAAAGTCAAAGTGAATTACCTTCTATCTCATCTAGTGGATCTTATAAGGCATGTGCTGCTGTTCATGATAGATTTAAACAAAGTAACAAAACATACCTAGATGATGCTAAAACAGAGGTGGTTCGTTATCTGGATGAGGCTCGTATAGAAGATGAATATTTAGATTTACTAACTTGGTGGAAGGTGAATTCCTCTCGATTTAAGATTATTAGCTAAGTAGCCAGGGACATCTACAATATTTCTATATCAATCGTGCCTTCTAAGTCCCCCTTTAGTACTAGAGGATAGATGTTAGATTCTTTTCGAAGTTCTTTAACTTCTCAAACTGCAGAAGCACTCATTTGTGCTCATAATTTGATTCAGTTTAAACCTTTGGATGACATGACTGAAGAAATTGACGGGGTCGAAGAAATTGATGAAGGTAATATTCTTTTTGAAGTACGTATTTAAAATTTTCAATTATCCCATATAAGCTAACAGTTTGTCATTTTGATCTAGAATTCATAAACATAGGAAAGGAGATGGAAGCCACATTTGAGAATCTGAATAATGACTCTATGGTTTAAATCCCCACTCTTAAATCTTTATTTACATTTTTTTATTTTAAATTGTTAACTTGTTAAATATTGAATCTTGTTTTTTTAGAATTTTGAAGCAAAGTGATGGAAGCACTTTGTGATAGTTCATTCTTCTTATGAGTTGGTTTTGTGAGGTGAGTTTTGTTTGTAGATATGAATTTGTTTGATTTTTGTATTGAATTTTGCGTCGATGCTGTTGTACGTAAAATTGTGTGTGTGTGCACACTTCTTTTTGTTCTTTTTTTCCCTTACTTGATAAAATGGCAGGCTATGTTTCTTTGAAGTTTCTTGTTATAAATACAATCTTCATCCTCACTTTCAGACAGAAATTCGTTTGCTGTTAGTTTCTTTCGTAATAACTTCTTTATTGATCTTAAAGAAGTTATTTTTTGAACAAAACGCAAGGGAAAAAGCTTATATGGTTTTATCGTTCAATAAATGTCCTATTTCTTCTGGTTAATCCATTTCAGTTCTTACATAAGGTCTTTCATCTTTATATTGTACTTGTATTTATGTGCAGAGCTTGATTTTTAAACTTTTGCAGTCTATGCAGGCATTGCAAGTGTTCACCTTTGCAAATCAGGCAGGCCTTGACATGCTTAAGACAACCTTAGTTGCACTTCAAGACATAACTTTGGAAAAGATATTTGATGACCATGGAAAAAAGACTCTCTGCTCAGAATTTCCTCAAATAATGCAACAGATCCACCAATTTTACCATCATTTTTACAATGGCAAATTTATCATATTTCATCAAAGATAACCATATCAATGTTGCCAACAATATATTTGTTTTCTTAGGGATTTGCTTGTCTTCAAGGAGGCATATGCCTTTCGAGCATGGGTCGATCTGTCTCATACGAAAGAGTTGTGGCTTGGAAGGTGCTGAATGAAGAGGAAAATGCACACTGCATCTGTTTTATGTTTGGGAACTAGTCCTTTGTTTGATGCTAAGGTTTCCCAAATGAAGTTGGAAGACTTGTTTAATGTTAGATGTTTTTTATTAGTTATTTTGGTTATGTAAACTTTGGATCAATGACAGATGGATGGACAGACAATGAGTTGGGCTTCTCCTTCAGTACCATCAAATCTTTGTATTTAATGTGCCTAGTTTCCTTAGTTAATTGCAGCACACCGTTTGACAACATCAATCAAATAGACTTACTGGTCATTTACACTAGAAGAGAAAAAAACCGACCCGACCCAATCCATTTCGACCCGACCCGATGTGGGTCGAGTCGGATCGGGCTCTACTGCCAAATTAACCGTACATTTCGGGTCGGATCGATTTTGAAGGAAACTCGACCCGACCTGACCCAATTACACCCCTACTTTAGTCTATTGAGTTTTTTAGAAAATACCAAGACTTTCCAATTTAGATGTTGTGTTTGGAAGAAAGCTTGCAATAGAAGGGTCACCAATTGTAACATGGGAATGTTTGGAAACAAGTGATTGGATGACTCTAAGCATCGACATTTTTGAATCTAAGAATGTAAGTAAACTTAGAGCATGCTTTATATATGTCTATCTAGATAAACAATGAAATATTTTCTATCAATGTCCATCTTGAATAAATGATGATATAAATCTATCACTGTTTATCAATACCTTTGCTACTTTTTCACTAATAATCTAATATCATTTTATTTGTAGTTCTCCATGACACCTCTAGACTCATCAGAAGAAGAGTCTCAAACAATTTTGAGATATTTCAAAAATATTGAGAAGTAGGAAAGAAAAGAAAAGGCAGAGCAACATGAAAAAAAAAATGGAAAAAAAAACAATGAAACAAATAAAATCTTAAATGAAATAGGAAAAATCAGAAAAAATCAAGAAAAAATAGAAAAAAAATATTATTAAGACAAGGAATAAAAGAAATAAAAAGCATGTTGACAATGGTTATGACAAGCTTGAATATTCCACCTCCATCAGCCAAACTTCAATAACAACAGAATGAGAAACAAATTGCATATACAAAAGTCGTGGAGAAAAATAAACCACCTACTTGTAGTCTTGATCTTCTTGATGATGATGGACAAGTTAATACAATGGTGAAGTATGCAACAACACATTGCCCTACGGTTAGTGCCTTATTCATTATGTACTCCTTTGTTTTGTTTAATGTTCCTCAATTTCCAAATAAAACACAATTATGTTGTTTCTTTTTCTTTACAGGAAACTGCCGTTTTGGAAACACAAAGTAGTTTAGAAACAATAGCAACTACAGAATTAGAAACACTCAAAACACAAATATTGTCGCAGGTTTAATTCTTTTCCAAACAATAAATATAACTCGTATAGACAGATATAATTTATTTGTCTGGATGTGTTTTCTTCATGATATCTTTGAACATTCTTACTTTATGTGCTTGCAGATAGATAAAGAAGACGAAAAGAACAACTGGTTTATTCATTTAGGAACACCAAAAACACACGTATTGACTCAGGTTTTAATTTGTTTAATATACAACTGGTTTTGTAATCGTTTAATATATTAAACGATCGTTTACATATTTCACACGACTGTTCGTTTTAGTTTGTAATTCTTTAATTTATATATATTTTAATTTTTGCTACTCAACTGGTTTCATGATCGTATATACATATTTAAACGATCTTTATATTGCACTACTGTCTACATTTTCTTGCACAATCATTTTGACAACACATTCTCTTTTTACATTCAGATAATTGAATTTATAGATGGTGAAAAAGAAGAAGAAGTTGAAAATAAGAGTCAGGAAGACAAAACAAAATGAAGCTAGATTCAATTGGGAAATATTGTAATCGTTGAAGAAAAAAATAGAAAAACAAGGAGAAGAAAATACAAAAGATACAACAAAAGTTTATTGAAGAGGATGCAGTTGATCATAATAACGAAACTGAAACTGAAGTAGAAATTGACACTGATAGCAGTCAAGAGCATGCACCACAAGAAGTTAAAACAAAAGGAAACAAGAGAAATTAAAGAAATGCAAAAGGAAACTAATGTTCGTCAGCAAAAAAAGACAAAAGTCTCAACACAAGAAGAAAGCAGCAAAAGAAATGAAAAAAGAATGTCAACTCAAGAATACATTGATATTGTTCCTCCTTCAACCTACAAATTTCTCAATATTTTAGAGATGATTTACAGTGTTTGTAAAGCTTCAAATCTTTAAATTTAACTTTCGAAAATTTCGCTATTTTATACTTGAGAAATCTATATTCCATTTCACTCTTTATATCCTACATTATCTTGTAAAACGTATAAAGAGATCAATTACATTACGATCGCTTATATTCAACAATATCATTGTTTAATCGTATAAATACATAGTCGCTTAAATAATATACTTCACGTTCGCGTAAATTGTACAACATCATCGTTTAACAACATTTTATAAATGATATTCTACACGATTGTTTAGTTGTACAACATCATCGTTTAACATTATATGTTTTTTCCATCGTTTAACAATGCCATTCATACTAAAATATAAATCCTTAGTTCGACGTGAACAATCATCAAAATCTTCAAACTAATGATCTTCATAATGAAATAAATGATGTCTTACATTAATACCTACATATTCTAAATATTCTATCTTGACGCTGAAATATATAATTCTAAACGAAATTCTATAATCAACTAAGTAGTTCAAACAAAAAATAATGTTTAGAATATTCACCGAAACCACAATCACTGAGACGATATTAACAGAGCAATATAGACGATCTTGATTGTCCAAGATGACAAGAAGAGAAACAATGTTATGGAATACGATGAATATGAGAAAGAATGTTGTACAAAATTACGAACAAGAGAAAGAATGATCAATTGGATATACATATAAAAGACAAGATGAATAACTCAGAAACGACAACTGTGAAAAAATCGGGAAGAAGAACTATCAGACTTGAAAAATTGTTATAAAAGAGTAAGGGCAAATAAAGAATTCTAAAAAAATAATTTATCTTAATGGACTTGTTATACAGGTCATAAATAATTTAAAGGTTTGTTATATCCATGAAAATTTTCCACTTTAAAATATATTTTCGTAGTATAAATTTGTATCAAATTCAAAAAAAAAAAAAAAACCTTAAACTTTACTTCTTATCAAGAAAAATTAATTTAAACAATTTATTTTTATTCAATCAATCATAACAAGGTAGAATTCAAAAAGTTTGAATATGAAATGTTTTATTTATGAATTGAAATATATTTATCTATGGTCAACATAAATGATTCATAATGCGTCAATCAATATTTTAAAATTTAATTTTGCGATGTTAAAATTTCATTTTGAAGGAATTGTACTATTTGTATGGATTTAAATATTCAAACTTTGGGTCTTTTACTCAATAATATAGATCCAATTTCAGTAGAATTATTTACATGTTTGGTTGTACAATGATAAATGTGTCGAGCTATTATCAAGTCGGAAATAAATAATATTATACTTTTAAAATGGTAAATACAATTTTTATGTAAAAAAAAAAACAAATCATTGATAAATGAAATAGACGATAACAAGAAATATCTTCCCAATGGAAGACGAAGAAAGATAAATTATAAGAATAGAAATTAGACTTAGAATTTTTCATGTATTTATCATAATAAAAATTTTGGATGTAAAAAATTTGTAAATACATTTTAAAGAAGAAGCTTGCATGTATATATTATAATACAATCGTTGTTCGTCTTTTTTAATTGTTTGTACAAAGTTGTCATATTTATATGCTTAATTTATTGTTCAATATATATGTTAATAGTTGAAATTTAAATGGTTACATGTTTTATTCTAATGACCAAGATAATAAATCTAAGTTTGTTATCTATACAAATAGCAACATTAAATTGTAACTTACATGTAACTACGTAAATTAAATAAAAATTTATGTAGTAGGAAACAAAAGAAAAAAATTAGTTATACTAAAGAAGAGAATAAATATTTGGAATAAAAATGAAAAATATATTTGTAATTCAGGTAGAAAATTTTAGATTTGTAGCTCAATAATTAGATTCAAAATTTTAAAACACCCAACTTTTTTCTCAAATATATTGAATTATAAAAATTCACGTGTATTTGCACGTAGTAATGAACTAGGTATAATAATTGTGACTATAGTAACCAACTTGGTAGCACTTAAATTTTCAATTCAATATCAATGGATTAAGGAATAATCAAACACGAAGTTATTAATTGAGGTTTGTTTGGTAACCATTTTGTTTTTTGTTTTTTATTTTGAAAATTAAACCTATAAAAACTCATTTGTTTATACATCCTCCCAATGATTTAAAAAAAAAAACAAATATTGAAGAAAAAATATATTTAAAAAATTGTTTTTGAATTTAGAATTTGGTTAAAATTTTAATTATTATATCTAAGAAAGAAGCAAATCGTTGAAAGATATAGAAAACAAAAATATGCTTCGTTTTAAAAAATAAAACAATAAACAAAATGGTTACCCAACAAAGCGAATAAATAAACTCGTTTGACAACTATTTGTTTTTTTTTTTTTATCATTTTTTGAATTAAGTATGTTTCCTCTTAATTTTGACAATAGTTTTCATCTAACTCTTAAGTAAAAGAATCGAATAAGCCAAGTTTCAAAAACAAAAATTGATTTATAAAAATAACTTTTTATAGTTTTCAAATTTTGGCTTGACTAATGAAAGCTTTGTTAGTAGGTAAATAATATACCAAGAAAGTTAGAGGTAAAATTATTATGTCTAAACTTAATTTTCAAAAACTAAAAACCAAAAACAAAAGATTTACGATCCATTTGGTAACCATTTCGTTCTTTGTTTTGGTTTTTTAAAACTTCGTTTATTTCCTCAACTCTTTACAATGATTTGCATCATTTTAAGTACAATGATCGAATTTCAGCCAGATTTCAAAACAAAAATAAATTTCTAAAAGACAAGTTTTTTTGTCTTCAAATTGTGGCTTAGGTTTTTTAAACCACTAGCAAAAGATAGATCGTAAAGAAAGAAATTTGTAGATAAAATTAGTAATTATATCCTCAATTTTTAGAAACAAAATAGTTACCAAACGATGCCAATAAAATTAAAATTTTAGAACGAACTTATTTGAAAACCACTTTGGACTTAGTAATTCAACCTAGATTTTGTTTTTCGAAAGGGATGTTCCAAACCAATCACACTTTGAAGTTCATACAACAATCTCAATGTGTCAAGATCATATTCAAATGATACATTTTCATCTTCAAGTTAACACCAATAACGGTTATACAATAGTTGACTCAGTAACAAAGAGCAGCGACTTTGCAGTAACAAATTTGTAAATCAATTTCACTAACCTTTAACGTCGAAGTACAGAGGTCAACCAAAAGAAAAGGTTACATTGGGCTGGCATTGCTATTCTAAACTACTACATAAGGATGCACCTGAGAAATCCCAAGCTCCATGATTTTTTAATTCCTCTAAGAATTCGATTTCTAGTTCGAATTCTCCTTTTCTGCTTCTTCAACTAGCTTTATATTTGATAACACAGAGCTTAATGAATCATCACAAACTGCAGCCACTATTTCACCAGTTGCAATATTAACGCAGATTCTGATATCGATGCGTCAAGGATTTGGCCCTCTATTAATTCCAACTCGAGCTTCTTAAACATCTCCTCAATATCTTCATCATCCGAAATTGAGGCAGATGGAATTGAATCTATGATACCCAGAGTCGTGTTCAATCAGAATGAACAACTTTTAAGTTTTAAGAGATCGTTTAAAGATGAGAAACTAGGAAAAAAAAAGCACATGTACCGTAGCATTTGCATCTTGCTTTTGTATATCAATGCTTGTTTCTAGTTCCTGCAAACTATGCTGGAGTTGATCCCAATTAACCTCGTGTTCTTTCATTACTCGAGCACCAATTTGAATAGCCTCAAAAACCTGCCAATAGAATATGACATTAAGTATTAGTAAATCTTAGACTAAAAACCAAAACAAGTTGTATTAGTGGCTCAAAATTTGTATTTGTTTTTTAATGGTTTCAAGCTAAGAGTTTTTCGATTCTGTCATTTTTAGATAGGCAAAGGTACGAGAAAAACACATTCCACTTATCAAAGAAGATAGTTGAAGATGGTAACCTATTGTTTTTGTCGATTCGGCATCTGTAATAGCATTAAGGACTTCCTCCACTCTGTTGAAGAGAGATGCAACTTTTTCCCGACTTTTTGTGGTGATCTTCAACTCTCTTGCATGTTTCAATGCAATTTTTTTTGTTTCCAGACTTCAAAGAAACTATTGTGGATTGTTTCGACTTGCAACGAAAATTTAGTTTAATCTTGTAAAGATAATGAGCTATTTAGAAAGTTAGACTTTACGAGCTTGTCGAAAGATGAGTTCTATGTTATATATATTTATAGTCATTACACCCATCCTAGTCTCAAATATCGAAAAGTTCCATTATGCCTTCTTTTTAACAACCGGAAGTTGATGTGCGATACATTTCAAGGGAACATTTTTAGTCAATGATGAAACCGAACACTTTTGATATAAAAGCTCAAGTGTTTCACCCTCCTCTTATCGTGAACTACTCAGAGACTTCTTATCAAGTTAATGATGGGATTCAATATGTATGTAACCATTACTCAAAGGATTTAGTACAATTTATAGAGAGAGTGTTGAGAGCCATAAATAGTTACACATCATAGTGTTGGTCAATCATATCAAGTTGTTGTTGAAGCTTTTCTGTTGTCCAAACTAAGTGTAAAATATCATAATCAAGAGTTGTGATTCTAGGAACTATCGCTGAAAGAGAGACCTTTACACCCTAGTTATTACAAGGAGGGAAAAGAGGAATGAAAAAGAGCTCAAAAAAACTAAAAAAATTGATAGAAATTTAAGATCGGTAGCATGTAAGGATCCTATTGTGGTACATTACTTACATCCTTTAGTATTCATCGAAGTTTAACTTATTTATTTCTTATCTTACAACCAGTTTTCTAGTAAAGTCAAGTCCTCAGGCAAGTTGGATAGCCTTACTAAAAAATCAGAGCAGCTTAAATTTTTATCTTTATAAATTATAAAAACAATCCAAGAATGTGCTTCTATGAAGAATGCAACATGGAAAATGACATAATTAATGACATACCTCTAGAAGTTCCGTTTTTCCCTTACAGAGAAATTTTTCTTTACCACACTCAATCAAGTAGCTCAAGATAATAGTTGCTTCATCAAGTCCTCCACATATGTTTTGGAACTTCACCATTGCAATAATATAAGACGAGGTCCAATTACTAAGAGATAAACACTTGATAACTTCAACTACTTTATCCTTGGCATGAAAATATTTCATATTAAACTTATATGACTAAGAACCAAAGTGATAAAAAAAATTAAGACAAATTTTAAAGTAAATTCCAAAGCAAAATTTAACAATTTAAGTTTGGAAAAGGTAGAGAGCCTGAAAAAGATTTTAAAAAGAAAAGGAGAGAAGAATTAAAGCATATACCGGTAATACACAGGCAAGAACTATATAATCATCACGAAACAACCTGTTGGGTTCTTCTTAGATGTACCCATCAAATTGCTTAGTTTTTTAAACATGTAAGAGAGTTGGCCACTCCTTGGATCCAACATGTCACTATGTCTTATGATATCACCTCCAGTATCCAATAGATGTTGAATGAAATGGTGAACTATTATCAAACAGAATAATAACTAAGTGCAATAAATTAAAAATAGAAAATAATCATCTTAGTTGAAAGAAATACCAGAACATGATCAAGGCACAATGGAGTCAACCCTCCTCGAGTAAACCATTGATCCTTTATTTCAGAAGGTTTTATAATAAGGAAGTTGAATTGACGGACAACTGTGAGTATCAAACCTCTCCAAAATAAGTACATGGGTTCTCAATCAGATTTCTACCCACTAAATGCCTTAAACTAAGCTATAGCCACCACTTCATCATCCCAATCTGTGACTTTAATTTTCCCTCATGAACTCTCTTACGCGAGAGCCCTTTGATTCCTTTTCCATTTTGTTACCACTGTTCATGCCAAAGAATAGCGCCACGACTGCAACCTAGCCAAATCGAACTGTGTAAACCATGAGTTAGCAAAAATATGTATGATAATTCTGGATACTTCCTTTACATGTTTTCAAGTAATTTCATATTGTAGGTTAGTACAAAAAGATCATGACCTTCCTATTAGTCCGTTAAGCATCCAACAACTTCTAAACACTTAAATAAGATGCTTTACACGTCATACCCACCCAAAGATAATTTCATCAACTAATAGTTTCATTGTGCACAACAAAGATAATTCTGAGAGAGCATTAAGAACTGTACAGAGAAAAAAGTCCTTGCATTGAGAAAAGTTCTCCGCTACTTGATGCCAATAGTTGATAACCAACAGAAAAGGCATCTAGAGACTGGAAGATTTAAATCAAAGAAATTCCTACATAAAGAAAGAGAGACAGGGAGAAAGAGAAATAAAGACAAAATCAGTACACTCTGGAACTATGAAACACGTAACCTAGTTTCCCCACGGAAAAGGGAGATCACTGACCCATCTCAGAGTGTTCAACTTCAACAAGTATATAAATCTTTTAACACATTCTTGGAACCCAATGACATAGATACGACCAATAGAATGGATCCTGATTACACAAGGTCACTAAACTTTTTAAATATATTCATTATTTTAGCCCTCTCTCTTTGGCTTAGATATTTGCAAATTTGGTCATTATATATGTTATCTGATATGTAGACGAAATTATATTAAATAGTAAGGAAGTAATAGTAATTGAGTGCATACATAGAATCAGATAACAAAAAACCGCCAGGAAATGGACTGGACAAAATCAACATTCATCTTTCATCAATTAGAAACGAGATAGGACAACTAAAGAAACTAAACATAGTTTGTAAGTAGAGTAGATGATAAGTAGAATTACCTAATCTTCTTCAACTAGGGGAACTATAATCTTCTTATTCTCATAAAAATTTGCATGGAATGAAGCGCATAGGATATGGAATACTAGAAAATGGAAATGAACTCAAAGCATAAATAGATATTGGTTTGAGAGAAATAATGGGTTGATTACAAATATAGCATTGACAAAAAGGAAAACGAAATGAATCGAGAAAACTTCTTCTTCGACACAGACACAAATGAAAAAAGGAATTTTATCTACCTTTAACCAAGTGGAAATAGAAATAGAAATGATGAAATGAAATTGCAGTGAAATAAATGAGGACCTTCATAATCAATCACAATAAATGGCGTAAAAAATGATGACTATATTTGGAGAAGCTTGAGAACTCAAAAGTTTGAACATACCAAAATGGGTATTTCTAAATGACAAACATGTTCCTTACGGATGAATTATTATCTTCGGCTACATTTTCGACGAAGTCCAAACTCAATTTTAAGGTCCACGGCCCCAAACCATGTAAATATGATGGAGACATACTTATAAATATAACAATTAGATTCAAAATAATTAAATGTACAATAATATTTTGTAACGCCCCAAATTTCGAAGTAAATTTTAACATTTTTATGATAATTTTTGGGGATTTAAAATTTAGGGTATTAAATTTTATTTGGTTTAGAAGAGAAAAGAAAAAAGAAAATGAAGGGTATAAATTTTAATAATATAATATGATATAATATAATAATAATAATATAATATATTATAAAATATATTCTATTATATATATATTATTTATTTTTTAAACCCTAAAAACCCTTCGTCACCCGCGCGCAGCCCCCTCACGACGCCTCTCTTTCACTTTCGTCCTCTCCCGAACTATCGCCGTCGTCTCCATCTCGTCTTCTCCAAGCCGCGCGTCGCCAGCTCTTCATCCCGTCTTCCTTCTCCACCGGCGGATCTCGTCCATCTCTCCTCTTCCTTTCCGTTCAACGTCGACCAGCAATCACGCATCTCCCGTTCACCTGCGGTCGAGGGCTTCGGTCGAAAGTGACCGTCGAGTCCTCGCCAAACCAGACCTGAACTCCCCTTATCGTTCCTCCGCACGACGTCGGGTCTGAACTGCCACCACACTCCAATCTTCTCCTTCTTCGTTCTTGCGCCGCTACCCCTGTCTTCTCCCCATGTGTTTGCCCACGTCCAGTCGCCGTCGTCGCACTAAATCCCTTTCTCCTTCGTTCGACCATCCGTCGCATTGAAGCAGAGTCGCGCGCTGCCGACGCTGTCTTCTTCCATGGGTTTCGTCGGTTTCGATCATCGTTCACGAATCCAAGCTGAGCTGAATCGAGCCAAGGTGAGTCGAGCCGTGAACAGCACCACGAGCCGAGCCAAACCAAGTCGAGCCGCGAGCCAAATCAAACCAAGCTGAGCCAAGCCACCTCCCAAGCCAAACCGATTTTCCAAGCCAATCTCCCTGTTCAACGAACTACTTAAGCCATTTCCTTCCGCGCTGAGTCCCGGTGAGTTTTGGTAAGGACAATGTAAGAAATTCCTAATGTTTTCTATAGTCAATGCGAGTTTAAATATCGGATTAGAATGTTGGACTTATTGGTTGGGTTAACTTTTGATTCCTTGAAGGTGTTAGAGAGGTGAAGCTCGAGTTCTGGGATTTTACGGCAAGTGTAATTGGAGCCAACTCTCCTCTACTTGGGTAAGTCGGTAGATGTTGCTTTGGAGCGTTTTTAAATGTGGATTTTGGTAGAGTCGTCATCTAAACCCTTATGTTTGTGTTTCGGTGGATTCGTTTGAACATTGAATTGAACAGGAATTTTAGCTACATTTCAGGTAAGGGATTTCTTACTATTGGACCCCAGACCGAGACTAGAAACGTAGTAACCCATATGAAGGTTATACAATAGCAATTTTACTTAATTGACTGATGCACGTATGCCTAGAAAACATCACTAGTATGCATAATTGGTGACATGATTGTTAGTTGTAGCTTATATATGTATATATATGTGCTTGGGTTGTTCTGCTGATGGAGTACAAATGCCCGAACGTTCTGTGTAAATTAGTTATGTTGATAGGTCGTGCTGTTAACTGAAATAGTGATGTCGAGGGATTATGGAAATCTTAATGCTATGTATAGTTGAGGTATGTTGTTGGGTTACTTATTATCGAGTTATGTCGTTGATGGACTAAGAATTCGGGAACCTCAGGTGTAGATTGTGTATCGCTGTTGGACTGTGTTATAGACTGAATACGACCGTTATGCATAACATAGATTACCTGTAGTTGTGCTAGGGTTTGAACTGAGACGAAGTTATCGTTAGGTGATTTTTACAAAGTGATGATTTGATTAGTTGGCTGGGTTTAGGTAATGTCACGATGACGTGTGAATTGGATGTAAGTATAGCGATTGCGGAGACTGTTGATTAAACCTAAACTGTCTGATTGGCTAAGCTTATTAACTGAACCGTTAGTTTGTACGTCATTGTGATGTGACTGTCGTAGACGGTTTAATATGGACTGAGGGGTAACGGTTAGCTTTATCTATGGGGTAGTGTACCTTGCAGGCACGGTGTCCTTCAGGATTCCTCGACTGATATGTGTATCCTTCGGGATCACTAGACTGATATGTGCATTCTTCGGGATCACTAGACTGATATGTGCATCCTTCGGGATCACTAGACTGATATGTGCATCCTTCAGGATCATTAGACTGATATGTGTATCCTTCAGGATCACTAGACTGATAAGTGTATCCGACGGGATCACTAGACTGATTGATGTGTGCGTTCTACGAAACCACTAAACTATTTATGTAGGGTACCTCTTAATAGGAAGCTAACCGTTATTACCCTAACAAGCCCAGTAGTGAGTCTCTTATTGGGTATATTTTTATACTCACCCTTTTCTCTTTAACATTTCAGGTAAGGGTAACGCGAGGGGGCAGACCGGCGAGAGGCAAGAAGGATGTGTGAAGGTCATATAGACGCGTCTGGTTTTCTTTATGCTTCCGCTGATGTATTTGTTACTTCCTATTTCTTTTGATTATCAAATGGAATCATGGTTAGAACCTCTGTTTTACCGTTTTATTTTGATGACTTTGCGAACTATGTTTTGGAACTTTTGGGAAGGTGATTTAAAATAGAGTCTGAAACTGTTTTTGTGATATTTTGAATGTTTCTAATGAATCATAACGTGTCTTTTATGAATTTGTGTGTTCTATTGTCGAGTCTTAGCAGTAAGTAGTGACCTCAGCTTATTCCGGAAAGTTGGGTCGTTACATATTTTAAAAAAAGAATTGCAAATATAGTAAAATCTATTGATGATAGAGTGATATATCAATATTTGCAACATGGTTTATTAGTGATAGACTTCTATTATTGATATTATTGATAGAATTTTACAGATTTTGTTATAATTGTATTTCTTTTAAAATATTGCTATATAATTTAATTATTACTCGTAAAATTGTTACTCATTATCCTTTTATTAAAACCTAAGGTCTTATTTGTTCATTAGGGTATTAGGGTTTAGGGTTGGAAGAACTAAATGCAGAAGTTTGGAAGCTTTAAAGTCATAAAAGTCGAAGTTCACAAACTTTGAACTTTGAATTTCCAAAGCTCTTAAGATCCAAATGTTACGAGGCTCTAAATATCTAAAAGAACACAAATCCAAAGCTTTGGAAGCTTTTATTTATTAAAGTGTAATTCTTTCGAATATCTGAAGACCTAAGTTTCAAAAATATTAGTTTTTGCTCTCCTAAGATCTAAAGACTAAAGATTAGAAGTCTTCCAAAAGATCATTATACTCTTCAAACTCTTGAGAACAAGTTGGAAAGACCTCGGGATCGATCAACATCGACAATAAGTTGCAAGACCCTTAAGATAAATCAATATTCAAGAGTAAGTTGCAAGACTAATCAATATTAAGAATAGGTGACAAGGGCCTCAAGATGATTCAATGTTTGAGAGTAAACTGCAAGCTCTCAAGACAAACTTTACTTTTTCAAAGAAAGAATCAAAGAATTAAATATTGGATATTATACCCATTATTCTTAAACTAAAACAAATACAAAGTTCAAGTTCAACTAATTAAATTTATCTACAAATCTCATCCACAATTATTATTAAAAGAAATTGTCTAAATTTCATTAAAAAAATTGTTTTTATAGTGATCCATTTTGTTCGAAATTAATATGCAACACAAGTAGGTTTAAATCTTGGTCGTGATTAAATCATGCATCTTTATATTATGTTTGTCGAACTTTGAGAATATACTAATACTCTCATTGTTATTTTGAATAAACGAGTCATAAAAGCAATTATACTTAAAACTAAAAACATACGTCGAGAAATATAGTTATCATAATATTGGAATTGCAAATTTATTAATTGTAACCTCTATTTTTTTCGAAAATTCAAAAACTATATATTGAGTGAAGGTAATATCAAACACTTTATTACTTTTAACTCTAAGGACATGGAGAAGGGTTATAAATGGGAGGGTTGGGTTATGGTAACCCTTTCCCAAACGAGGGTTGAGTTCCTTTACTATTGAATTAGAAAATTGTACCCAACCTATGTTAGGAACTCAACCCTCGTTTGGGGGAAAGGTTACCATAACCCCATTTTTACCCCCTAATCAATTTTTTTTCCCATTTATAATTCCTATATTTTTTAGTTTTCTTAATTTTAACTTTTTTTTTAATTTTAAAAACACGTGTTTTTAAGTTATAAATTTAATACAATTACATTATTAAAATTTTAATTTTTTTTCCTCTACTCTTAAATTAATTTATTGTAAATACACAATTAAATTTTTAATTTAATTACCTTCATCAATTCTAGGTTCGAATTCATATCAATATCTTTATGAAATTAAAATTTTGATATAAATTTCAACCTCATTGTATTTATGAAATTGATATCAAAATTTTAATTTCAAAAATATATTGATATGAATTCGAACATAAAGTTGATCGAAGGTAACCAAATTTTGATATCAATCTTAACCTTATTGTTTTCTATACTTCGTATTTTCAATTATTATGTGTATTTGTTTACATGTTTACGGGTTTTATGTTACATTCATAAAAACCAATTTATTGAAACGTAACGTATACTTAAAAAATATTGAAAATGAACGTCATAATTAAATAATTAAGACAACTTATTTTATGAAAACTGGGACGATTTAGTAAATTAAATATACGAATTTGTGTATTGGATTTAGGATATGAATTAAAAATAAAAAGTTATCCGTACATAAATACTTAAAAAATATTGAAAATGAACGTTGTATTTAAAAAAATTAAGATAAATTGTTTTACGAAAACTAAAACGATTTGTTAAATTAAATATACGAAATTTATGTATAAAATTCATAATATGAATTAAAAAATACATGAATAAATAAATTTTATAATACAGTCTATACCTAACTCTTTTTTGAAAGACATATTATCATAACATTGTTATAACTCTACTATGTAAACGTAGGTTTATCATAAGTCCAAATCTCATAACCCAAACCACGATAGTTAAGCAGACTCACTCTTCATAGGAGAGTCTTGGTAAAGCTTGCCATATGAAACAGAGCTCGCAACTCATTTCGCCACTTCCGCCATGAATTTTGAATGAGAGCTTAAACGGGAAAACTATGGCGTCTCGGTTCTCATATTTCCAGCTGCACAGACGCCTCTATACAACAACCACCGATCAATGGAGTATCAAGCAAGTTCGCAATTCCAACTTCCATAGCTGCTTGGGGGACCTGAAGAACCACATCTCCGATTCCGACTTCATCGCACTTTCTCTTCAGAGAACGGGTTCTTCTTCTTTCCCTTGGCACCGCCCTCAGCCCTTCGACACTCTCGATACCGCTTATTGCAAGGCCAAGTACGCCGCCGAGAAGTTTCAGATTCTTCAGTTTTCTCTCTGTCCTTTCTCTGTTAGGGATTCCAAGCTAATCGCCCATCCGTAAGTTCCCCCAGGCCGCCGCGTATCTTCATGTTTGGATGTTTGGAGTTTTGTACTCTTGGGCAGGATTTGGGAATTGGGTGTTTCTTTATTTTGATTGATGAATATTTCTCCGCACTTGCAATGAATTTGGTTTCTTTCACTGGAATTTAAAGTAGGGACGAGGAGTATATTCTGTAGTATTCATAGATGAGTATGATTTATAATGGAAAGTTTGATGCTTTCTGGCTGATATTTTATTATGGCTTTTGCTCGTGGTCTGTCCGTTCATCATCATTTTAAACTCTAAATAGGAAGTCTCTTCTATTATTTGGTGATTGATACAAATTTGATTGATGAAAATGTGTTTCATTGAATGGTGTAGGTACAACTTTCATTTGTTCCCCAGAGATGAACTGAACATTGGGATGCCATCTTACAGTTTTTCATGTCAAGTTTCACATCTAACATCCATAGCTCGTGAAGGTTTTGACTTTGGTGCTTGGGTATATGATGGTAAGCCTAATTGTGGACAATTTACTTCTGTTTCACCCTCACTAATAGAGGAGAAATTCTAAAACCCAGATTTCCAATCCCTAAACCACCTTCCTTTCAAGGTTTCAGCAAGAGCAGAGGTTGAATTTGAGAGGCATTCTTTAGAAAGAAAACAGTCTCTTTGACCCTTGAAATTCTGTTCCCATTATCAAGCTCAAGAGAAGAACTTCGGTTCTTAAGTCTCCTGAAATGAAAATAAGATGTCTCACGATTACGTTCACTAATTCACTCTGTCTTGGACTATATTTTGTTCATCTCTTCTGTTCGAATAAGAATCTCAGGATCCCCCTTCAATCTGATTAACTCTTCCCATGCTACACTCAAAATCCTCACAGACTCCAAGTCATGTAAAATGTTTATCTTATTAGTTATCTTCTATTTTTTAGTGAAAGAACTTTTGAAGACCCTCAGGTTCCAGCCTCTAGACTTGAACTTTAGGGACTCCAATCTTATTGTAAACCCAAGTACCTCCCATCTACCAACCATATCAGCTGACCATTAGTCGAGCTTGGAAGACTTGAAAGAAGGATGCTTTATTCACACACTCCAAATATGAAACGACAAGGTCCCTGTCTTGTATCTGAGAACTTACCAAACGACCTGTTGTTGGTCAGATTCAACTATGGGACTCCAATGGCTTGATATCCTCCAAGAATTTTTTTTCTGCCCTTTAAGAGCAAAAACGTATCTACCTGGCAAGAAATGGGATTAATACACAGATTGGATAAAGTAATCTGACAGCATGAGGGGAGGATAAAATAAAATATACTCTTCAAGATACTTTTGGTAAGATTGCATCGGTCTAGATGATTGACTTCTCAAGACTTCTTTAGATAAAACTCTCATCACCAAAATTTCCAACCACAGACCAGCTAGATTCACTATTACAAATGCTGAAGGTGCCACTCAAGTCTTCGTACAAATCATCTTGTTTTGAGATTCATATGGCTCTTGTAGCAGTAGTACATTTGAACGCCAATCTTCCAAATTTTAGTTGGATCTACTTGTTTCGAGTAGTTTTTATCGACCTAAATATTATTTATCGCTTTCTTGATGCTTTATCTCTTGATTTTTGGGGAAAATTAAACCTTTGTTTTATCTTTATACTGAATTATGAAGTATCATCTATATTGCACTTGGACTTCTAATGGTCCTTTTCCTTTTTTTTTTTTTTTTTTGGTTCCAGGCATATCATATTTATCCAGAGCTCAAGAGTCTATAGCAAAAGCTCAAATGGGCTGTCAAACTCTAACACCTAATACTGACGCTGTGAAATCTTCTTCTGAACCGTCAGTTTTTGATACCATTTTTGTTCAACGGGTTAAATCACGTGTAAAGAACTGGAAAGATGCATATGATTCAAGCTCAAAAACAAATGGTAATTTACAACTTAGTATTGCTTTCTAAAACAATTTCATCATGTTCTTTTCTTTCCATTTTGCTCTCGCATTTTTTAAACTATGTAGGTTAAAGAACACTTTCGGTTCTTGAACGTTTTTATTAAAGTAACAATTTTGCCTCTAAACTCTAGCTTGTAATGAATCTGATGATTTAATTTCTATACTTTCTAACTTGTTAAATTAAATGAGATTTATTGACCATGCATATCAATAAATTGATTAGGACCAAATGTGTTTTTAAACTACAAAGAAAAGAGATTTTGATGAGATTTTCATAGTAGGGATTAAATTGTTACAAGTTTGAAAGTAAAAGGATTGAATTGTTACATAGAAAAATTCAATGACTAAATTATTGCAAATTTAAAAGAACGATGGGTGAAATTGTTACAAAATTAAAGTTCAAACAAAATTGTTACTCGTATGGAGGTTGAAGGACTAAAGTGTTTTTTAACCTCTTTTATTTCTTTGTTTCCTGAAATAGTAAAGGTAATGTTTCCATAATATAGACGCATTGCTAAGTACGTTGAAAAAGCTCATAGTCGGTATTGAGCAGTATGGATCAAGACCATCTATTGTTATAGATGTTTATAGCGAACGGCAAACTCTACTTGCATTAGAGGTAACTTAACCTTTTCAAAATATGAGTGGTTCAACATGTGTATTGCTTGTTTTTAACTATGCTAAATTATTATGGACATTCTACATCTCCAGAGATATCCCCTTCCAGAGAAAAACCGTTATCTATAATTATGAATTATAGATCTCTGATCTCTCTATTTTCAATGTTATTATTTTTAGTAACTCTACATTTATGTTACACATTGTTTAAATAAAATAGCTTATCATGCATGTTATACACAATTTAAGGTAAAATTAATGATTTAATACGTGGACGTTTATGGTTGTCTATTTAATGACTTGACTTGAATAGTTTCCATTGCATTCCTGAAATTTAATTTATGTAATTTTTGCTCTTAATACTGGTACCATATAAATATTGGCTGATTTGATATGATATGATTGACGACAATTGAAAAAAGTGGATAGTTGGTCATGATCCAAATTAAGTGACACTTGCAATATGGCATTTTCGAAGCATTTTTTTTCTGTAGAACGTGCTGCCATTTTTGTCAAGCTGTTGCCCTCCTATCTTTTGTTTGCTATGTCATGCTTACTGAACCATGTTTATACAAAAGAACTACATGAAATTATTGTTCAAAGTTAATTACAACTCTAGTTAGAGTTTAGGGAGTAAATCTCTATAAGTTTATAACTGAGTTTAAAGGTCTCAATTGATGTAATATTACTATTGATTATGTTCCAGGACTTGTTTTTTTTAAAAAAATTTTGAAAGGGAAACAAGTCTCTTTTATTAATGATAATAATAATGAGACAAAAGCTCAAAGTACAAGAGAGTTATATGATGAGCAAAATATCCTAAGGGTGGCATCTCGATTATGTTCTACTGACTTGTTTTGGTCAGTTAATTAGTTATTGGGATTAAATCAATTTATACCCCCACATGTGCAAGATAAATCAAGTAAAACCAACCTTAAAATGTTTAAAATAAACTCAAATAACATTATTCTAGAAATTGTCACATAATAGAATTGATAGAATAGCATGTAAATGTGAAGGACAATTACTGTGAATTTTATTGAATAAATCATAATAATTCGGAATACATAAAGATGTTTTACGTAGGGAAATATATAGACCTCAAAGAAACCACTAAATGAAAATTCATGAATGGAAAAGATATAGACCTTAAAGAAGGTAGTGTGAGTAAAAACTCATGACTCTGAACTTACTAAATATGACACTAATAACAAAACGATGAACCAAGCAAAAACTATAATATCATTTCTGAAATGACCATCCCTTGCTAATGAAAGTTTTGTTTCTTATCAGGTAAAACCAAATCTAAAATGACTAAATTTAAGAGTGAATATATGCATTCCAATTTATTCTTAGTATTATCCTTTTTATTATGTAATGATGTCTTTCACTATGTTGCTTTTTCTGCAGAGGGACTATATCCGTAGACTTATATTGTTTCTTTATTTTATGTAGCTGTTGAAGGAATTTTCTGATGACGTGGTTCCTGTAGTAATTTCAGCGAAGAGTGGAGGAACTCAAGCAATTCGTGCCATTTTGACAAGCTCAAAAGAAGACAAGATTCTGCTTGAGGTACCAGTATATTCACTGGATTTCCACATTCTAAGTTCCTGAACTATTTTCTCATAAAAAAAAACAAAAAAAAGATCCCTAAACTATTAATTCTTTAACTACCACTTTGTAGAAGTTTATATACTTCAGTTGATTCTTTCATCATTTTCAACTGGCCTATGCATCTGGATAATTAAGAATATGCATGCCATAATATTATATTTTTTTAAAGAAAATAAAATAAGATGAAGAAGTGGTACATGATGGAAATAAGGTTTGAACTTCCAAAAATTGAGAGCATTAGACTGATGGGTTAACCGAGTAATGCCAAATTTTAAATGGATTTGCTAGAATGTGCCATCCAGCTTTGTAGAACGTGTAAATTATTTTGTGTTCCCGTGCAGAAGGAGCTTCAAAATCTTGAAGACGAAGAAAACAAGAAATTTCGTGGTTTTCGAGAGGTGATAGAGATGATTTCTGCTTCACAGAAGCCTATTGTCTCCTACAGTTCTCTTCATGGTGTTTATCTCATATATTCTTTATTTTTGGTTGATCTCTCTGCTATATTTTCTTTTGTTCTCTAATGCTTTTGTTTTGGATGCAGATTTTACATTTATTCATTCTAAATTCCTTGCTCCCCTGCCTACTAGCATAGATGAGTTTGCTTCTTCCTTGCATTTGGTTTTCCCACGAGTGCTTGAGGTAAAGCATTTGATGAGCAAGATTGGTGGCCTCAGTAAGCCGATGAGTATAGCCGCAGCTCTTTCTTACTTGAAAAAACATTATTATGCACCTACTTACTTGGATATCCCAATTGAAGGTTTGTCACCTCATCGTCCCTTCCTGATGCTATGAAAAACACTTTTTCATTGTGTTTGTGAGAGAGAGACATGACCTAAAACTCACTTTAAATACGTGCTAATGATGCTGATGATGACGTAGATGTGGGTCCATTGGCTTTCCCGGTGCTAAGCTAAGTGATTGAAGGACTCAATCAAGCACCAAAGACATTTAATCTCTGCACTTTGAGGTTTATGTCTATTTAGACTAAGTTTTGAAAAGTGTATAATAGGTTCTTAAGCTTTCAATTTAGTTTGTAATAGATCTTTGAACTTTCAATCTTATGACCAAGAAGTCTTACGAAATTTGAAATTTTAAACAACCAATCGATCTATTAGATAATTTTAATTCTATGTCTAATAGAACCCTAAAATTTCAAAGGTTAATTGAACAAAAATGATATCAAACTATCAAAGGTTAGAAACTAAATCCCTTATCTTGAAAGTCCAGGGAGACGACTGAATTTGCGATTTAGCCTATATTTTTTATGTTTACATTCATTTCTTCACAGTACACATTATAAGCCATTTGTTAGGCCTTGGTTTTTCTCTCTCTTTTTAAATTGTCTTTTGTCTTACCGATCAGTGAAAAGAAGGCCTATCCTTGTTTTATCTTTTTTGTTTTACCGTAATTTAATATACACAATCTTTTCTTAATACATCCATTTTTAATGAATTATTTGTGTTTTTCATGTATCGAGTATCCATCTAAATCTCACTATTTTATTTTTCATTAGGCTCCACTGATCATCACCAAGGTCCCTAAAGTAGAAATCTTTCGTTTCTGCTAACCTTGTAGTTTTCTATTGCAGCTCCAGGAAATGATCACAAGCCTCAGGGGCATAATGCTATACGGTTATGCCATTTGTTTGCCAAAGTCTGCTCTCTACTTAAAATTGATCTCAGTGGTGTCCAATCCAACAACAACGAATGTTTGGCCTCGATGCTCGAAAAGTGTTCAAATGTTTCTTCTTCATTCTCCCCTTACCACCACGAACCCAAGGATGAGGACGTTAAGATCTGGGCACGGGATGTTAGAAAAGCAAGTTGTAGGCATTTGGTTTTCTTGTGGGGATTTAGAGAAGGGATGACTGCTCCGTTGCTAAAAGCTTCACTTGAAGGATCCCATGAAGTTTTCTGTGAAGAGTTTTATGTTCGATTTGTGGACAAGAAATGTGCCATCATCGTTTTCTCACAGCCAGGCCTATCCGAGACCTTCCTTGATGCAATAAATAGTGACTGCATTGTTGGATCTTTAAGAGAGATGGTATCAGAAGGGCTAAGAGCAACAGGTTATGAAACTTACAAGAGAATGTGTAGGTTTGATTTATGGGAAGCAGATTTAGCTGAGTCTTTAGAGAGAGCCATTTTTGAAGCCGACCCCGAAACCGCTCAGTTAGACATCAATTACTCTAATGATACCGTCATTAGTTTGGATGATCTTTGAAAGACATGATTGATTGATATTTGGCATCCATGATAAAACTTTTTAAGTTTTGGTTCATTCCTTACAGCAAGCCTTAAAACTTTATGACGATGGAATATTTTTCTTTCCATTGTTTTGTACATACTGTTGGCCATTTTAGGGCTCTTGCTTGTTGTTTTAAACAGTTTAGATCACCAAATTCATGAATTAGGTGAGAGATGATTTCCATTTGGTAATTCTGCACCTACACTAGTATTTGATAATGGTATCCATTTTAAAAGCTCCTGAATGTTTTCCTCATTTATCTTCTAAAGAAAATGGCAACCCATTTAGTTTTTTTTCTTAATTAAATCCATTTCATTATCACTTGAATTTATCAAACACAACTTTTTTTAATCTTTTTTCTGAATTCTTAAATTTGACTTTTTAAATTTTAAGGTCACATTCACTTTTATTTTCTATTTGAATTTGAATTAATCTCTACCACATTAAACATTAGTAAGTTTTGCATTCTATTCGACCTAGTTTTATATCATTCAATTTTGTTTGGGCTTGAGATCAATCAGTTCTGCAGTCTATGATGCCCACTCTTAACACAAATCATCATTTACCAATAGCCTAAATAATTGTACATCTTTTATTTTGTTCATCAAATTTCTCTCTCCCGTGTAGTTTTTCTTCTTTTTGCTCATTCTTTTCATTCTGGGTCTTGACCTTGTCCGATGCTTTATTGCTTTGGAAGCATTTGACCCTCTTTTGCATGAGTAGCACCTTGTTCCATTTCCAAACTTACAAAATTAAAAATTAAGATGGCCTTTAATACTCTTTCAGAGCATTACAAATCTACCTAAAGTTTAGAATTCAATTAGACATTCAGTTCAAATATATATCAAGCATACCAATTAATTTTTTTAAAACAATTGAAATTTTGTGGGAGACCAACAAAGACTTTATCAAACATTTGATGAGTGAGCATTTTTGAATTGTCATTTGTTTCATATAACAGAAGTTGAATATATAAAAAACAAACAAAATGTGTTTCGTTTTGAATACAAATGGAAGAAATATTCAGAACCTACATGAGATTCACAGGTGAAAACTAAATAGATTATGAAAAGGAAAAAATAAATGTAAGCCAACCCAGTGCCAATAATGACCATTAAACAAGAAAGATCATCCCGGCGAGTTAGTCGGAAGAATCGATTTCATTTCGCAAACGAAGAAATTGCCACAAAACATTGAGTTGATTAATATCAGTTCTGGGACAGAGTGCGTTTGCTTCATTCACAAAAAAAAAAAAAAAAAAAAAAAAAAAAAAAAACCAGAAGAGGAAGTGGAAAAATCGAAAATGTACCAGCAATAAGAAGGGCCTGAGAATCCAAAAGCAAGAATCTCAGACGAGTGATGCTGGAGAATTCGATATCGCAAGGTTTTGAGTAAAATTTTGGCTGGATCGAGGAACCCGATTCCAGTCAAGAAGCTGAACTTGCTTTTCAATTTGGATTTTTCCACTGCGAAATCTTCCATGAGTTGAGATTTAATAAGATGAAAGTAGAAAAAATATATCTTGACTGAGTAAAAAAAAATGTAAGAAATTTTGGAAATGAAAGGGGAGGCTGAAGGAAGTATTGAGTGATGAGGTTGCGACGAATTTGTTATATATATATATAGAGAGAGAGAGAGATGAATGAGGGTGAATTAGGGTTTTGCGTCGATACAGACATAGAATCGATCTATTGGGGGTATTATAGTAATTTTAGTTTCTTATTCTAACGTTTTTGGTAACGGAGTGAATTATATTGACGGAAGGGAACAACTTCTATTGTAAAGTTTGTGTTTACTCTGTGTTCGATATGATGATTATGGTTGGTGTTGTCAAATACTCAAATCAAATCCTCCTCAACACGTACAAATCCCCCCTCCCTTTGGTTTAATCTCAGTCTTTCAAATTTTTAAAACATATTTTGATTTTTTTTCCAAACTAATACCAATTCCATTACTTCTTGTCTTGTCTTCCATCAATTGTTTTTGGTTTTTGGGCAATTTGCAAAAATCATTCGATTATACCTTTCAACTTTTAGGTTTTAAAATTTAAAACTAACCCCTCGAGTTTATTTAATTTTTTAAATATTGGACTCTCAAACTTATATTTGTATACATTATAATGACTAATATAAGTTTTGTGATTTGATTTTCATCCTTTATAGGTTTAATTATTGTAGGTTAATTCTCTTTTTCCTCCCAATTGTAATAAACGCTATAAATAGGAGTCTCCTCCTCTTGTATAAAGTACATTAATCATTCTAATAAAAGATGAAAGATCTACATTCTTAGTTCTTAAAGGATTTCTCCTTAAAGTTTCTTAGGCTACATCACTAATTCTACCGCTTATAGACGTTTAGATGTTCGATCCATACTCTTAAAATTTTAGATGCTTAAAGATTTTATGATTTGTCTTTTATTTTATTTTTTCTCAATAAGAGCAAAAAGAAAAAACTCTATTATTTGGAAATCTTTGGATTCTTTTCGATGTGAAATTACGAAAGTGATTCTATGTTTTTTCAAATAGCAAAATTGATCCTAGGTTGAAGTAATTTAGTCTATTTTTGATAGATTGTGAATTTTTTTTTTGTTATATATATATAAATATTTTGATTCATTTTGTCATACTCGAGAACAATCTTAAAAAATAATACTCAACCTCTAAAATTAACTTGAGATTGTGAAACTTAAGCTTTGTAATAAAAAGCTTCGCACAATAAAAGTACAAAATCTAACTCTAACCCTTCGTAGAATAAATTCTCTTACTCCCAATATGAACAATGTTGTACCTTTCTTGTGAAGGCATGATCTTCAAATTCTCCTACCTTCACATTTGCGTTTGCCAAGTCATTAAAATTTAATTTTGTGTATAGTTCTTTTTATTTTCTTTGTAATCATCAACATTTTTCAAATTTTCGAATGTATTCGACACGGAATTGAAAGTTAAAGAACCGAATAAAAGTTCAAAAAATTTAACATGTATCTTTTAAAGTTTAGAAACCTTAATACTCCTTGTTGTTTTTATTTGAGGTAACAAGACATAAGCTAAACTTAAGTTTAAATACTGTTATTTCCATACCTTTTGATATTGTTTCATCCTATTGTTTGGATATGTTTATTTTAGTTTTTATATCTTTTAAGTTTTCAAAAAGTTCATTTGAATCTTTAAACTTTTAAAAATAGATCATTTTGGTTTTTTTTTTTTTTTTTTTTTTTCTTTTCATTTTTTTAAAAAACAGAGCTATCACATACTTTTGTATAGTTCAAGAACCAAATTGAGGCACAATTAAAATATAGGACTATAACCAAAAAATATATGGACTAAAATGAAAAAGAAATGAAAAGTATTGTAACCAAACTAGTAAATAAACTCTAAATTTAGATACCTATTAATAAAATAAAAATAAGTGAATTATGTATACTTCATTGAATCAAAGAGATGTTTATAAATATAACTGCTTAACATTGATTGATAGCAATAAAACTGCGTACCAAAATGTAGACCGATAAGAGTTAATAAAGAAGGAGGAGACATTTTTTAAAAGAAGTTGTTATATAATAAAATAAATTATTGGTTAACCAGATTCCCTTTTATCCAAACATCACACATCCATCCTCAAAATCCAAAAGGAAGAACAACGAAAGAAAGTGATGAAGAACTGATGAATTACACCCAATCAAATTGAACCAAAAAAATAAAATAAAATAATAAATAAATAAAGAATCTTAAGTGAAATCAACAAATTCTACAATCGAAAAATCACTCGAACACAGAGCATAGAGCAATGTGCAAAAGGAAAGAAAACGAGGACAGAGAAGGAAAGGATTAGATTCATTGCTGAAAATAGAAGAAAAGAATAATCCGCTATAAACATCTCTAAATTGATTCAATCATTTAGAAAGAAACGAAAGAAAAATCATAAGATCAGAGATCCGAAAGGCGAACTCACATCTTTTTGTTGTTGGTTTGGCGATCGGCATTTTCACAAACACCTAAACGTGTGCTGCTGCTGTTCATAAAAATCAATGGCGATGAATCGATATAAACAAAAAATTGTTGGTGGAGAAGAAAGTTGGATCAAAGGAGTTGTAGTGATTGTTCATGATTCTGGGAAATCGGGACCTGCTAAATCGGTTTCTCTTCAGTTTTATAGTGCGACGGAACTCGATCATAGTGAGCCTTCCTTCTTCCATCTTTCACATTTTTTTCCCTTCATTTACGTACTTTTTCTAATAGTTCAACGCAAGCACATCATCATTTAACATTAAGTCTTCTGATGGATGACATTTATGTTATTTCAAAGACAATTTGTGCCAAAATGTTAGTTTTCATTGATTTTGGAATTCAAATCATTTGACACTGTCGCAACTAAATTTGATCTGTTTTCTTTCTTTTCAAAAGTATTTTCACTATCAAATGCTTAAGTTAATATCATCTTCGATCATTTTCAATAAATTTTAAACTTAAATTTTCATTTTCATTTGGTTTTTGGTGGAACAGATAGCGGAAAAGGAAAATTAAGCAAAAAGGGGAAATTAGAAGAATGGAAAAGGAAGAAGAAGAGTGATGGAAGAACAATAATCGGAAGCTATAAAATCAAATTAAAGGTTGAAAAAGGGTTTGGAATTCCAGGGGCTTTCTTGATAACAAATCAATATAACCATAAATTCTTCCTTAGGGAAGCATTCTTCCAAACTCCAAACCATTCCCAAATAATACATTTTGATTGCAACTCATGGGTTTATCCAATCAACCTTACCAACGACTCTCATTATCTTTTCTTCTCAAACACTGTAAGTTTTTCTTTCATCTATTTTAAAATTATTTATTTATTTTTTTTTTCTTTTTATAATTAAAGACGTTACTAGAAAATTGCCAAAAATAGCACTTGAAGTTTTCCCTCTTTCATAAATACTAATAGCACCCTTTTGGTCAATTGTTTTAATGAGTCATCGTGATGCATCTCCACCACACGATCAATACCAAGACCAAAACAAAAACTTGTCAACTCTTTTCAATGGCGCATCCAAACAAACTTTCTTTTTGTCTTTCATAGTGGAATCCCAACTAGGACAAAAAACGAGACTGATTAGGAGAGAATCATAGTTAAATTGAGGATTCTGCATTGTGAATATTATATACATTAGATTTTGGAAAAATACGAAAGCTTTTAGAAAAACGTACAAAACAATAGTAATTCATCTTTGCCGAAAGCCCAAAGAAACCAATGGTTTTTGTCATTAAAAGAAGGCAGACTTTTTATTTTCATCCTGATATCGATCTCGGCCGAGATGCACCAAGACCAACCCATTGAAACAATTTGGCAAAATTGGACCTATTTGTAAACGACGAGAAACTTCGAAGAGCTATTTCTGACAATTACTTGGATGCTACTTTTTATTTTTATTTATTTATATATTTGTGTTGTATGTGTGTGTGTGTGTGTGTGTGGGGTTAGAGTTACATTCCAAGCAAAACACCAAGTCCACTCATGGAGCTAAGAAAAATGGAGTTGGCAAAGCTAAGAGGAGATGGTAGAAGAGAAACAATGGAGGAACGGGAAAGGATTTATGAGTATGATTATTACAATAATGATTGTATTGGAAACTCTCAAGAACAATCTACACCTATTATTGGTGGATCCTCCTCTCTTCCTTATCCTCGTCGATTAAGAACTCTTCATCCTTCTAATCTTGGTAAATACATTTCTCGTTCTTCTTCTTCTTTTTCTAATTATACTCACAAATTAGAAATGGTTTTAACAACGTATCGATTGATTAGAGAGAAATAAAATGTTCTAAAAAATGTCATTTTAAATTTATATTCTTTTACAGAAATTTGTTTAAAATAAAATTCAAAAGTGTTTCCAAAACAATTTAGAAAGGTTGTCAAACACTCCAATGTTTTAAAAAAGTCCAAAAAGTTAAATCAAACACATCTTAAATCCAATAATGAGTTTTAAAAGGGTGATTTTAGATGAGACATTTTTTGTTCGAGAGCCAATCGATAGAAGCTTGAATTCCTAAGTTTCTCTTTTATTTGTTAACTTCCTTTGAAAATGATTTAGGTTAAAATCACTTTTATCATATTTGAAATCAACTTAAATCGTGTATTTAATCACTCAAAATCAGTTTAGTGTTCGGTTTTATATTTTTAAACACAATTTCCAAATTATTAAAATTAATTTATAAAGGACTAAAAGCATTTTTGGAGTGATTTTAACAATTTCATATCATTTTCGAAAAGCAACTTGAAATGTTTTTCAATTTTCAAATAACTTTTAGCATTATGAAGAAGAAAGAATTACTAAGAACAGAAGTCCTACAAATATATAACATAAAATTTAACTCTTTTTTTTTTGTGGATCCCACAACACAAAAAGGGAAAAAAAAACTACCCTGACTCTCAACTCAAACGCTCTTTATTAATCAATTGAAAACACTTTCATTTGACTAAACACACTTTTCGCCATGCTTTCAAAAATCACACAAGACGTATCACAAAATGGCGTTGAGTAAATAAGTAGTACACTTGTCATCCTCGATCTCAACAAAATATCCCAAACTTGATTTAAAAGTGACATTTCTTTTTGTTTCTCCCCAATGTTAAAGATAGTTCAAGTGAGAAAATGGATATAGAGAAATACATACCTGCTGATGAAAGAATGAGCCACAACAAAGTGAAAGAATTGGCTTCGAATTCAGTGGAAGCTGCACTTCAATTCCTCATTCCAACGATAAAAGCCCTAAACTATCAACCTAACACCACTGATCATTTCAAGTCTTTTGTTGAATTACATTGTTTCTTTTGGGCCCAAAAACCATCCAATTTGGCTAAAGCAGACATATGGACCAAACTTGAAGTCCAAAAATTTCTCCCACAAAAGCTTTTTCAACAAATTCTTTCTCAAAAACATCCATTCTTGTATCCACTTCCTCAGTTTCTTACAGGTAATTTCTTCTTGTTCTTTGCTTTTTTTTTTATTATTATTATTATTATTATTAGTTTTTTCATTTCTAAATTAAAATTAGGGTTTGTTTCCTGTCATTCTAATTGTTTCTAAAATATAAAAAAGAATTATTTTTTGAAATATTACCAAATGCTAAACATTTGAAACGCAAACACTATTGAATATAGAAAAAAAAAAGGTTTAAGGTTTAGGATTTAAAAATATTAGCATGGTTTTCCTAAATAATAAAGTAAGAAATTTTGAGAGAAAATAAGTTTAATTTTCAAAAACTAAAAATATAAAACCATATCATATCAAATAAGAGAAAACAAAATCACTACATTTTTGTTTTCCAATTTCTCTAGTTTATTGGGCTTTCTTTTGTTTAACTTCCAATGATGTGAAGGTAAAAATTTAAAAGTTAGCATAAACTTTTATGGAAGCTTTTAAATATATCATCAATGTATATGAATTATTAGTATAAATAGTACTCTTCCTTTAAACTATTTTTAAATATAGAAAAACGAACCAAAACACTTACAAAATATAACAAAATATCATAGTTTATTTACGATGGATAATGATAGACTACAATTTACATTATGATTGACGCATATCGTAGTCAACCATAAGTAAATTGTGATATTTTGTTATATTTGTGAATATTATCAAAAGTTTTGTTATTTAAAATAACTTCTTTTTACCTACAGAAAATGAACATGCCTGGATGGATGATGATGAATTTGCTCGACAAATGCTTGCAGGAACCAATCCTGTGCGAATCACATGCTTACACGTATGTAAGCCACCTGTGTTTTGACTAATAATAAAAATAATGAGGAGAAGGTTAACTCATAAATTTAGTTCTTAGGACATCTAAAATGTTTCTAAATTTTAAAAAATGAATACAAAATTTATGAACTTTTAATTTATAACAAAGTTGTGTAAGACAAAACGCAATTCCATACCAAATAGGCATGTGCATCCTTCAAAATATGCAATGATATACAGACAAAAAGTTAGAAAGTTAAAATGACCTATAAAACACTTCTAAACTTTAGAATTATTTTATACACAGAATTTAAAGTCAAGAGACCAATTTAACATTTTACTGTTCATAGACTTATAAACCCAAAGACATGCTTGTAATTTAACAAATATTGAACTTTTTGAAAATTGGTTTAGATCAAAGTAAAAATTTGTTCAACAGATTCTAAAACTTTAACAATAAAAAAAAAAAAAAAAAACATAATTCAAAATCTAGGAATAGGACATGATAAATCATCTTTTAAGTCTAGAAACTAAGTGAAAAGTACTCCCTGTCTTTCTTCTATTTTATTTTTTGAAACTTTCAAAAGTTGGAATAAAATTGACCTATGTATTTATTATGATTCAAAGTTTATACTTCATTTTAGAAAGATTTTAACTCTAAGAAAAATTGAGAATTTTGAAGGGAAAGAAATGTTGTGACTATTTTTAATTGGACAGAATTTTCCACCAGAAAGCAAAACCAAAGTGGTTAGTACAATAAAAGCATCAGATATTGAACACAGCCTAGATGGTCTTACCCTTCAGCAGGTAAAACATATCATCTCCCTTTATTTTACTCCGCTCCTCTTTCATCATCAACAAAATCAAACAAGGTTTAAATTGCTTGCAAATGTGTTATTGGAAGAGTACGGTGTCAAGTTATAATAAATAAATAGACAAAATAAAGATAAAAGAAGACATAAACTATCTTAATTAGGGTTGATAATTCTTAAATCACCAATTGACCCAAAAACTTAAACTAGTGGTTAAAGGTAAATTTAATGCTATATCATTCAATTGTAGGCTAGAAAAATGAAGAATGTACCACAAGTGGAAATCAACTTTAATTGAGAAAAGGTAATAACATTTTAAAGGCTTGAACATAAGACTTTTATGGACTACTCACTATTTGTAAAGTCCAATTAAGAATATTCAAAATTAAAGAGAAGTTAATGGTATATTTTAGAGTGATTTTGAAAGAGTTCAAAATCATCTTCATAGGATTTAAATCACCTCGAAACATATATTTAATTGCTCACACTCTTATTAAATGCAGTTACCATATCATGAAAATTGGTTTTGAAGGATTATAAACATGTTGAAGAGTAATTTTGAAAATAACAAAATTGATTTTAACGATTTTAGAATCACCTCCAAACAAGCCCTAAATTTCAGCAAATATCAAACTAGGTCTACATTAGAGTCTATTACCTATATTAATATCAAACTAGTTCCACATTCTAGAAAAATGGCATTCCAAGCATTAAAATCATCTTCTAAAAGAAACAATCATGTTGTGAATGTTGAAACTTTTTTAGTGTTTTGAAATGATATAGGCAATAGTGGAGAGAAGAATATTCACGTTGGATCATCATGACTATCTAATGCCACTTCTGAATAGAATAAACAGTGGCGATGTATTTGCCTATGCATCTCGAACCCTACTATTCTTAAGGTCTGATTCTACACTAAAGCCTTTAGCAATTGAACTTTCTTTACCCTACTCTGAAGCTGAAGGAGAAGAGATAAGTTGGGTTTACCTGCCAGCAGCTGAAGGCTTGGAGGCTGCCCTGTGGCAGCTTGCCAAAGCACATGTTGCTGCCAACGACTCCGTCTACCATCAACTCATCAGCCATTGGTGAGACACATCACCTATTTTCATATATTAAAGAGTTCAGTATCAATATATCAAGGCAGTTTCTTTTCCTTCTTTGGGTTGCAAAAGTATCTTGCTAGTTTAACTTTTTAGTGCTTCGATTTTTTCTCTTTCCATGTTGCATGTTTGATTTAGGTTAAACTATCATCTTAGTCCATTTGCTTGCTTGGCTTCAGATAGTCTTTAACAGTTATAACAAGTAGTTCTTAAACTTTGAGGTTTGTGTATAATAAGCCTATAAAGTTTCAATTTTGTACTAATACATCCCTAAACTAAATATTTAAGTCCTTGAACAGTTAATTCTGTATAATAGAACATTGATATGTTTAATATTCTTAAAATTTAATTGGTTTGATGGATATAAATTTGAATTTTATGTATAATAGAACATTAAACTTCAAACTTTGCGTCTAGTAAATTCATATATTTTTAGAAGAAAAAAAACCACAAAGGTTGAGGACCTGTTGTAATCTAGAGATCTATTGGACAAAAAATTGAAGGTTTAAAGTTACATAAGGCACCTCATAAAGTTAAAGAACCTATTAGACACAAAATTGAAAACTTAAAAGACCTATTAGACACTTTTAAAAGCTTAGAAATTAAAAAGTTTTGGCTAGGTATCTTAAACCATCATTGTTACAGGAGATTAATAATTCTGTTATGTGACTAGTCTAAATAGTGATTATGATAAGCTAACATTCAACCAAGTATAAAAGGTTAAATTGATAAATTATATTAATATTTGAGTTCTGTCAAATCAAAAGGAAAAACAAAATTGGGTGAATTTTCAGGTGAATAGGGAACTTTGAGGTTTTAATCTACTTAAGGCATCTGGGAAAACTTAGCCCTTCAAAATCAACCTGATTTTCTCTATTTTTAACCCAAATCTCTGGTCCAACCGAACCTAGAGTGTCCGACTCATTATCTTTCTTTACAACATATGAAGAAAATATGTCATCTAAGAAAATTGTAACCACTAACTACCGAGGTATTAGAGACTAGAATCGTAATTTTCCCTTTTAACTTGACGAAAATCGGTCTTTCTTTGGATATTTAATTTTTGTTAAAGACAATAAATTGATTTGTGATATTTGTTGATGTATCCAGTTATACCTACACAATTTATGTTGTGAAGGTAAAATGGCATGACATGTTAAGTTGTGTAAATGTTTAGGTTACATACCCATGCAGTTGTTGAGCCCTTCATCATTGCCACTCGCAGACAGTTGAGTGTTATGCATCCAATCTACAGATTGCTGAATCCTCATTTCAAAGACACCATACACATCAACTCACTATTTAGGACCTTCCTGTTGAAACCTGATGGAATCTTTGAGAAGATATTGTTTTCTGGTAAGTTCTCCATGGAACTATCTTCTGAGCTCTACAAAGAGTGGCGGTTCGATGAGCATGGCCTCCCAGCAGACCTGCTGAAAAGGTAACAACAATAACATAGCTTTTCCCTTCATGATAAAAGACCTGTGTCAACATTGCTCTGGTTTCTTAGAAATATGGCTGTAAGAGATCCAGATCCGGGAAACCCGACCGGAGTTCGCCTCATCTTCCCTGACTATCCATATGCAGAAGACGGCCTTGAGATATGGACCGCAATCAAGACATGGGTGAAGAGTTTTTGTTCAATCTTTTATAAAGATGATGACTCTGTACATTCTGATGAAGAACTCCAGGCTTGGTGGTCTGAGATCCGAAATGTTGGTCATGGCGACAAGCCCCACGAATCAGGGTGGTATGAAATGGCCACACTATCCAACTTGGTAGAGGCCTTAACAACTCTCATATGGACAGCAACTGGACTCCATGCTGCTGTGAATTCAGGGCAATATGCATACGCCAGCTACCCTCTTAATCGTCCCACACTCTGTCACAAGTTCATTCCCAGTGAAGGAACAGTTGAATATGCTGAATTCTTGAGTGATCCAGATAAATATTATCTCGAAACGATACCTGGAAAGTTCGAAACTGCACTTGCCGTTGCATTGACAGAGGTCCTTTCACATCACACAATGGATGAACTGTACCTGGGAAGGTCATCATACAACTGGACAGATAATGCAAAGGCTCGACATAGCTTCAGTGAGTTCAGTAAAGAACTTAAAAATATAGAGAATAGAATAGAAGAAAGAAATCGAGATCCCAACCGCAAGAACAGAAGCGGACCTGCCAAGATACCGTACAAACTTTTGTTGCCTGATACATCAAATTTTAGTCCAAAAGGAGGGATCCGAGGTAAAGGGATTCCAAACAGCATATCTATATGATGCAGTCTCATGAAATTACTTTAATATTACTTTCAATCAGAAATATGAGCAAGACCATTCATTAGTCATTCACCTTTTCTAAATATGAGAACGAGAAGTCTGCTACCTAATTACTCTATGTTATTGCAGACCCTGAACAAATAAATCAACCAATGGTGAGTTTGGGATAACTATTGAGAGGGTGAAAAGTACTTTTATCCCAATCTACTTTTCAAAATTTTCAATTGGTTAGACAACTAGAAGTAATTTAGCAAATTCTAAAATTACTTAAAAGTTCTAACAGGAAGTTTTTAGGAGAATCACATGTGGTTCCTCCCAAAATGCTCAGGGAAGTGTTTTTAATACAAAGTAATTTTTTCAAAAGTCAGCTCAAACGTCCCCTTAGTCTCGCTGATAGGGGTTCATCAATTGCAGCCGATGGATATTTTCTTTTCCCTATTCCAACCATTTAATGAGTTTCGTATCAATTCAGGAACAGCTAGCAATAGTTTATCATGCATCATTCTCATTTCTAACCTTACTGAATGAGTTACAATTTATACTGAACCAAGAAGATTATGAATTTTTCTACGCATTAAGTCCTACAAATTCAGGTAATTTTCTCGGAATTAATAATCTACAGATTCTGAAAGTCAAGGTACAGAATAATAAAAACATGGACTTCTGGGGGTTCCTACGATATTGATGACCTTCAACTACATGTTGGCTCTTTGGAAGAGGAAAAAGGGGTTGGTTTACATGAAGACCGAGGCCACTAAAAGCAGCATTATTCTATCATAAGTTGTAAGCATCTATTAACATCGTCCTTGTAGCAAAAAAGGAGCTGGATCAACTTTCCCAGGACTTCCCAGCACCATGTTACCAATCATTTCTGCAGTTCCCATTGCCTGGATGTTAAAAAAAATAATTCAGATTATAGAATGAACAAAAAATAGAAGGGTATAGTTGACAACTAGAAATTTATACAATAGGGCCATGAATTTTTTTATGGTCTCTATGATACATTAGAAAAGTGGTTTAGGAGTATCAGTAGCTTTCCATAACAGAGAGAGAGAATCACCAGTGAAAGTCCTCCACCTTCATGGCCAGATGCAAGGAACACGTTTGATAAACCAGGAACAGGCCCAATCACTGGTTTTCCATCAAGCACTGTGGGTGTATACTCATACAGGAAGATCAGATAATCCAGACCATGAAATTTCAACAGATGAAACTTACTAAGTGACATGATACTTACTGTATGGTCGTAGACCTATTCTCACTTTACTACTGTGTTTGATATCTGATAAAGAGACTTCTTTCAACGTAGGAAAGAATTCTGAAGCTCTCTCCCATATCCGAGCAACTATGAATTCATTCATTTCAGTGTTGAAACCAGCAAACTCACGGCTGCTACCTGAAATTAGATGACCAATTATCAATGAGATTTCAAATTTCTTGCAATATTTTTTCCCCTTTTTGTAAGAAACAATTTCATTGATTATATGAAAGTAAAAGGTAATGTTTTAGACTAAAACAAAACAAAGTGCAATTGGAAGATTATGAGATTTATTTATGTCCGTAGCGCCTAAATAAATAAATAAGATCACAATTTTTTTCTTTTTGAAACAAAAATCTTTTCGTTGATGTAATGGGAAAAATTACAGTATTCAGGACATACAAACTCTTATAAAGAGAGGAAGTGCCTAGATAAAATTAGAGGCAAGATCTTAGAAATATATTAACTTTAATTCTCTTTTTTTTTTATTGGGGGGAGAGGGGAGCATTGGGAATGCCATGATCCCTTTCTCTTCACCGCCAATATCCCTTTTTCTTTTCAACATTTCACTTTGTCAATTTTGCACTCTCTGAATGAGGCACAAGGAGGATCCTAATTATTTGCTATTGGATTGTCAATTTGCTAACTACCTTTGGAGTTTTCAGATACATTTGTTCAGTGTTGGTTGGTCCCAAAAATATAGTTGGCCACTCCTCCTTGAAGAAGTTGCTTTCGAATCCTCCCCTTTAGGGAGAGGAGGAGATGAGCAAGGTGGTGTGGCATGTAAACTCCTTTGTTGTTTTGTGGAGTATTTGGCTTCATAAAAACAATAGGATTATTAGAGAGGTTGAGAAGTTGGATGAGGAGGTTTAACGGCTTTTTGTAGGCATCAATTATTAGGCGATTTTATTTTTTTTAATATCCGTGAGTATCCAGATCAACTTACACGCACCTCGACTAATCTCACAAGACAGCTCGCTTGACCTTACAACATTTGGGAGTCAAAGAAACTTGTAGGAAATTAATTCCTTGGTAGGTGGTCACCATGGATTGAACCATGGCCTCTTAGTTAGATATTGAGACTATGTGTCCCTTTTTACCACTAGGTCAACCTATGATGGTTAACTATTAGGCAACTTTGTAAACATAATCTTCTTGGTCTTGTTCTTCTGGATTGGAGTCCCTTTCTTGTAGTTAGGATCGGATTCCCATCATTGGGTTTTTTTTAAATGCTCTTGTATTATTTCATTTTTCTCATTGAAAGTTTGAGCGCTCTCCTAATAACAAACTCGTCCTTGTGGAAGTGACATCAATGTAGGATGACGACAGACGAAAGGTCAAGGGAGGCCAGTTATGAGTGGTGACTCGAGTAGGTTAATGGTTTGGGTTTGGTGGTTGTATTACTGCACTAAAGGATTATCAACAAAGGTAGCCCATCAGTCACTCAATCCCACCACGATCACTCCAAGTTCCTCCAATAGCAGATCGTCATCCCCTACTTCCTCAGATCCGTTAGTTCCTCTTCCATTTGACATGTCAAAACCTAGTTAAGTCCTTTTTAGTTCCTCTTTCATTTGACATTTCAAAACCTAGTTAAGCCCTTGTCAGGAAAACATAAAACAGCTCCGCTTCTTCCCATTCTAATAATTCTTCTTTGAACACCTCCTCGGTCAGAGCTTCCTCCAAAACAAGGACCAAGCGTCATTCAAAAGTGAGAAAATACTCGAGCTTATTCAAGCCATTTCTGTAGCATTTTGTTAGAAGAAAGAGATCAAATGAGGCCTCTAAAAAAAAGACTCATCAAGGTGAAGTTGATCCAAGAGCATAATCTTGATGTTTTATTGTGCTAAAATTCAAGCACCTATTCAAGCTATTAGGTCAGATTCTCAAGCCTCTCATCTCCAACCCTTTGTACACGCTGATTTTTCAATGCCTAATTCAAAGGTAAAATTCTTGGGTGGTACTCCAAGCCATACTCCAATTATTCCATCCAAAAAGAAGTGTAAGACAACATTCGGTTCTCCGTTCAGCGTAAGTAGTGAAGAATTTGAATATTGTGAAAAGATAGACGGAAATGAGAGGATGTTGCAAAAGGGGCCTTTAGAAACATACCTACATGATCTGTTTCAAATTGATGAGAATTGAAGGATGACTTGAAAGTTGACGAAAAGTGTTCGGTTTGCCCACCTTTGGATTAGCTCTTCGGTATTCCAGATCATTTGAAGTCAATAGTAGTTGATTGTGGTCTAGTATTGGGTTGATTCTTCCAATACCATCTTAGTGTGAATCTTTGTTTTGAAGCACGGTGAGTAGGAGGCGTCTTCATTTTCACAAGAAGGGCTCATGAATCGTTTCCTTTAGGAAGGTTCTCCAAAGGCTATTTTGCCCATTTTGCAAGATTACCGGAAGTTGCTTCCAATCAAAGCCACAAACGAAATCATGTGTTGGATGATGAATCTATAATTAGTGCAAGAGGAGAAGAGTTATAAGAGGGTGAATCAGGGGTTTTCATTTTATTTCAATCATTTTTTCGTTTGACTTGTTTGGTGTTTGTGTTTTTCTTTGTTTCATCCGTGTATTTAGTTTCTAAATACTTTGTCCTTTAGATATTTTAACTCTTTGTATAATTCTTTCGTACTTTGAGCATTAGTCTCATTCCATTTTATTAATGAAAAGGCTCGTTTTCATTTTTAAAAAAATTACTGCACTAAAGGATTGATTTGTAAGATTGAATGTTAATGGAGAAGAGAGGAGAGGCAGTAGGGAAGTTGGCTAGCAACTCAATATAAAGGCTCAATCTTTCATTTTCGATGAAACGGACAACTTTCATTGAGAAAGAATGAAAGAATACAAAGGCATATAAAAAAACAAACCCACCAAAAATAAACAACAAACATTCTACAAGAAAGGCTTCCAACTCAATATGATGTTACCAAGGTAATAATTACAAAAAAATTCGAGACGGAAGCCCAAAGAGAAACATGGAACCTCGCTAAAGACCAAACAAGGGTCCTTCTCAGAACCTCTAAAAAACCTCTTGTTCTTTTCACCCCAAATATCCCAAACCACAACACGCACCCCGGCAAGCCATAAGAACTGGCCTTTCTTTTTTAAAGACGAATGTGAAAGGAACTCCTCAATCATACCACAGATCCTTCTTTAGCTAGCAAACTGAAAATCAAACTCTTGAAAGCAGGTGGTCCAGGTCTTCCCCTACTTTCCAGCAAAGAATATAACGGGACGGACCCATTATTGAAGGCATCGTCTTGGAAAGCCTATCCAAGGTATTTACACGGCCTAACAAAACCTGTCATTCAAAGAACTGGATTTCTTTATTATCTTGATCCTCCAAACCTCACTAAAAACCGACACACTACCAGGGGAGAGGTCTAACAACACCCTGAAGAAAGAATTGCGAGAGAAGCCTTCCCAAACACGAACATCTCTCTTCTCCTCCCTAGAGTCACACTCATCAAGCAAGGAAAGAAGAGAGGCAACTTCCGTCGTTTCCTTATTGGATAAATGCCAATAGAACTTGAAGGAAAAAGACACTAAAATTTCCCCCCCAAACCAAAGAGTAAGAGATCATATGATTTTTAGGAGAGGAAAGATGATAAAGATTAGGAAAGATAGAACAAAGGGGAGCCTCCCTAACTCATTGAGCTTCCCAAAAAACCATCCATCCCCCACAAAGCAGCTAACCGAAGGAGAAAAGGAAGGAATATCAAGCGAGACGTCCTTCCAAGGAATACGAAGCGTGCCTTTAATCCCTTTCGCCACCCACTCAAAGGGAGCATAGCAATGCTTGCTCACAACAATCTTGTGCCACAAATAATCAGGTTCAGAGGCAAAACACCAAAGCCACTTAGCCTACAAAAGCTCATTCTTTCATATCTTCACCAGTCTCCATGACCTTCGAGTTTTTCAATTTCAGAACAATGCCCTCAACGATTCAATAGCTTCTCAGTCCATACCAGTTATTCTACTCTCTATTTTCCTTGAAGAAACTTATGGTTTAGAAGGGCCTCCAAAAGAGCAAGAAGAGTCGAGTAAATCCAAGACAATAAGGAGAGAAAGAAAGCAAAAGAGAAAAAACAATCATGTTGATTCTCAGTCAGATGAACACAATTACCACTTGAAGAACGGTCACACATTGGAAACTACCTTGCGGTCAAAGGAAAAAGATCTCAAGCTTGGATCTTAACCCATCGGAAGGAAAGGGTGGTGACTTAAAATTTGTGATGGGGTTGGCTTGGATAGTCATGGAATGAGGTTGTCGCTAGGGTGAGAGGGGGAAGAGAGAGAAGAGAGAGAGTAGAGGGAGACATTAGTTTTTGATATCTAACGCTGAAAATATTCTCATTATATTTTAATGTAAATTCTTTACACTTTTTCTTTGTTGCATGTCATCTAAATTCTAAAATGTTAACTTGTTCATAGGATCCCTTAACTTCTAATTCTAAGTTACCTTAACTTCTATACTCATCCTCAAACATACAGCCATTCCACTCCAGCCAACTCGTTTCTAGAGTCCCAGATGCAAATTTTTTGTGTTATAACTCATTGTTTTAAAGGTAATGCCAATTCCTTACATGTTTTCAAGACTAAAATTGTTATTCCTCACGTTTCAAGCAAGATACCGTTAAGGTATAAAATATTCAATTCTATCAGTTTATGTGGAACAGCATGATTGAACTCAATCGAAAAAACATATACAAGGATGCATAAAATAAAATAAAAGAAAGGGGGGGAAAATCCTTCTGGCAGCAATGAAAGAATCTGGAGAAAAAAAATTAAAGTAATAAAAATTGAGATCACAAATTTCATATTATTACCAAGTATTAGATTGCCTTGAACATCCATAGTGGCAGTCATTGAAACGGATGATGTCTGCTCAAAATCTTTAGCCAAAGTTAAAGCTTGGTGATTAACATAGCCCACCTCCATCAAACCATGATTAACATGAAGGGAATTAAAATTCTCAATGACCAGCAAGTGACCCTGCCATGAAAAATAGTGATTGTCCAGACAAACCTTCGGAGGAGATGGAAAGTATTTCAGAGAAAACAACCTCAACAATAAGTCACTTAGTGTTCTATGTTATTGAAATGAACTGTGAGAGCCTTAGTTATGGATATATTAGGATTATTTGTATGTTTGCTCTCTTGCAATAAATTACAACCTTTATTTTCTTTATATTTCTTCGCGTTTTCATGTTAGGTGGTAACCTAACATGAACCTATATGAGGAAAACAAGAACCTACGTACAATAGTGTAAATATATATCAAGCTAACATGATAGTAATTCACAGCTGAAGCAACTTTGTATAGGTATGAAAATCACCAGAAAGGGAACTAATTAAAGATATAACCAAGAAGATCAATTCCCCGAACAGGGAGGAAAATAATGCTTGTTTTCTTCCAACACCTTTTTGTATTGTTAACATTTCCCAGATCAATTCCCAGAAGCAGGGTCGTAACCTAACATGAACCTATGTGTATCGTTAATATTTTCACAATTTTAGAAAATATATGAGGGTTACACTTTAATAAACAAAACTATGCAATTATGCTGCTAGTAAACTTGAGAAACTATATTAACTAAAAAACTGCAAAAAGCCTAGTCCCAGTATTCTGTTTAACACTGGACATTTTGGGTTCCACCAATTGATTCCTCTTATCTATAGAATAAATAATACTGACAAGAACTGACCGCAGAGAAGAACAGCATAACGCATGAAAACATCTCTAATAAAAGCTAGATTATGTCTATAGACAACACCTTTCTTGGCATTATGGGAACATCCAAAACAGTTTTTCCTTCCCTGAGTAAATCACGCAGCAAAGTCCCACTCCAACAACCAGCTGCCACAACAATGGCCTTCTTACTGTACAATGTAGTCTTGGACGTCTGAACAGCTTCTATCTTCCCATCGCTACCAGACCTTGAGCAATTAACGTTTAAAAGGCATAATGGTCAATTAATTTAATGTAATTATTTTATATCTGAATTAGCAAGAATTTTTGGAAATTTTGACTATTTGAATAAACAAATTAGTGAGGATTACTCTTCGCGTGCACGGTTAAGACGATAACTCATAGGATATGTTATACAGATCATATAAAACATAATTGAGATTTGAGAGATGCCAATGGCGATCACCCTTTTAAGCATCAGATGGTTTGATGGGACAGCATGCTTCTGTTTTACTTTTTCCTTATTTTTCATGATATTCTATTTCATTATCAAGGAAAGCCAGTTCATACCAGTTTCTTCTTTCAATACCATCCGGTTTCTTCTCTAAGAAAACACAACTAAATAACAGAATAACAGCACAATGCAAATTGGCTCAACAGTTGCATTTCTCCAGAAAGTGCACCTTTACTTTTTGATAAAATAGACAGTTTCATTGAGGAAAAAAGGAAAGAATACACGAGCATAAAAAAAAACCAGTCCACCAAAACACCCCAACTAGCAGAAGGGGGACCAACTAAGTAAGATGTCACCTACAGAATAATTACAAAAAAGCTTTGAAATCGAAGTCCAATGGGAAAGAAATCTAGCCAAAAACCAAATCTCACTATGTTCCCTCTCCCTACCCCTAAAAATCCAATCATTCCTCTCACCCCATATGCCCCAAATAATAGCACACACCTTGGCCAACCAAAGAAAGCCCCCCTTTTATCTCTAAAGGGCGGATGGAGAAGGAACTTCTAGATTGTCGCTCTAACACTCCTAGAGCCAGCAAAACTGACACCCAACTCCTGCAAGAAAGAGCTCCACACAGCCCTCGCATAGTCAAGATCTTCCTCCTTCAGACAAAGCATACAGCAAAAAGAGCCAACAAGCATAGTCCTCTTTCTAACAAGCCTATCCATAGTGTTAACACGCCCAACCAAAACTTGCCAAATAAAGAACCTAACTTTCTTAGGAACCTTCGTCCTCCAAATCACATCAAAATCCGACTCAGAGTAAGGAAAAGGATCTAACAAAAGACTAAACAAGGACTTACTTGTGAAACCTCTATTAGGATTAGGGTTCCAAACGCGAGCATCCCTTCTCCCCTCAAGTGGAGTAAGGATTTTCACTAACATAAAATAGAAGAAGTAGTTCGTAGTAGTAGTTGAAATGAAGTGATCGTACAAGTCAACATGACCTGCATTATCACAGGATGGGTGAACGTTCATTCTCAATTTTGTCAGCACTTAATAGTTGACCTTTCCAAATCTTCAACAGTCAGAGAGTTCTTTGAATAATAGCTAACTTTGGATTGTAGTGTATCAAACGCACAATGTTGACTAAATACAAAGATTAACCGAGCTTAAAAATTTACTGATTTAGTTACTAGGGGTGGTTGCATATATTTCAATTAGATCCAAAGTATTAGAAGATATACCACAATGCAAAAGAATTTGCAAACGTAACAAAATTTAGATCCAGCCCTTGAAGTCAAGTGATAGACTCTTGATAAAAGACTATTTAAAAATGTTGCTATATACTTAATTATTAGCTCCAATAATGCTATCCATTGGAATTACCCTATTTAATGGTTTTTTAACCCTTGCTCAAATTTTATCTATCCACTCTCTTTTCCTATTCTCTCAAAGTTCTACCACTGCTTTTAAGTTTAACGTTATTTTACTGTTTCCTCAAAGGTATCTCACGTCAAATTTCACCAGGTTAGTGGCCATGGCATTCTCATTTCAGAAATCTTGTAGCACCGGAGACTCCAATGGTTATGCTGTAGAGTTGGTAAATGAATTTCAAAATTTTATTTGTTTCTGTATATTAATTTATTAAAGAAAAAACCATTTATTATATGAATTTTTTTTATAAGAAAGTATGGAACAATTTCATTGATAAATGAAATGTCCAAACTTCAAAGATTATAGAATGATCCCAAATACAAGAATAACCGAATAGACCAACCCCATCTATTGAAGAAAAATTACAATGATACCAATGGGAAGGGGACAACAAAAAGGCGATTAGAAAAAAGAAAGTGTGACCATTTATGATATGCATATTTATTATTGTAGGCAAACATCAACTATGTAGTGATCTATCAGTGCTACTGATATTTCTTGTTCTTGTTGTTAAGATCTAAGTGTAATTGCCTAAGAAAAACAGACCTTAATAAGCCAGTAACGGGGTCATGAAAAAACTCTGCATATCTTCCTTTAAAATGCCTGTTAGCCTACATGGTTGTCATATGATTCATATCTATCAGTAACAGAAGGCATGTATTAGCTTGATATCAACACTCGGAAAGCGGACATAACTGGATGGATAGGTAGAAAAGAAAAATTAATATTTGATTATTTTCAGTCAAAACCTTTTGGATGAATGCTGCAGTACTATATGCATCTAGTTGACAGTCATTAGGGAGAAAAGCAGCCCCACAGCTGTCCCCGATCAGCAGAGCTGGTTCCATGGAAAGCAAATCAACACTAGATAAGTATTCAGCTTCCAGTCCAGCTCCAGAAAGTTGCTTTACCTTCCTTTTTAACATGTCAAGCTCGTCAGGTGTTCTACCAATTAATAAGCTCCCTGAAACAAAAATAATAGCAAGAAGAAGTAGAACAACTCACTCGTCAGCACACAACTCATGCAAGACTACATAATTTTCAAAGAAAAGTGGATCAAAAAGTTCAAATCTTGCCTTTAAATCAGTTTGTGGGCTCAAATGAACTCCATGAATTTGTATTACGTAATTTACTGACCCGGTTGCATGAATTTTATGAACACAGGATCCCATCATTTTCCTTCTTATAGAAATAAATTAACCCAGGAGACCCTTATGGAACACGCTTAATTAACTAGTCTCTTTACCAGCATTTTAATGAGATAACAGTTTAATAGATGGAACTTGCAAATATAATGGCTATTGCATTCCAATAGAACGGTAACTACCTAAAGCGTAATCCTTTGTGATGAAGAATGTACAAATGATGTGAAAAAGTTATTCACAGTTGTAAAGAAAGAGTAAAAAAAAGCCAAGAACAGAACATCTATATAAAGAGTCTTAGACAGCATATGAAAAATGTAAAGTGACGTGAAAGTCAAAGATACTCGCATTTGAGAGAACGAATGAAAAAAAAAAATAGCCAAAAACAAAACATCTATACAAAGAATCGGTTTCATCATTTCTCTTACCGGTCTTTTTCCAACCCAGTTCTTCTGATGGATTCAATCCTTGATCACGCAGGGTCTCAGCCAGACCCTCCCACAGCCTCTGGCTTCTCAAAGCAAGTTCCCAAATGTCACTGCCAGGGGATTTGTGCGCCATCCATAAATACCCCTGCCCTGAGACCAATTCAAACCCATTCCGATTTCAAGAAAACGTCGATGACAAACAACGAACAAAATTACTATTTCATACCGAACATTTTCACCTGCACCGGTAGCTCCAGAGCAAGGGACCGCCTTATCGACAACGGCAACGGAGAGGTCCGATCCGATAAGAAACTGCCGGGCAATAGTCAACCCGATAATTCCGGCACCGATGATCACGACATCGAACTCAAAAGCATTGCCATTACGAGAGGGTGAAGACGAAGATTTCACATCTTTCAAAGCACAAAAACTCACGGGTCTGTAACGATAACCAAAACTCAATGTTCTGGATTGATTAGGATTAATCGGCAGCCATTTTGGATTGAATCCGAAGTTGAAGAAATGTCTGGTAGAAGAGCATGAAGCTATGGCGGTCCTGCTAGAAGAAGGACTTGAGCTTGGGCATGGAAGGATTGAAGAAGCAAAAACCATGTGGTTGACGTGAAGCATTACTGAAATTCTTCGTTTGAAAACTTACTGAATCAGTTCGAGAACGCATCGTCTTCTTTGATTGATTGTATCCGCCAATGTTACTTTTGGTAATTTTTCTAAAACTAATGAAAATAGTTAAATCTAATTCTTAATAAAGGAAAAAACATCATTCTCTAAAGACTATAGTCCAAAGTTTATTGTTAAGTCTTTTAATATTTATAAAAATTGGAACATTTTTAATTTCAATAAAATAAATCAAAATATAATTAAACACTAACCAATATTTATTATAGTTATCACAACTATAACTATTTTTAATAACATTATAATTACAAGATACTATCTTATATAAGAGGTAACCTATAAATAAATATTATAACATGTATATAAATGAGATCCAATAAAGTTAGAAGCAGTCGTTGCAAATTTTTACATGGGATATGGTTGCAAGACAAAGAACAACATGATATTAAGAAGTTTTGATAATAAGTGTGTCAATCTAAGACACCTAAAGCATGCATATAAATGTGTCACGATGAGTTAGGGGTAGTGGTATATTGCTCACCGATCACATCCTCATACCTACATCCATAAATTAGGGTAGTGGTATATTGGCTTGCCTTTCTACCTACATCCAAATGTTTCTTTTTTCTTTTTTATTCGTGTTACTTTAAAAAAAATAAATAAAACAATTATCTATATTTTTTTAAATATTTGATTTTTCCATCCACAACTTATAAAAAAAAAAAATTCAGAATGATTCTTCACTTTATATATATTAATAATTTTATAAAAGATGTTAAAATACGAGCGATTCTATTTCTTAAAATTAATACTGCAAGTTTAGTTAACTAAGTTCATAAGTAATTACGACGAGAGGTTAAAATATACATCATGGAAAGTTAAGAAAATAATATATTTAAATACTCTTCATCTTGAATGTGTTTAAACACATGAAGAAGAAAGTAGTCATAAACTTCACTTCTTATTCTTGTTCAGCTCAAAGATTCGTTTAGTGGGACTGCTAAAAAAGTATTAATTTCATACGTTATCAACACTTATTACAGCACAGGAGATAAATAAGGTAGTTTGAAGAAAATAAGTTAGGACATGGGTGCGTCCCTTGCACACACGCACCCGCCTCTTTTTCTTCTCTCCTTATTTTCATTCCGATGTTTAGCTTTCTCTTAACCATACTTCTTCCTCTTTCTCTTTTTATTTCTTAATTTCTATGATTAAACTTTCTTACCTTTTTTTATTTTTGTTTTTTTTTTCTTTTCTCTTTTAAACATTTTCTTATATTTCTTTTATTTTACTTTTTATCGTTTAAGTTGTTGAATTCTTTATTTCTGTGCGTTTTTAAAATTTTATATTTTTAATCAACTAATTTTGAGTATTCTATATTTTAATTTAGTTATTAGATTTTATAATTTTATTTTTACATTTTACTTTTATTTCAATTTTAATCTCTACATTTTTTAATTTACACTTTTATTTCATTTTCCAAATAAACATTTTTCACGATTTCCTTACAAAAACTTCAAACTTCGTTAATTACAACTTGTTGTCATCATCCTATAGAAGTTGAACTAAATAACTAAATCGAAATAATGCACCTTGTTCTTTTTTATAAACTAAAAGTTAAAAAAAATGTAAAAATAATATATCTTGAATGGACAAAAATGTTATGAACTATCAAATTATTAAAAAAAAGTATAAATTGTAATGAACACATGTAAAAATAAACATTAACAAATAAATTTTTATTAGGAACAATTTCAACTTTCATCTTCATCTTGGACAAATTTTGATCTTTAATTTATAATCTTCAAAAAGTGAGAATTGACACATAATATGAGAAGCATCAACATAATTTTATGTTTATACATTAAACTTTAATTCAATTAATTATTGAAAAATTGCATTAGATGACAAAAATGTTAGAAAAACAATCCATAGTACATTTTTTTTTCATATAACAAATATGATGAATGGACAAGTAATTAGATATACAAGACGATTATAAAAAATTATCAAAAGGTTATCTATTCACTATTACAATTTAGAAAATATAGTGACATATATCTTATTGTCAGAATTTTTTTTTTCTATTTCCATAAGCGTTTCTTAATTATTACCATTTTTTATTCCAATTAAAACTCTATCTATAATGATCAAATAAAGTATTTAGGATCAATTTTATTACTCTAATTATTCAAGCTTGAGGAGACTTTTTAAAAAACTTATAAACCGTTTATTTACTTCAAATTAGAAAAATGATGAAATAAATGTGTCTAAAAAAGTGTTTTTTTTTATGATTTTGTTTTTATATATTATATATTAAGACGATAATTTAAATTAAAAAAAGAAAAAAAAAAAGGGTCGGGGAGAAGCTTTCTATATTGTCCGTCATTTGCCAGCATCAGCCCATCAAATTACCCAGCAATGGCAGTCGCAAACCTACACAGGCTCCGCCAAATCCACCGTCTCCCGGCGATCACCTACTCCAAGACCATTTTCTCAAGATGGTCCGCCTCGGCCACCACCTCCTTGGAACACTCATCGTCGTCATCCAAAAAGGTATCAGATCGCGCCATCAAACTCTTCGCGTATGATCCGGAGGGCACAAAGAAAGAGATCGTCGGATTAACTGGCCAGACTCTTCTGAAGGCGCTTGCCAATCGAGGCCTGATCGACCCGGATTCCCATCGATTGGAAGAAATCGACGCCTGTTCCGCGGAATGCGAGGTCAGAATCGCCCAGGATTGGATCGACAAGCTCCCGCCGCGGTCCTACGACGAGGAGTATTTACTCAAGAAATATTCCAGGGCTAGGACTTTGAACAAGAACTCGAGGCTTGGCTGCCAGGTTATTCTCACTCCCGACCTTGAAGGTATGGTCGTTGTTGTGCCCGAGCCCAAACCTTGGGACATTCCTTAATTTTTATTTGGAACACTGGATCTTTGTTTTTTGGCTTATTTGGCTGTTTGTTCATTTAATAATTTGTACCTTGAGATGGTGCAGTTGGTGGACGACTTGTTGTCTTTGGGAAAGATTATCCTCTAATTGCGTCGTTTCGATGCTTCTATACTCTAGTTGTTCTGTCGTCAGCTTGTTTGATGGGATATTTTTGTATTCGAATTTTCTGTACTTCTTTGTTACAGTGGATGTAAGCATTTGGAGAATGTATAAGAAATTGGCAAGCAACTGTTAGAATATGAAAAATTTTGGGTTTCTTCGTTTGTGTCACTCCTTTGTTCTTCCATGAAATGCCCAAAATTCATTACTATGAAGAGGAAAACAAAAATTTAAGAATTTCTGAACCACTATGATTTTATCAATGATCTAGGGGTATTCATGGATCCTGATGTTTGTAAACATTGATTTCTTTAATTTTGTTGGTCCACTATCTGGGTATTAATCAAGTTCCTTGATGCCAAATGATTTAGCATTAGATATAGGAGCCAGTATGTGTACCAGAGCCACTAGAGCTACTGCCAGAGTAATTTAGAGACTTTTCCCCATGATCATCACCAAGAGAAGTCTTATGAAACTTGATCATGAGATGTTGGCAGTTGGGTTCTAATTCCTCATAACAATTTGGAGTTCTTGTTGAATGAAGAAGCTGTATAGAGGTATAAATGTAGATTTATATGACCCTAGGAGATGAGAACAAAAGTTTTTTTTTTCTCTCATTTGTCTCAAGTACAACTGTACACAAAAGTTAAGGTTTATCTACAAGCTCCAATTTTTAGGTGTATGTATGGGCCATTAATGAATCAAGTTTAGAGTTGGAGTTTGTAGAATATTGTTCAAACTCCATCCTAAAGATCAGCTTGATGAATCTTACATGTATAGGTTGGAGTCTGGAGTGGTTGGTTTTTAAAGGGCCTGTCTAGACACTTGGTGTGCCTTACTTTCCTAAAGCTAGGTGCCCTTGTTAAGGGATAAGGCACATCCTGTAATGCACCCCATGCTTGTAATTAGATTCTTTTATAAAAAATATGTTTTGTAGAGGTGTATATATTTAAATTTAATGCTATATTTCATCAGGTATGTGTGTATATAGAAACTGAGACTGAGAGTGGTATTCTTTTCTTAACTTAAAGTTATTAGTATGTCTTTTCATAGTGGCTTTCCTTATTTATAATCTTTGGCTTGTATTGTAAAAAGAAATAGGCTAAAATTCCTTTGGAGAAGGAAATAAGTGTGGGAGCTGATGGAATGGAATAGAACAGTATCTTTGCTTCAATATCATAAGGTTTTATGTGTTGAAGCCTCCTTAGGTGCTAAATAGTATGGGGGATTCCTCTAGAAGTAAACTGTCCAGTCCAGGGTTGGATCATTTAGAGAAGTCAGAGGATACAGTAAAGATTCTTTGGTTAGTAACTTGGTCTACCTATCATTTATCAATGTCAATGAGTTACTAAATGTTCTCGGGGAGTTGGATATTAGTGTCCAAGGGTCAATTTACCCATAGATAGTTCCCAGTCTTTGCTCTGACTCCAAGGTTAGATTTTTGGGCGTGCAATACAGCCTTTAAGTTTCATTTCATTATCTCCTTCCCTGACTGTGTATGGCTTGCATTCAATCTCTAACACCCACTTCAAGATGCTTGGATCTATGGTTTCTGAAGTTTAGATTTGATGATACAAATAAATATAATAATATTTTGTCTTGTTGGTTCTTCTTGGTGGTTTTTCCAATTGTGATAAAGTTCAAGCTAGAAACTCCTTTAGGGTCTTCCTCTGAACTGTTACCTTTTGTGTGAAACAATCGTTGGGGATAATGATGATTTTTTTCCCGGTTTCCTCTTGGTGTGTGGTTCTTATTTTTTCTTCCCTTAGATAGTCTCTTTGTAACTCTTTTGGTTGGTGCTACTATCTTTTGTTATTGTACGTTTTGATGAGCCGTAAAAGAGGGAAAATAAGAAATTTTCACGATTGAAACATTTTAGAATGAGTTAGTGCTTCTCTAGATTGACTTCCTAAGCTTTATAATCACCGTCGTGGGCTTGTCTTTGGAGCTTTATTGATTCCATCCTTTGGTTATTGCTTGGTTTTCCTCTCATGGTACAGCCAATATTATTTGGCACAATGTGTTAGGAACCCAACCAAGCTAAGAAATACTCAAGAACAAACAAGATCACTAAGATATATAATTATATGAAATATATTGATAATAATGTCATAAGATCATGAGAAAATGACAATGTATCCCTAGCCTTTTGAGAGAGCTAGACTCTCCCAAAGTCCCAATTAGGAATTCCTTCACAAAACTCTTCATACCTCTCTCAAACTATTAACTGAAAGAAACCCTAACAAACTTAATGTCTACTTACTAGAATGCTGTTCCTACAATTCGTACTAATCAACGCTAAACAATCCTAAGGGTCTTACAATGTTATTAGAGGTTTTAGTTGGAAAGAAAGTGTATGACCTTCGATGGTAAGTTGTAACTTGTAAGACAGTACACTTTCTGATATTAGTTGAGTTATACGTTAGTATGCATGCTCCAAACATAGTTATCATGGAAGAAAGTCGAACAAGTTTTGAAACCTTCCTTTTGTGCATCATGTTTCTGTAGACGCTTGATATAGACACCCTTCATTCTGTTCATTTTTCTTGCCTTTTCTTTGGGTTCAACCACATATTCTCCCAAGTCTTACCCAAGCAATATCTCTTTTAGCCCTTACACAAGTGCCCTGTTTTTCTGAAGTAAGAAATTAAGATTTTTGGGTAAGCAGCATAGAATGGTTGATCATAGAGCTGCTTTTATCGGGTTTCTCCTCAAATAAGGGTGTGACTGCAAGACCAAATCTGAGATGGATGAGTGACTGTATGTGTTAATTAGTATGCCACCTATTTCACCGTGAAGAAAAGTTTGCTTATGTCAATGACTCAATAGCATATTACTTGCCAATGAGCCTGGTAAGGGGGAGTATAAGTGGTTCGGTTTGAGTTTATTTTTTAGAACAAACTATAAAATGATATGTCTGGTCAGGGAAAAGAGAAACAGATGCATGGAATGTTAGAACTGATTTTTGTTAACCTGGCATAACCACCCGACAAAATTGGACACCAAATCGACCAAGACAGGTAAAATCTATCCAAACTGAACCTACCGTTTGTATTGGATTGATTCGGTTTAGTCAAGTCCCAAAATGATTATCTAATTTAGTTTATTGTTAAAATATTGTTGGTTGGTTAACAAAGAGTAGGAGATTTGAACCCGGGACCTTTCGTCCTCAAGTTTGTGCTAGTTAAGCTAAACTTTTGTTAGTTTTAAATTTTAAATACTAAAATAGTAAACGACAAACATTATTGTTAAATTGTGAATATAATAAACTATCCAATATTCTTTGAATTTTCTTTATATTTGCTCAAAACATAACCATGCATCTAAAGAATTGGACAATAAAATATATAGAAATAGATATTTATCATAATTGTTTAGTTAAATAATACTTTTTTCAAATAGAAAATACAATTTTAAGTAATTGAATAGCATTGATAACTTTTGAAACCAAATAGAAACACATTATTTTGGTTTTAAATTAGTTTTAAATATATGAGAATCACTTTTAAGGATTTGTTATTAATTGGAGTCCGTATCATGGTGAAGCCCACGTAGCGGTAAGGCTGTGATTCTTGCTCAAAAAAGAGACCGAAGGCCTGAGAGTTATGCAAGAAAGTAGGATGGAATATTGAGCTCCAAATATACGCTATTGGGATAGGATGACTCCTATACATAAATTTGATTATTTAAAAATGAAATTTATAAACTTAATTAACCTAATTCTCTTTTTCTAAAATTACTATTTCATTTAAAAGAGAAAAAGAAAGATTTTATTTTATTATTATTGTTAAAACCATTTTTTTCACATGGATTTTTGACCTCCAAAAAATGTGTATCTATTGAATTTTGGACATCCCAAAAGGTTGTCCCTGAGAGTTTCATGTTTAATAATTATTTCAAAAACATCTTTAACCGCTAGCAACATTATTCTCCATGTTACACGTACTTTTGATTAATGAGTGTCTTTGACTAACTTATGCATATTTCGACTAATGAATATCTTAGATAGATTCATGCGTACCTCAACTGATTTTTATTAGATAATTGATATGACTTTATATTCTTTTATTAAAGTTTTTAAGTTGATCGGTTTCTTGGAAACCCTCTGTGGAATCGACCCAAAGCCTAATTGTCTTTCTCTTGGTCCACTACCTCATGTTTTTCAAAGTTGTTTTCTTTGAATTTATTCTTTTTAGTTCAAACTTTTTCTTTTGAAAAGTTATTATTCTCTGAAGAAGTTGAACTTGAGACCTCTTATCATCGAAAACATATACATGTAAGTTGAATTAAGCTTATGTTGGTAATTTAGTTAAAACTTACCGTGATAATTTAGAGATTTGTTGAAACAATTATTATTTCATTACCGATGAAATAAAGACTTTAAATTTCAACCCAATCACTAACATGTGAGGCATTTGAAGCATCATATCAACCTAAATTATACAATTTGACGTTGAATCTTACGTATTGATTAAATTTGTAGTTAACTCAAACTATTTTTTCGTAAGAGATAAAACATATAAATTGTTTAAAACTCATCGTGAAGGACTTAAATTGGAACCAAAAAAAAAAAAAAAAAAAAGAAAAACAACACTTAAAATGGAAATGAACAGCACATAAGATAACAACGATAAGTGTTTCAATATTTATCCTCTCACATTTGGGCCATTGTGTTTTTGCGTGTCCGTATGCTTCGATTAAATTATTGTAATACCCTTAAACTTCAACTGTATTTAAATTACGTCCCTAATCTAAAATAATATTGTTAGAAAAAAAGATTTTGTTTCCATTGAACTAAATAACCAATATCGTGTGCACATCTTGTTTCTATTTATTTCATCCCATATTTATTATAATCATTTTCTTACACACAAACTATTACATTCATTTTTACACATTAAAAATTAGTTCAAAATTAAAAATAAAATTCACAACATTAAAAATATATATATATATATATATATATATATATATAGGGGCAAAATTCAAACATCATTAAACATTGAGGGGCTGTTTGCTATTTAGTATAATTTAACCATATATTTGAAGTCTTATTCTTTCATGTCCGCGTTGAATAAAACTCCAATTTCTCCTCTTTATTTTTCGCCGTCGTCTTCTCTCTTCTCCCGCTCTTTTTTTTTTTTCTTCTTCTTCTGCATTTACCCATCTTATGATCAAGCTTCAATATCTCAAGGTTTAAGGGTTTAAAGGTTTCGATCTCTTCAGTTCTCTCGGTGAGATTTCATTTGATTTTCCCTAAAAACCTAAGATTCTTTTTGTTTTTCTCCATTTCTTAATGTTTGAATTTGCATGTGCTCTCTTTGTTCCTCAAATTTGTTGCTCTTTCTCACTGTTGTAGCCTCTGTTTGAAGTTGGAATTGGAAGGGTTTTCGGCTTCTTCTTATTATTTTGTGTAGTGGGAATAAACCCAGTTTATTTTGTGGGTAAGCTGCGCTTTTTTTGGGTGTAATTTTTGTTGACTCCATTTCGTTCAAGAACAAATTGTCTTTCTGGCGGTTTGAAATGAATTCTTGTTAATTCATCTTTCTGGGGAATACTGCTTTCTATTGAGAGGTTGTCCGCACGAATTACTGTAGGATTTTGCATTTGAAGATACAATTTCAGGAGCTTGTTTTAATTAGGGAGAAACAAATTAGAAGAATAGTTATCTTCGTGGATATTTGGGTGTGGTATATTTTTCTTTGGGGCAGTGTTTCTTTTTGTTGATTTCGTTTAGGGGCCGCCTCTGTTCTTGTGTCTTCGTGTGTGTGAGATCTCATTAGTTATCCTTGCTGATTTTTTAATTGTTGGTTTCTTTCGGCATATGTATCTTGTTTCTCATTGTATTTGAGAGATATCATTTAGCTGAATGATTCAGTTTCAAACGTCTTTTCCACTGATGAACTTTTTGGCAATTGAGCTGCTACCAGTTTTTGAACATTTGATTAGCTTTTCCGGCATGCTCCGGTTATGATAAATCCCTCGTTTTTTTTTTCCTTCGTGAATTGAAATGGAGGTGTTTTCCCCTCCTATAATGATGTACGTAATCGCTTGTTTGTTTGTTTGTTTTTTTTTTAAAATTATTTTTACCAATCTTGCTTCTCTCTTTACAGTGTTTATGGCCCACTCTGACTTATTGAATTTGCTATTCGCGGTGGGTGTTTGGTGTTCTGCATATATTGTTGTTGCAGTTATTGCATCATTGCGGATAATCGCCTGTCTTTGTCTGGTTTAAACTTGTGAGACAACTTGAAAGCTGCCATGGGATATGCACAGCTAGTTATTGGTCCTGCCGGAAGTGGAAAGGTGAAAGATTAAGTGCTTTGTTCAACTGTTCATATCTGTTTACTGTATTCTGCTGTATGATAATATAGCAAATCTGTCTCCTTTTTATGTTTGACGCTAGAATTTAGTATCTATAGTTATCATGGATATGTTGTAGCTTTTGTTTATCTATTTAACGTGTCATGTATATGAATCAAACTATTAAGGTCTGCTGTATCCTTTCATTTGGAGTATGATCTGTTTACATGCTACTAAATAAATTCAGAAACATAGAAACTTTATTATCATATGTTTAATTGGTAGTTGTTTATTAATGAAAATGTGGCTGTCTATCCCAGAAAATAGTGTCTTTTTCCATATTCATGAATTGGTTTTGACTGCAAACCATGTTGAGAGTACAGAAGTTGACTCTAGTCTTAATTGGAAATCTAAAATTTAATCGATTTTAATGAACTTCAATGACTTTTTTACCTGAATCAGTCAACCTACTGCTCTAGCTTGTACCAACACTGTGAGACAGTTGGCCGAACTATGCATGTTGTGAATCTTGATCCTGCTGCCGAAAATTTTGACTATCCTGTAGCGATGGGTAGGTATACATTATGTTTGTTGATCTTGTGTATTCAAATGATCCATTCACCGACGCAAGTGATTTATGTTTCATGCTTACAGATATTAGGGAGCTTATTTCGTTGGAGGATGTCATGGAGGAGCTTGGGCTTGGTCCTAATGGTGGCCTTCTATACTGCATGGAGTATCCTTGAGTGATTATGCTCTTCCCTGAAGTTGAGGATCCAGTCACTATAAATTACAAGAACGTTTCTTTTTATTTCTGAAGTTGTGGATGAAGGTTTAAAGAGTGTGTGTGTGTTTTTCAAAACTTGAAATGTCCTTAATTTAATAATCAGACATCTTGAAGAAAATCTGGATGATTGGTTGACAGAAGAATTGAACAATTACATGGACGACGATTATTTAGTTTTTGACTGCCCAGGTTTGCGTCACTCTCTAGTCTGTGCACTTGAATTTATTGTTTAAGAAGACAGATGGCTACAATTTGTAGGAGGATAAAAGATCTCTTCAAAACCTATGCCAATACAGTACCCTTGCTGCTTTAAATTTCAACTTTTAGATTCCACTCTCGTTGTAGCTAGTTTCTGGTTGACTTTCCTCTTGGAGTTTTGCTTGTTTTTAAGTCCCTGTAAAGATGTCAGATACTCTCTTGCTCAGGAGGTTATTTTGGGTTGCACACTTTTGCTTCCTTGTTTGGTGTTCAATGTAATTGTAGGGTAATGAGAATGACATCCTGGGTTCTTTAAAAAATAATTGAAAAATCATTCCCTGGTAAGTACTAAGGAGCTTAGAGCTAAGGTAAACTTTCACATATATTCATTCAAGAGAGCATAATTTTGACAACAAATTGCCACCCCCAAATCTCTGTTAACTTTTGGTTCAATTTTTTTAACAAGAAACTAAAACTTTAAATTAGGATTTTACACGTTAAAATCTGACTTCTTACGATGACCTCCCCCCCCCCCCCCCCCCCCCCCCCAAAAAAAAAAAAAAAAAATTAAAGTTGGTCTATCCTCCTAGAAAACAAACTTTCTTCCATCCCTCGGAGACTGGTTGGCTAAGATACAGAGAAGTCAAATTATCCTCAAGATGGAGATCAAGCTACTTTTAGAATAATATTCCACGAAGAAGCTAACCATGACAAACTGCTTGAATCTACATGTAAAAGTTTTCTTTGTGAGAAATGCTTTGACACTGAAGTAGAGGTGCTTATTGCTTTCACATATAAATACTCAACGTATATGCAAAATATATGGCTACAATATGATTTGGAATAGAAAATACAAATTATAAGTCTGAGAATCTGTACATTTTACATGTAAATCAGTTTTGGCTGGTAGGAGAATTTTCTGTATGATTTGTATTATTATTATTCTTGGACAGATCTTAGTCCTTATCTACTGAAGCTACTATTTGACGTGAAACATTACCTTTTTGTTTTTGAGTTGAAATTGCATATTGAATATTTTTCATTTTGATCATTATGTAGGTCAGATAGAGCTCTTTTCTCATGTTCCGGTTCTTAAAAACTTTGTGGAGCATTTAAAGAGAAAGAACTTCAATGTCTGTGCTGTGTATCTGCTGGATTCTCAGGTTTGTAAATTCAAAGTCTTCTTTCTTATCACTCTTTATATCACCCTCAAAAATGTTGTGGTCCATTCTTTACAAGTATAGTTACAAATTGCGCTATTTATCAGTTCATGACAGACATCACAAAGTTTATTAGTGGTTGTATGGCTTCTCTCTCAGCAATGGTTC